>NW_026990427.1:305000-605000 GCF_963921805.1 Phalacrocorax carbo | reverse complement strand
TTTCTGCGTGGCGGACCATTCCGCGGGTCGCATCCGGTCCGGTTTTTGCGCGGCGGCCCGTTCCGCGAGCCGGATCCGCTCCGGTTTTTGCGCGGCGGCCCCAATCCTGTCCGGTTTTTGCGCGGCGGCCCGTTCCGCGGGCCGGATCCAATCCGGTTTTTGCGCGGCGGTCCCGATCCGGTCCGGTTTTTGCGCGGCGGACCGTTCCGCGGGCCAGATCCGGTCCGGTTTTTGCGCGGCGGCCCCGATCCTGTCCGGTTTTTGCGCGGCGGCCCGTTCCGCGAGCCGGATCCGCTCCGGTTTTTGCGCGGCGGCCCCGATCCGCTCCGGTTTTTGCGCGGCGGCCCGTTCCGCGGGCCGGATCCGCTCCGGTTTTTGCGCGGCGGACCAGATCCGCTCCGGTTTTTGCGCGGCGGCCCGTTCTGCGGGCCGCGTCCGCTCCGGTTTTTGCGCGGCGGCCCCGATCCGGTCCGGTTTTTGCGCGGCGGCCCGTTCTGCGGGCCGGTTCCGGTCCGGTTTTTACGCGGCGGCCCCGATCCGATCCGTTTTTTGCGCGGCGGCCCGTTCCGCGGGCTGGATCCGCTCCAGGTTTTGCGCGGCGGCCCCGAGTCGCTCCGGTTTTTGCGCGGCGGCCCGTTCCGCGGGCCGGATCCGCTCCGGTTTTTGCGCGGCGGCCCGTTCCGGTCGGTTTTTGCGCGGCGGCCCGTTCCGCGGGACGGATCCGCTCCGGTTTTTTGCGCGGCACACATTCCGCGGGCCGGATCCGCCTCGGTTTTTGCGCGGCGGCCCAGATCCGCTCCGGTTTTTGCGCGGCGGCCCGTTCCGCGGGCCGGATCCAGTCCGGTTTTTGCGCGGCGGCCCCGATCCGCTCCGGTTTTTGCGCGGCGGCCCGTTCTGCGGGCCGGATCCGCTCCGGTTTTTGCGCGGCGGCCCCGATCCGGTCCCGTTTTTGCGCGGCGGCCCCGATCCGGTCCGGTTTTTGCGCGGCGGCCCGTTCTGCGGGCCGGATCCGCTCCGGTTTTTGCGCGGCGGCCCCGATCCGGTCCCGTTTTTGCGCGGCGGCCCCGATCCGGTCCGGTTTTTGCGCGGCGGCCCGTTCCGAGGGCTGGATCCGCTCCGGTTTTTGCGCGGCGGCCCCGAGCCGGTCCGGTTTTTGCGCGGCGGCCCCTTCCGCGGGCCGGATCCGCTCCGGTTTTTGCGCGGCGGCCCCGATCCGCTCCGGTTTTTGCGCGGCGGCCCGTTCCGCGGGCCGCATCCGCTCCGGTTTTTGCGCGGCGGCCCGAATGCGGTCCGGTTTTTGCGCGGCGGCCCGTTCCGCGGGCCGGATCCGCTCCGGTTTTTGTGCGACGGCCCCAATCCGGTCCAGTTTTTGCGCGACGGCCCGTTCCGCGGGCTGAATCCGGTCCGGTTTTTGCGCGGCGGCCCAGATCCTGTCCGGTTTTTGCGCAACGGCCCGTTCCGCGGGCTGCATCCGCTCCGGTTTTTGCGCGGCGGCCCCGAGCCGGTCCGGTTTTTGCGCGGCGGCCCGTCTTGCGGGCCGGATCCGCTCCGGTTTTTGCGCGGCGGCCCGTTCCGCGGGCCGGATCCGGATCGGTTTTTGCGCGGCAGCCCCGATCCGCTCCGGTTTTTGCGCGGCGGCCCGTTCCGCGGGCCGGTTCCGCTCCGGTTTTTGCGCGGCGGCCCCGATCCGGTCCAGTTTTTGCGCGGCGGCCCGTTCCGCGGGCCGGATCCTCTCCGGTTTTTGCGCGGCGGACCCGATCCGGTCCGGTTTTTGCGCGGCGGCCCGTTCCGCGGGCCGGATCCGCTCCGGTTTTTTTGCGGCGGCCCCGATACGGTCCGGTTTTTGCGCGGCGGCCCGTTCCGCGGGCCGAATCCGCTCCGGTTTTTGCGCGGCAGCCCCGAGCCTCTCCGGTTTTTGCGCGGCACCCGTTCTGCGGGTCGGATCCGCTCCGGTTTTTGCGCGGCAGCCCCGATCCGGTCCTGTTTTTGCGCGGCAGCCCGTTCCGCGGGCCGGATCCGCTCCGGTTTTTGTGCGGCGGCCCCGATCCGCTCCGGTTTTTGCGCGGCGGCCCGTTCCGCGGGCTGAATCAGTTCCTGTTTTTGCGCGGCGGCCCCGAGCCGGTCCGGTTTTTGCGCGGCGGCCCGTTCCGCGGGCTGCATCCGGTCCGGTTTTTGCGCGGCGGCCCCGATCCGGTCCGGTTTTTGCGCGGCGGCCCGTTCCGCGGGCCGGATCCGCGCCGGTTTTTGCGCAGCGGCCCGTTCCGCGGGCCGGATCCGCTCCGGTTTTTGCGCGGCGGCCCCGATCCGCTCCGGTTTTTGTGCGGCAGCCCGTTCTGCGGGCCGGTTCCGGTCCGGTTTTTGCGCGGCGGCCCCGATCCGCTCCGGTTTTTGCGCGGCGGCCTGTTCTGCGGGCCGGATCCGCTCTGGTTTTTGCGCGGCGGCCCCGATCCGGTCCGGTTTTTGCGTGGCGGACCGTTCCGCGGGCCGCATCCGGTCCGGTTTTTGCGCGGCGGCCCGTTCCGCGGGCCGGATCCGCTCCGGTTTTTGCGCGGCGGCCCCGATCCTGTCCGGTTTTTGCGCGGCGGCCCGTTCCGCGGGCCGGATCCACTCCGGTTTTTGCGCGGCGGCCCCGATCCGGTCCGGTTTTTGCGCGGCGGCCTGTTCCGTGGGCCGGATCCGCTCCAGTTTTTGCGCGGCGGCCCCGAGCCGGTCCGGTTTTTGCGCGGCGGCCTGTTCCGCGGGCCGGATCCGGTCCGGTTTTTGCGCGGCGGCCCCGATCCGGTCCGGTTTTTGCGCGGCGGCCCGTTCTGCGGGCCGGATCCGGTTCCGGCTTTTGCGCGGCGGCCCCGATCCGCTCCGGTTTTTGCGCGGCGGCCCGTTCCGCGGGCCGGATCCGCTCCGGTTTTTGCGCGGCGGCCCCGATCCTGTCCGGTTTTTGCGCGGCGGCCCCTTCCGCGGGCCGGATCCGCTCCAGTTTTTGCGCGGCGTCCCCGATCCGCTCCGGTTTTTGCGCGGCGGCCCGTTCCGCGGGCCGGATCCGCTCCGGTTTTTGCGCGGCGGCCCCGATCCTGTCCGGTTTTTGCGCGGCGGCCCGTTCCGCGGGTCGGATCCGCTCCGGTTTTTGCGCGGCGGCCCCGATCCGCTCCGGTTTTTGCGCGGCGGCCCGTTCCGCGGGCCGGATCCGGTTCCGTTTTTGCTCGGTGGCTCCGATCCGGTCCGGTTTTTGCGCGGCGGCCCGTTCCGCGGGCTGGATCCGGTCCGGTTTTTGCGCCGTGGCCCCGATCCGCTCCGATTTTTGCGCGGCGGCCCGTTCCGCGGGCCGGATCCGCTCCGGTTTTTGCGCGGCGGCCCCGAGCCGGTCCGGTTTTTTGCGCGGCGGCCTTTTCCGCGGGCCGGATCCGCTCCGGTTTTTGCGCGGCGGCCCGTTCCGCGGGCCGTATCCGCTCCGGTTTTTGCGCGGCGGCCCCGAGCCGGTCCGGTTTTTTATTGCGGCGGCCCGTTCGGGGGTCCGGATCCGGTCCGGTTTTTGCGCGGCAGCCCCGATCCGATCCGGTTTTTGCGCGGTGGCCCGTTCCGCGGGCCGGATCCGCTCCGCTTTTTGCGCGGCGGCCCCGATCCGGTCCGGTTTTTGCGCGGCGGCCCATTCCGTGGGCCGCATCCGGTCCGGTTTTTGCGCGGCGGCCCGTTCCGCGGGCCGCATCCGGTCCGGTTTTTGCATGGTGGCTCCGATCCGGTCCGATATTTGCGCGGCGGCCCGTTCCGCGGGCCGCATCCGCTCCGGTTTTTGCGCGGCGGCCCCGAGCCGGTCCGATTTTTGCGCGGTGGCCCGTTCCGCGGGCCGGATCCAGTCCGGTTTTTGCGCGGCGGCCCCGATCCGCTCCGGTTTTTGCGCGGCAGCCCGTTCCGCGGGCCGGATCCGCTCCGGTTTTTGCGCGGCGGCCCCGATCCACTCTGGTTTTTGCGCGGCGGCCCGTTCCGCGGGCCGGATCCGCTCCGGTTTTTGCGCGGCGGACCCGATCCGCTCCGGTTTTTGCGCGGCGGCCCGTTCCGCGGGCCGGATCCACTCCGGTTTTTGCGCGGCGGCCCGTTCCGCGGTCCGCGTCCGCTCCGGTTTTTGCGCGGCGGCCCCGATCCGCTCCGGTTTTTGCGCGGCGGCCCGTTCTGCGGGCCGGTTCCGGTCCGGTTTTTACGCGGCGGCCCCGATCCGATCCGTTTTTTGCGCGGCGGCCCGTTCCGCGGGCTGGATCCGCTCCAGGTTTTGCGCGGCGGCCCCGAGTCGCTCCGGTTTTTGCGCGGCGGCCCGTTCCGGTCGGTTTTTGCGCGGCGGCCCGTTCCGCGGGCCGCATCCGCTCCGGTTTTTGCGCGGCGGCCCCGATCCTGTCCGGTTTTTGCGCGGCGGCACGTTCCGCGGGCCGGATCCGCTCCGGTTTTTGCGCGGCACACATTCCGCGGGCCGGAACCAGTCCGGTTTTTGCGCGGCGGCCCAGATCCGCTCCGGTTTTTGCGCGGCGGCCCGTTTCGCGGGCCGGATCCGCTCCGGTTTTTGCGCGGCGGTCCCGATCCGGTCCGGTTTTTGCGCGGCGGCCCGTTCTGCGGGCCGGATCCGCTCCGGTTTTTGCGCGGCAGCCCCGAGCCGGTCCGGTTTTTGCGCGGCGGCCCGTTCTGCGGGCCGGTTCCGCTCCGGTTTTTGCGCGGCGGCCCCGATCCGGTCCGGTTTTTGCGCGGCGGCCCGTTCCGCGGGACGGATCCGCTCCGGTTTTTTGCGCGGCACACATTCCGCGGGCCGGATCCGCTCCGGTTTTTGCGCGGCGGCCCAGATCCGCTCCGGTTTTTGCGCGGCGGCCCGTTTCGCGGACCGGATCCGGTCCGGTTTTTGCGCGGCGGCCCCGATCCGCTCCGGTTTTTGCGCGGCGGCCCGTTCTGCGGGCCGGATCCGCTCCGGTTTTTGCGCGGCGGCCCCGATCCGCTCCGGTTTTTGCGCGGCGGCCTGTTCCGCGGGCCGGATCCGGTCCGGTTTTTGCGCGGTGGCCCCGATCCGGTCCCGTTTTCGCGCGGCCGCCCCGATCCGGTCCGGTTTTTGCGCGGCGGCCCGTTCAGCGGGCCGGATCCACTCCGGTTTTTGCGCGGCGGCCCCGATCCGGTCCGGTTTTTGCGCGGCGGCCTGTTCCGTGGGCCGGATCCGCTCCGGTTTTTGCGCGGCGGCCCCGAGCCGCTCCGGTTTTTGCGCGGCGGCCTGTTCCGCGGGCCGGATCCGCTCCGGTTTTTGCGCGGCGGCCCCGATCCGGTCCGGTTTTTGCGCGGCGGCCCGTTCCGCGGGCCGGATCCGCTCCGGTTTTTGCGCGGCGTCCCCGATCCGGTCCGGTTTTTGCGCGGCGGCCCGTTCCGCGGGCCGGATCCGCTCCGGTTTTTGCGCGGCGGGCCCGATCCGCTCCGGTTTTTGCGCGGCGGCCCGTTCCGCGGGCCGGATCCGCTCCGGTTTTTGCGCGGCGGCCCCGAGCCGGTCCGGTTTTTGCGCGGCGGCCCCTTCCGCGGACCGGATCCGCTCCGGTTTTTGCGCGGCGGCCCCGATCCGCTCCGGTTTTTGCGCGGCGGCCCGTTCCGCGGGCCGGATCCGCTCCGGTTTTTGCGCGGCGGCCCCGATCCGTTCCGGTTTTTGCGCGGCGGCCCGTTCCGCGGGCCGCATCCGCTCCGGTTTTTGCGCGGCGGCCCCGAGCCTGTCCGGTTTTTGCGCGGCGGCCCGTTCCGCGGGCCGGATCCGCTCCGGTTTTTGCGCGGCGGCCCCGATCCTGTCCGGTTTTAGCGCGGCGGCCCGTTCCGTGGGCCGGATCCGCTCCGGTTTTTGCGCGTTGGCTCCGATCCAGTCCGGTTTTTGCGCGGCGGCCCGTTCCGCGGGCCGGATCCGGTCCGGTTTTTGCGCGGCGGCCCCGAGCCTGTCCGGTTTTTGCGTGGCGGCCAGTTCCGCGGGCCGGATCCGCTCCGGTTTTTGCGCGGCGGCCCCGAGCCGGTCCGGTTTTTGTGCCGCGGCCCTTTCCGCGGGCCGGATCCGGTCCGATTTTTGCGCGGCGGCCCGTTCCGCGGGCCGGATCCGCTCCGGTTTTTGCGCGGCGGCCCCGATTCGCTCCGGTTTTTGCGCGGCGGCCCGTTCCGCGGGCCGGAGCCGCTCCGGTTCTTGCGCGGCGGCCCCGAGCCGGTCCGATTTTTGCGCGGCGGCCCGTTCCGCAGGCCGCATCTGCTCCGATTTTTGCGCGGCGACCCCGAGCCGGTCTGCTTTTTAGCGCGGCGGCCCGTTCCGGGGTCCGGATCCTGTCCGGTTTTTGCGCGGCGGCCCGTTCCGCGGGCCGGATCCGCTCCGGTTTTTGCGCGGCGGCCCCGAGCCGGTCCGGTTTTTGCGCGGCGGCCCGTTCCGCGGGCCGCATCCGCTCCGGTTTTTGCGCGGTGGCTCCGATCCGGTCCGGTTTTTGCGCGGCGGCCCATTCCGCGGGCCAGATCCGCTCCGGTTTTTGCGCGGCGGCCCCGAGCCGGTCCGGTTTTTGTGCCGCGGCCCTTTCCGCGGGCCGGATCCGCTCCGGTTTTTGCACGGCGGCCCGTTCTGCAGGCCGGATCCGCTCCGGTTTTTGCACGGCGGCCCCGATCCGGTCCGGTTTTTGCCCGGCGGCCCGTTCCGCGGGCCGGATCCGCTCCGGTTTTTGCGCGGCGGCCCCGATCCGGTCCGTTTTTGCGCCGCGGCCCGTTCCGCGGGCCGGATCCGCTCCGGTTTTTGCGCGGCAGCCCCGATCCGATCCGGTTTTTGCGCGGTGGCCCGTTCCGCGGGCCGGATCCGCTCCGCTTTTTGCGCGGCGGCCCCGATCCGCTCCGGTTTTTGCGCGGCGGCCCGTTCCGTGGGCCGCATCCGGTCCGGTTTTTGCGCGGCGGCCCCGAGCCGGTCCGGTCTTTGCGCGGCGGCCCGTTCCGCGGGCCGCATCCGGTCCGTTTTTTGCGCGGTGGCTCCGATCCGGTCCGATATTTGCGTGGCGGCCCATTCCGCGGGCCGCATCCGCTCCGGTTTTTGCGCGGCGGCCCCGATCCGGTCCGATTTTTGCGCGGTGGCCCGTTCCGCGGGCCGGATCCGGTCCGGTTTTTGCGCGGCGGCCCCGATCCCGTACGGTTTTTGCGCGGCAGCCCGTTCCGCGGGCCGGATCCGTTCCGGTTTTTGCGCGGCGGCCCCGATCCGGTCCGGTTTTTGCGCGGTGGCCCGTTCCGCGGGCCGGAGCCGGTCCGGTTTTTGCGCGGCGGCCCCGATCCTGTCCGGTTTTTGCGCGGCGGCCCGTTCCGCGGGCCGGATCCAATCCGGTTTTTGCGCGGCGGCCCCGATCCGGACCGGTTTTTGCGCGGCGGCCCGTTCCGCGGGCTGGATCCGGTCCGGTTTTTGCGCAGTTGCCCCGAGCCGGTCCGGTTTTTGCGCGGCGGCCCGTTCTGCGGGCCGGATCCGGTCCGCTTTTTGCGCGGCGGCCCCGATCCGGCCTGGTTTTTCCGCGGCGGCCCGTTCCGCGGGCTGGATTCTCTCCGGTTTTTGCGCGGCGGCCCCGATCCGCTCCGGTTTTTGCGCGGCGGCCCGTTCTGCGGGCCGGATCCGCTCCGGTTTTTGCGCGGCGGCCCCGATCCGCTCCGGTTTTTGCGCGGCGGCCCATTCCGCGGGCCGGATCCGCTCCGGTTTTTGCGCGGCGGCCCCGATCCGCTCCGGTTTTTGCGCGGCGGCCTGTTCCGCGGGCCGGATCCGCTCCGGTTTTTGCGCGGTGGCTCCGATCCGCTCCGGTTTTTGCCCGGCGGCCCGTTCTGTGGGCCGCATCCGCTCCGGTTTTTACGCGGCGGCCCGTTCCGCGGGCCGGATCCGCTCCGGTTTTTGCGCGGCGGCCCCGAGCCGGTCCGGTTTTTGCGCGGCGGCCCGTTCCGCGGGCCGGATCCGCTCCGGTTTTTGCGCGGCGGCCCCGATCCGGTCCGGTTTTTGTGCGGCGGCCCGTTCCGCGGGCCGGAGCCGGTCCGGTTTTTGCGCGGCGGCCACGAGCCTGTCCGGTTTTTGCGCCGCGGCCCGTTCCGCGGGCCGGATCCGCTCCGGTTTTTGCGCGGCGGCTCCGAGCCTGTCCGGTTTTTGCGCGGCGGCCCGTTCCGCGGGCCGGATCCGCTCCGGTTTTTGCGCGGCGGCCCCGATCCGGTCCGGTTTTTGCGCCGCGGCCCGTTCCGCGGGCCGGATCCGGTCCGGTTTTTGCGCGGCGGCCCCGAGCCTGTCCGGTTTTTGCGCGGCGGCCCGTTCCGCGGGCCGCATCCGCTCCGGTTTTTGCGCGGCGGCCCCGAGCCGGTCCGGTTTTTGCGCGGCGGCCCGTTCCGCGGGCCGGATCCGGTCCGGTTTTTGCGCGGCGGCCCCGATCCGGTCCGGTTTTTGCGCGGCGGCCTGTTCCGCGGGCCGCATCCGCTCCGGTTTTTGCGCGGCGGCCCCGATCCGGTCTGGTTTTTCCGCGGCGGTCCCTTCCGCGGGCCGGATCCGCTCCGGTTTTTGCGCGGCGGCCACGATCCGCTCCGGTTTTTGCGCGGCGGCCCGTTCTGCGGGCCGGATCCGGTCCGGTTTTTGCGCGGCGGCCCCGATCCGCTCCGGTTTTTGCGCGGCGGCCCGTTCCGCGGGCCGGATCCGCTCCGGTTTTTGCGCGGCGGCCCCGATCCACTCCGGTTTTTGCGCGGCGGCCCGTTCCGCGGGCCGGATCCGGTCCGGTTTTTGCGCGGTGGCTCCGATCCGGTCCCGGTTTTTGCCCGGCGGCCCGTTCCGTGGGCCGCATCCAGTCCGGTTTTTGCGCCGCGGCCCGTTCCGCGGGCCGGATCCGCTCCGGTTTTTGCGCGGCGGCCCCGATCCGCTCCGGTTTTTGCGCGGCGGCCTGTTCCGCGGGCCGGATCCGCTCCGGTTTTTGCGCGGCGTCCCCGATCCGGTCCGGTTTTTGCGCGGCGGCCCGTTCCGCAGGCCGGATCCGCTCCGGTTTTTGCGCGGCGGCCCCGATCCGCTCCGGTTTTTGTGCGGCAGCCCGTTCCGCGGGCCGGAGCCGGTCCGGTTTTTGCGCGGCGGCCCCGATCCTGTCCGGTTTTTGCGCGGCGGCCCCTTCCGCGGGCCGGATCCGCTCCGGTTTTTGCGCGGCGGCCCCGAGCCGGTCGGTTTTTGCGCGGCGGCCCGTTCCGCGGGCCGGATCCGCTCCGGTTTTTGCGCGGCGGCCCCGATCCGCTCCGGTTTTTGCGCGGCGGCCCGTTCCGCGGGCCGGATCCGCTCCGGTTTTTGCGCGGCGGCCCGTTCCGCGGGCCGCATCCGCTCCAGTTTTTGCGCGGCGGCCCCGAGCCGGTCCGGTTTTTGTGCCGCCGCCCTTTCCGCGGGCCGGATCCGGTCCGGTTTTTGCGCGGCGGCCCCGATCCGGTCCGGTTTTTGCGCCGCGGCCCGTTCTGCGGGCCGGATCCGCTCCGGTTTTTGCGCGGCGGCCACGAGCCTGTCCGGTTTTTGCGCGGCGGCCCGTTCCGCAGGCCGGATCCGCTCCGGTTTTTGCGCGGCGGCCCCGATCCGCTCCGGTTTTTGCGCCGCGGCCCGTTCCGCGGGCCGGATCCGATCCGGTTTTTGCGCGGCGGCCCCGAGCCGGTCCGGTTTTTGCGCGGCGGCCCGTTCCGCGGGCCGGATATGGTCCGGTTTTTGCGTGGCGGCCCCGAGCCTGTCCGGTTTTTGCGCGGCGGCCCGTTCCGCGGGCCGCATCCGCTCCGGTTTTTGCGCGGCGGCCCCGATCCGGTCCGGTTTTTGCGCGGCGGCCTGTTCCGCGGGCCGCATCCGCTCCGGTTTTTGCGCGGCGGCCCCGATCCGCTCCGGTTTTTGCGCGGCGGCCCGTTCCGCGGGCCGGATCCGGTCCGGTTTTTGCGCAGTTGCCCCGAGCCGGTCCGGTTTTTGCGCGGCGGCCCGTTCTGCGGGCCGGATCCGCTCCACTTTTTGCGCGGCGGCCCCGATCCGGTCTGGTTTTTCCGCGGCGGCCCGTTCCGCGGGCTGGATCCGCTCCGGTTTTTGCGCGGCGGCCCCGATCCGGTCCGGTTTTTGCGCGGCGGCCCGTTCCGCGGGCCGGAGCCGGTCCGGTTTTTGCGCGGCGGCCCCGATCCGCTCCGGTTTTTGCGCGGCGGCCCGTTCCGCGGGCCGGATCCTCTCCGGTTTTTGCGCGGCGGCCCCGATCCACTCCGGTTTTTGCGCGGCGGCCCGTTCCGCGGGCCGGATCCGCTCCGGTTTTTGCGCGGTGGCTCCGATCCGCTCCGGTTTTTGCCCGGCGGCCCGTTCCGTGGGCCGCATCCAGTCCGGTTTTTGCGCCGCGGCCCGTTCCGCGGGCCGGATCCGCTCCGGTTTTTGCGCGGCGGCCCCGATCCGCTCCGGTTTTTGCGCGGCGGCCCGTTCCGCGGGCCGGATCCGCTCCGGTTTTTGCGCGGCGGCCCCGATCCGCTCCGGTTTTTGCGCGGCGGCCCGTTCCGCAGGCCGGATCCGCTCCGGTTTTTGCGCGGCGGCCCCGATCCGCTCCGGTTTTTGTGCGGCAGCCCGTTCCGCGGGCCGGAGCCGGTCCGGTTTTTGCGCCGCGGCCCGTTCCGCGGGCCGGATCCGCTCCGGTTTTTGCGCGGCGGCCCCGAGCCGGTCCGGTTTTTGTGCGGCGGCCCGTTCCGCGGGCCGGATCCGCTCCGGTTTTTGCGCGGCGGCCCCGATCCGGTCCGGTTTTTGCGCCGCGGCCCGTTCCGCGGGCTGGATCCGCTCCGGTTTTTGCGCGGCGGCCCCGAGCCGGTCCGGTTTTTGCGCGGCGGCCCGTTCCGCGGGCCGGATCCGCTCCGGTTTTTGCGCGGCGGCCCCGAGCCGCTCCGGTTTTTGCGCGGCGGCCCGTTCCGCGGGCCGCATCCGCTCCAGTTTTTGCGCGGCGGCCCCGAGCCGGTCCGGTTTTTGTGCCGCCGCCCTTTCCGCGGGCCGGATCCGGTCCGGTTTTTGCGCGGCGGCCCCGATCCGGTCCGATTTTTGCGCGGCAGCCCGTTCCGCAGGCCGGAGCCGGTCCGGTTTTTGCGCGGCGGCCCTGATCCTGTCCGGTTTTTGCGCGGCGGCCCGTTCCGCGGGCCGGATCTGCTCCAGTTTTTGCGCGGCGGCCCCGATCCGCTCCGGTTTTTGCGCGGCAGCCCGTTCCGCGGGCCGGATCCGCTCCGGTTTTTGCGCGGCGGCCCCGATCCGGTCCGGTTTTTGCGCGGCGGCCCGTTCCGCGGGCCGCATCCGCTCCGGTTTTTGCGCGGCGGCCCCGATCCGCTCCGGTTCTTGCGCGGCGGCCCCGATCCGCTCCGGTTTTTGCGCCGCGGCCCGTTCCGCGGGCCGGATCCGCTCCGGTTTTTGCGCGGCGGCCCCGATCCGCTCCGGTTTTTGCGCGGCGGCCTGTTCCGCGGGCCGGATCCGCTCCGGTTTTTGCGCGGCGTCCCCGATCCGGTCCGGTTTTTGCGCGGCGGCCCGTTCCGCAGGCCGGATCCGCTCCGGTTTTTGCGCGGCGGCCCCGATCCGCTCCGGTTTTTGTGCGGCAGCCCGTTCCGCGGGCCGGAGCCGGTCCGGTTTTTGCGCGGCGGCCCCGATCCTGTCCGGTTTTTGCGCGGCGGCCCGTTCCGCGGGCCGGATCCGCTCCGGTTTTTGCGCGGCGGCCCCGAGCCGGTCGGTTTTTGCGCGGCGGCCCGTTCCGTGGGCCGGATCCGCTCCGGTTTTTGCGCGGCGGCCCCGATCCGCTCCGGTTTTTGCGCGGCGGCCTGTTCCGCGGGCCGGATCCGCTCCGGTTTTTGCGCGGCGGCCCGTTCCGCGGGCCGCATCCGCTCCAGTTTTTGCGCGGCGGCCCCGAGCCGGTCCGGTTTTTGTGCCGCCGCCCTTTCCGCGGGCCGGATCCGGTCCGGTTTTTGCGCGGCGGCCCCGATCCGGTCCGGTTTTTGCGCCGCGGCCCGTTCTGCGGGCCGGATCCGCTCCGGTTTTTGCGCGGCGGCCACGAGCCTGTCCGGTTTTTGCGCGGCGGCCCGTTCCGCAGGCCGGATCCGCTCCGGTTTTTGCGCGGCGGCCCCGATCCGCTCCGGTTTTTGCGCCGCGGCCCGTTCCGCGGGCCGGATCCGATCCGGTTTTTGCGCGGCGGCCCCGAGCCGGTCCGGTTTTTGCGCGGCGGCCCGTTCCGCGGGCCGGATATGGTCCGGTTTTTGCGTGGCGGCCCCGAGCCTGTCCGGTTTTTGCGCGGCGGCCCGTTCCGCGGGCCGCATCCGCTCCGGTTTTTGCGCGGCGGCCCCGATCCGGTCCGGTTTTTGCGCGGCGGCCTGTTCCGCGGGCCGCATCCGCTCCGGTTTTTGCGCGGCGGCCCCGATCCGCTCCGGTTTTTGCGCGGCGGCCCGTTCCGCGGGCCGGATCCGGTCCGGTTTTTGCGCAGTTGCCCCGAGCCGGTCCGGTTTTTGCGCGGCGGCCCGTTCTGCGGGCCGGATCCGCTCCACTTTTTGCGCGGCGGCCCCGATCCGGTCTGGTTTTTCCGCGGCGGCCCGTTCCGCGGGCTGGATCCGCTCCGGTTTTTGCGCGGCGGCCCCGATCCGGTCCGGTTTTTGCGCGGCGGCCCGTTCCGCGGGCCGGAGCCGGTCCGGTTTTTGCGCGGCGGCCCCGATCCGCTCCGGTTTTTGCGCGGCGGCCCGTTCCGCGGGCCGGATCCTCTCCGGTTTTTGCGCGGCGGCCCCGATCCACTCCGGTTTTTGCGCGGCGGCCCGTTCCGCGGGCCGGATCCGCTCCGGTTTTTGCGCGGTGGCTCCGATCCGCTCCGGTTTTTGCCCGGCGGCCCGTTCCGTGGGCCGCATCCAGTCCGGTTTTTGCGCCGCGGCCCGTTCCGCGGGCCGGATCCGCTCCGGTTTTTGCGCGGCGGCCCCGATCCGCTCCGGTTTTTGCGCGGCGGCCCGTTCCGCGGGCCGGATCCGCTCCGGTTTTTGCGCGGCGGCCCCGATCCGCTCCGGTTTTTGCGCGGCGGCCCGTTCCGCAGGCCGGATCCGCTCCGGTTTTTGCGCGGCGGCCCCGATCCGCTCCGGTTTTTGTGCGGCAGCCCGTTCCGCGGGCCGGAGCCGGTCCGGTTTTTGCGCCGCGGCCCGTTCCGCGGGCCGGATCCGCTCCGGTTTTTGCGCGGCGGCCCCGAGCCGGTCCGGTTTTTGTGCGGCGGCCCGTTCCGCGGGCCGGATCCGCTCCGGTTTTTGCGCGGCGGCCCCGATCCGGTCCGGTTTTTGCGCCGCGGCCCGTTCCGCGGGCTGGATCCGCTCCGGTTTTTGCGCGGCGGCCCCGAGCCGGTCCGGTTTTTGCGCGGCGGCCCGTTCCGCGGGCCGGATCCGCTCCGGTTTTTGCGCGGCGGCCCCGAGCCGCTCCGGTTTTTGCGCGGCGGCCCGTTCCGCGGGCCGCATCCGCTCCAGTTTTTGCGCGGCGGCCCCGAGCCGGTCCGGTTTTTGTGCCGCCGCCCTTTCCGCGGGCCGGATCCGGTCCGGTTTTTGCGCGGCGGCCCCGATCCGGTCCGATTTTTGCGCGGCAGCCCGTTCCGCAGGCCGGAGCCGGTCCGGTTTTTGCGCGGCGGCCCTGATCCTGTCCGGTTTTTGCGCCGCGGCCCGTTCCGCGGGCCGGATCTGCTCCAGTTTTTGCGCGGCGGCCCCGATCCGCTCCGGTTTTTGCGCGGCAGCCCGTTCCGCGGGCCGGATCCGCTCCGGTTTTTGCGCGGCGGCCCCGATCCGGTCCGGTTTTTGCGCGGCGGCCCGTTCCGCGGGCCGCATCCGCTCCGGTTTTTGCGCGGCGGCCCCGATCCGCTCCGGTTCTTGCGCGGCGGCCCCGATCCGCTCCGGTTTTTGCGCGGAGGCCCATTCCGCGGGCCGGATCCGCTCCGGTTTTTGCGCGGCGGCCCCGATCCGCTCCGGTTTTTGCGCGGCAGCCCGTTCCGCGGGCCGGATCCGCTCCGGTTTTTGCGCGGTGGCTCCGATCCAGTCCGGTTTTTGCCCGGCAGCCCGTTCCGTGGGCCGCATCCAGTCCGGTTTTTGCGCGGCGGCCCGTTCCGCGGGCCGGATCCGCTCCGGTTTTTGCGCGGCGGCCCCGATCCGCTCCGGTTTTTGCGCGGCGGCCCCGAGCCGGTCCGGTTTTTGTGCCGCCGCCCTTTCCGCGGGCCGGATCCGGTCCGGTTTTTGCGCGGCGGCCCCGATCCACTCCGGTTTTTGCGCGGCGGCCCGTTCCGCGGGCCGGATCCGCTCCGGTTTTTGCGCGGTGGCTCCGATCCGGTCCGGTTTTTGCCCGGCGGCCCCTTCTGCGGGCCGGATCCGGTCCGGTTTTTGCGCGGCGGCTCCGATCCTGTCCTGTTTTTGCCCGGAGGCCGTTTCCGCGGGCCGGATCCGGTCCGGTTTTTGCGCGGCGGCCCGTTCTGCGGGCCGGATCCGCTCCGGTTTTTGCGCGGCGGCACCGAGCCGGTCCGGTTTTTGCGCGGCGGCCCGTTCCGCGGGCCGGATCCGATCCGGTTTTTGCGCGGTGGCTCCGCTCCGGTCCGATATTTGCTCGGTGGAAGTTCCGCGGGCTGCATCCAGTCCGGTTTTTGCGCGGCGGCCCCGATCCGGTCCGATTTTTGCGCGGCGGCCCGTTCCGCGGGCCGCATCCGCTCCGGTTTTTGCGCGGCGGCCCCGATCCGGTCCGGTTTTTGCGCGGTGGCCCGTTCCGAGGGCCGGATCCGCTCCGGTTTTTGCGCGGCGGCCCCGATCCCGTACGGTTTTTGTGCGGCAGCCCGTTCCGCGGGCCGGATCCAGTCCGCTTTTTGCGCGGCGGCCCCGATACAGTCCGGTTTTTGCGCGGCGGCCCGTTCCGCGGGCCGGATCCGCTCCGGTTTTTGCGCGGCGGCCCCGAGCCGGTCGGTTTTTGCGCGGCGGCCCGTTCCGCGGGCCGGATCCGCTCCGGTTTTTGCGCGGCGGCCCCGATCCGCTCCGGTTTTTGCGCGGCGGCCCGTTCCGCGGGCCGGATCCGCTCCGGTTTTTGCGCGGCGGCCCGTTCCGCGGGCCGCATCCGCTCCAGTTTTTGCGCGGCGGCCCCGAGCCGGTCCGGTTTTTGTGCCGCCGCCCTTTCCGCGGGCCGGATCCGGTCCGGTTTTTGCGCGGCGGCCCCGATCCGGTCCGGTTTTTGCGCCGCGGCCCGTTCTGCGGGCCGGATCCGCTCCGGTTTTTGCGCGGCGGCCACGAGCCTGTCCGGTTTTTGCGCGGCGGCCCGTTCCGCAGGCCGGATCCGCTCCGGTTTTTGCGCGGCGGCACAGATCCGCTCCGGTTTTTGCGCCGCGGCCCGTTCCGCGGGCCGGATCCGATCCGGTTTTTGCGCGGCGGCCCCGAGCCGGTCCGGTTTTTGCGCGGCGGCCCGTTCCGCGGGCCGGATATGGTCCGGTTTTTGCGTGGCGGCCCCGAGCCTGTCCGGTTTTTGCGCGGCGGCCCGTTCCGCGGGCCGCATCCGCTCCGGTTTTTGCGCGGCGGCCCCGATCCGGTCCGGTTTTTGCGCGGCGGCCTGTTCCGCGGGCCGCATCCGCTCCGGTTTTTGCGCGGCGGCCCCGATCCGCTCCGGTTTTTGCGCGGCGGCCCGTTCCGCGGGCCGGATCCGGTCCGGTTTTTGCGCAGTTGCCCCGAGCCGGTCCGGTTTTTGCGCGGCGGCCCGTTCTGCGGGCCGGATCCGCTCCACTTTTTGCGCGGCGGCCCCGATCCGGTCTGGTTTTTCCGCGGCGGCCCGTTCCGCGGGCTGGATCCGCTCCGGTTTTTGCGCGGCGGCCCCGATCCGGTCCGGTTTTTGCGCGGCGGCCCGTTCCGCGGGCCGGAGCCGGTCCGGTTTTTGCGCGGCGGCCCCGATCCGCTCCGGTTTTTGCGCGGCGGCCCGTTCCGCGGGCCGGATCCGCTCCGGTTTTTGCGCGGCGGCCCCGATCCACTCCGGTTTTTGCGCGGCGGCCCGTTCCGCGGGCCGGATCCGCTCCGGTTTTTGCGCGGTGGCTCCGATCCGCTCCGGTTTTTGCCCGGCGGCCCGTTCCGTGGGCCGCATCCAGTCCGGTTTTTGCGCCGCGGCCCGTTCCGCGGGCCGGATCCGCTCCGGTTTTTGCGCGGCGGCCCCGATCCTGTCCGGTTTTTGCGCGGCGGCCCGTTCCGCGGGCCGGATCCGCTCCGGTTTTTGCGCGGCGTCCCCGATCCGCTCCGGTTTTTGCGCGGCGGCCCGTTCCGCAGGCCGGATCCGCTCCGGTTTTTGCGCGGCGGCCCCGATCCGCTCCGGTTTTTGTGCGGCAGCCCGTTCCGCGGGCCGGAGCCGGTCCGGTTTTTGCGCCGCGGCCCGTTCCGCGGGCCGGATCCGCTCCGGTTTTTGCGCGGCGGCCCCGATCCGGTCCGGTTTTTGTGCGGCGGCCCGTTCCGCGGGCCGGAGCCGGTCCGGTTTTTGCGCGGCGGCCCCGATCCTGTCCGGTTTTTGCGCGGCGGCCCGTTCCGCGGGCTGGATCCGCTCCGGTTTTTGCGCGGCGGCCCCGAGCCTGTCCGGTTTTTGCGCGGCGGCCCGTTCCGCGGGCCGGATCCGCTCCGGTTTTTGCGCGGCGGCCCCGATCCGGTCCGGTTTTTGCGCCGCGGCCCGTTCCGCGGGCTGGATCCGCTCCGGTTTTTGCGCGGCGGCCCCGAGCCGGTCCGGTTTTTGCGCGGCGGCCCGTTCCGCGGGCCGGATCCGCTCCGGTTTTTGCGCGGCGGCCCCGAGCCGCTCCGGTTTTTGCGCGGCGGCCCGTTCCGCGGGCCGCATCCGCTCCAGTTTTTGCGCGGCGGCCCCGAGCCGGTCCGGTTTTTGTGCCGCCGCCCTTTCCGCGGGCCGGATCCGGTCCGGTTTTTGCGCGGCGGCCCCGAGCCGGTCCGGTTTTTGCGCGGCGGCCCGTTCCGCGGGCCGGAGCCGGTCCGGTTTTTGCGCGGCGGCCCTGATCCTGTCCGGATTTTGCGCCGCGGCCCGTTCCGCGGGCCGGATCTGCTCCAGTTTTTGCGCGGCGGCCCCGATCCGCTCCGGTTTTTGCGCGGCAGCCCGTTCCGCGGGCCGGATCCGCTCCGGTTTTTGCGCGGCGGCCCCGATCCGGTCCGGTTTTTGCGCGGCGGCCCGTTCCGCGGGCCGGATCCGCTCCGGTTTTTGCGCGGCGGCCCCGAGCCGGTCGGTTTTTGCGCGGCGGCCCGTTCCGCGGGCCGGATCCGCTCCGGTTTTTGCGCGGCGGCCCCGATCCGCTCCGGTTTTTGCGCGGCGGCCCGTTCCGCGGGCCGCATCCGCTCCAGTTTTTGCGCGGCGGCCCCGAGCCGGTCCGGTTTTTGTGCCGCCGCCCTTTCCGCGGGCCGGATCCGGTCCGGTTTTTGCGCGGCGGCCCCGATCCGGTCCGGTTTTTGCGCCGCGGCCCGTTCTGCGGGCCGGATCCGCTCCGGTTTTTGCGCGGCGGCCACGAGCCTGTCCGGTTTTTGCGCGGCGGCCCGTTCCGCAGGCCGGATCCGCTCCGGTTTTTGCGCGGCGGCCCCGATCCGCTCCGGTTTTTGCGCCGCGGCCCGTTCCGCGGGCCGGATCCGATCCGGTTTTTGCGCGGCGGCCCCGAGCCGGTCCGGTTTTTGCGCGGCGGCCCGTTCCGCGGGCCGGATCCGCTCCGGTTTTTGCGTGGAGGCCCCGAGCCTGTCCGGTTTTTGCGCGGCGGCCCGTTCCGCGGGCCGCATCCGCTCCGGTTTTTGCGCGGCGGCCCCGATCCGGTCCGGTTTTTGCGCGGCGGCCTGTTCCGCGGGCCGCATCCGCTCCGGTTTTTGCGCGGCGGCCCCGATCCGCTCCGGTTTTTGCGCGGCGGCCCGTTCCGCGGGCCGGATCCGGTCCGGTTTTTGCGCAGTTGCCCCGAGCCGGTCCGGTTTTTGCGCGGCGGCCCGTTCTGCGGGCCGGATCCGCTCCACTTTTTGCGCGGCGGCCCCGATCCGGTCTGGTTTTTTCCGCGGCGGCCCGTTCCGCGGGCTGGATCCGCTCCGGTTTTTGCGCGGCGGCCCCGATCCGGTCCGGTTTTTGCGCGGCGGCCCGTTCCGCGGGCCGGAGCCGGTCCGGTTTTTGCGCGGCGGCCCCGATCCGCTCCGGTTTTTGCGCGGCGGCCCGTTCCGCGGGCCGGATCCGCTCCGGTTTTTGCGCGGCGGCCCCGATCCACTCCGGTTTTTGCGCGGCGGCCCGTTCCGCGGGCCGGATCCGCTCCGGTTTTTGCGCGGTGGCTCCGATCCGCTCCGGTTTTTGCCCGGCGGCCCGTTCCGTGGGCCGCATCCAGTCCGGTTTTTGCGCCGCGGCCCGTTCCGCGGGCCGGATCCGCTCCGGTTTTTGCGCGGCGGCCCCGATCCTGTCCGGTTTTTGCGCGGCGGCCCGTTCCGCGGGCCGGATCCGCTCCGGTTTTTGCGCGGCGTCCCCGATCCGCTCCGGTTTTTGCGCGGCGGCCCGTTCCGCAGGCCGGATCCGCTCCGGTTTTTGCGCGGCGGCCCCGATCCGCTCCGGTTTTTGTGCGGCAGCCCGTTCCGCGGGCCGGAGCCGGTCCGGTTTTTGCGCCGCGGCCCGTTCCGCGGGCCGGATCCGCTCCGGTTTTTGCGCGGCGGCCCCGAGCCGGTCCGGTTTTTTGTGCGGCGGCCCGTTCCGCGGGCCGGAGCCGGTCCGGTTTTTGCGCGGCGGCCCCGATCCTGTCCGGTTTTTGCGCGGCGGCCCGTTCCGTGGGCCGGATCCGCTCCGGTTTTTGCGCGGCGGCCCCGAGCCTGTCCGGTTTTTGCGCGGCGGCCCGTTCCGCGGGCCGGATCCGCTCCGGTTTTTGCGCGGCGGCCCCGATCCGGTCCGGTTTTTGCGCCGCGGCCCGTTCCGCGGGCTGGATCCGCTCCGGTTTTTGCGCGGCGGCCCCGAGCCGGTCCGGTTTTTGCGCGGCGGCCCGTTCCGCGGGCCGGATCCGCTCCGGTTTTTGCGCGGCGGCCCCGAGCCGCTCCGGTTTTTGCGCGGCGGCCCGTTCCGCCGGCCGGAGCCGGTCCGGTTTTTGCGCGGCGGCCCTGATCCTGTCCGGTTTTTGCGCCGCGGCCCGTTCCGCGGGCCGGATCTGCTCCAGTTTTTGCGCGGCGGCCCCGATCCGCTCCGGTTTTTGCGCGGCAGCCCGTTCCGCGGGCCGGATCCGCTCCGGTTTTTGCGCGGCGGCCCCGATCCGGTCCGGTTTTAGCGCGGCGGCCCGTTCCGCGGGCCGCATCCGCTCCGGTTTTTGCGCGCCGGCCCCGATCCGCTCCGGTTCTTGCGCGGCGGCCCCGATCCGCTCCGGTTTTTGCGCGGCGGCCCATTCCGCGGGCCGGATCCGCTCCGGTTTTTGCGCGGCGGCCCCGATCCACTCCGGTTTTTGCGCGGCAGCCCGTTCCGCGGGCCGGATCCGCTCCGGTTTTTGCGCGGTGGCTCCGATCCAGTCCGGTTTTTGCCCGGCAGCCCGTTCCGTGGGCCGCATCCAGTCCGGTTTTTGCGCGGCGGCCCGTTCCGCGGGCCGGATCCGCTCCGGTTTTTGCGCGGCGGCCCCGATCCGCTCCGGTTTTTGCGCGGCGGCCCCGAGCCGGTCCGGTTTTTGTGCCGCCGCCCTTTCCGCGGGCCGGATCCGGTCCGGTTTTTGCGCGGCGGCCCCGATCCACTCCGGTTTTTGCGCGGCGGCCCGTTCCGCGGGCCGGATCCGCTCCGGTTTTTGCGCGGTGGCTCCGATCCGGTCCGGTTTTTGCCCGGCGGCCCCTTCCGCGGGCCGGATCCGGTCCGGTTTTTGCGCGGCGGCTCCGATCCTGTCCGGTTTTTGCCCGGAGGCCGTTTCCGCGGGCCGGATCCGGTCCGGTTTTTGCGCGGCGGCCCGTTCTGCGGGCCGGATCCGCTCCGGTTTTTGCGCGGCGGCACCGAGCCGGTCCGGTTTTTGCGCGGCGGCCCGTTCCGCGGGCCGGATCCGATCCGGTTTTTGCGCGGTGGCTCCGCTCCGGTCCGATATTTGCTCGGTGGAAGTTCCGCGGGCTGCATCCAGTCCGGTTTTTGCGCGGCGGCCCCGATCCGGTCCGATTTTTGCGCGGCGGCCCGTTCCGCGGGCCGCATCCGCTCCGGTTTTTGCGCGGCGGCCCCGATCCGGTCCGGTTTTTGCGCGGTGGCCCGTTCCGAGGGCCGGATCCGCTCCGGTTTTTGCGCAGCGGCCCCGATCCCGTACGGTTTTTGTGCGGCAGCCCGTTCCGCGGGCCGGATCCAGTCCGCTTTTTGCGCGGCGGCCCCGATACAGTCCGGTTTTTGCGCGGCGGCCCGTTCCGCGGGCCGGATCCGCTCCGGTTTTTGCGCGGTGGCTCCGATCCGGTCCGGTTTTTGCCCGGCGGCCCGTTCCGCGGGCCGGATCCGCTCCGGTTTTTGCGCGGTGGCTCCGATCCGGTCCGGTTTTTGCCCGGCGGCCCGTTCCGTGGGCCGCATCCAGTCCGGTTTTTGCGCCGCGGCCCGTTCCGCGGGCCGGATCCGCTCCGGTTTTTGCGCGGCGGCCCCGATACGGTCCGGTTTTGGCGCGGCGGCCCGTTCCGCGGGCCGCATCCGCTCCGGTTTTTGCGCGGCGGCCCCGAGCCGGTCCGGTTTTTGCGCGGCGGCCCGTTCCGCGGGCCGGATCCGCTCCGGTTTTTGCGCGGCGGCCCCGATCCGCTCCGGTTTTTGCGCGGCGGCCCGTTCCGCAGGCCGGATCCGCTCCGGTTTTTGCGCGGCGGCCCCGATCCGGTCCGGTTTTTGCGCAGTGGCCCGTTCCGCGGGCCGGATCCGCTCCGGTTTTTGCGCGGCGGCCCCGATCCCGTACGGTTTTTGTGCGGCAGCCCGTTCCGCGGGCCGGAGCCGGTCCGGTTTTTGCGCGGCGGCCCCGATCCGCTCCGGTTTTTGTGCGACAGCCCGTTCCGCGGGCCGGAGCCGGTCCGGTTTTTGCGCGGCGGCCCGTTCCGCGGGCCGGATCCGCTACAGTTTTTGCGCGGCGGCCCCGATCCTGTCCGATTTTTGCGCGGCGGCCCCTTCCGCGGGCCGGATCCGGTCCGGTTTTTGCGCGGCGGCTCTGATCCTGTCCGGTTTTTGCCCGGAGGCCGTTTCCGCGGGCCGGATCCGGTCCGGTTTTTGCGCGGCGGCCCGTTCCGCGGGCCGGATCCGCTCCGGTTTTTGCGCGGCGGCACCGAGCCGGTCCGGTTTTTGCGCGGCGGCCCGTTCCGCGGGCCGGATCCGATCCGGTTTTTGCGCGGTGGCTCCGCTCCGGTCCGATATTTGATCGGCGGAAGTTCCGCGGGCTGCATCCGGTCCGGTTTTTGCGCGGCGGCCCCGATCCGGTCCGATTTTTGCGCGGCGGCCCGTTCCGCGGGCCGCATCCGCTCCGGTTTTTGCGCGGCGGCCCCGAGCCTGTCCGGTTTTTGCGCGGCGGCCCGTTCCGCGGGCCGCATCCGCTCCGGTTTTTGCGCGGCGGCCCCGAGCCGGTCCGGTTTTTGCGCGGCGGCCCGTTCCGCGGGCCGGATCCGGTCCGGTTTTTGCGCGGCGGCCCCGATCCGGTCCGGTTTTTGCGCGGCGGCCTGTTCCGCGGGCCGCATCCGCTCCGGTTTTTGCGCGGTGGCCCCGATCCGCTCCGGTTTTTGCGCGGCGGCCCGTTCTGCGGGCCGGATCCGCTCCACTTTTTGCGCGGCGGCCCCGATCCGGTCTGGTTTTTCCGCGGCGGCCCGTTCCGCGGGCTGGATCCGCTCCGGTTTTTGCGCGGCGGCCACGATCCGCTCCGGTTTTTGCGCGGCGGCCCGTTCTGCGGGCCGGATCCGGTCCGGTTTTTGCGCGGCGGCCCCGATCCGCTCCGGTTTTTGCGCGGCGGCCCGTTCCGCGGGCCGGATCCGCTCCGGTTTTTGCGCGGCGGCCCCGATCCACTCCGGTTTTTGCGCGGCGGCCCGTTCCGCGGGCCGGATCCGGTCCGGTTTTTGCGCGGTGGCTCCGATCCGGTCCGGTTTTTGCCCGGCGGCCCGTTCCGTGGGCCGCATCCAGTCCGGTTTTTGCGCCGCGGCCCGTTCCGCGGGCCGGATCCGCTCCGGTTTTTGCGCGGCGGCCCCGATCCGCTCCGGTTTTTGCGCGGCGGCCTGTTCCGCGGGCCGGATCCGCTCCGGTTTTTGCGCGGCGTCCCCGATCCGGTCCGGTTTTTGCGCGGCGGCCCGTTCCGCAGGCCGGATCCGCTCCGGTTTTTGCGCGGCGGCCCCGATCCGCTCCGGTTTTTGTGCGGCAGCCCGTTCCGCGGGCCGGAGCCGGTCCGGTTTTTGCGCGGCGGCCCCGATCCTGTCCGGTTTTTGCGCGGCGGCCCGTTCCGCGGGCCGGATCCGCTCCGGTTTTTGCGCGGCGGCCCCGAGCCGGTCGGTTTTTGCGCGGCGGCCCGTTCCGCGGGCCGGATCCGCTCCGGTTTTTGCGCGGCGGCCCCGATCCGCTCCGGTTTTTGCGCGGCGGCCCGTTCCGCGGGCCGGATCCGCTCCGGTTTTTGCGCGGCGGCCCGTTCCGCGGGCCGCATCCGCTCCAGTTTTTGCGCGGCGGCCCCGAGACGGTCCGGTTTTTGTGCCGCCGCCCTTTCCGCGGGCCGGATCCGGTCCGGTTTTTGCGCGGCGGCCCCGATCCGGTCCGGTTTTTGCGCCGCGGCCCGTTCTGCGGGCCGGATCCGCTCCGGTTTTTGCGCGGCGGCCCTGATCCTGTCCGGTTTTTGCGCCGCGGCCCGTTCCGCGGGCCGGATCTGCTCCAGTTTTTGCGCGGCGGCCCCGATCCGCTCCGGTTTTTGCGCGGCAGCCCGTTCCGCGGGCCGGATCCGCTCCGGTTTTTGCGCGGCGGCCCCGATCCGGTCCGGTTTTTGCGCGGCGGCCCGTTCCGCGGGCCGCATCCGCTCCGGTTTTTGCGCGCCGGCCCCGATCCGCTCCGGTTCTTGCGCGGCGGCCCCGATCCGCTCCGGTTTTTGCGCGGCGGCCCATTCCGCGGGCCGGATCCGCTCCGGTTTTTGCGCGGCGGCCCCGATCCACTCCGGTTTTTGCGCGGCAGCCCGTTCCGCGGGCCGGATCCGCTCCGGTTTTTGCGCGGTGGCTCCGATCCAGTCCGGTTTTTGCCCGGCAGCCCGTTCCGTGGACCGCATCCAGTCCGGTTTTTGCGCGGCGGCCCGTTCCGCGGGCCGGATCCGCTCCGGTTTTTGCGCGGCGGCACCGAGCCGGTCCGGTTTTTGCGCGGCGGCCCCGAGCCGGTCCGGTTTTTGTGCCGCCGCCCTTTCCGCGGGCCGGATCCGGTCCGGTTTTTGCGCGGCGGCCCCGATCCACTCCGGTTTTTGCGCGGCGGCCCGTTCCGCGGGCCGGATCCGCTCCGGTTTTTGCGCGGTGGCTCCGATCCGGTCCGGTTTTTGCCCGGCGGCCCGTTCCGTGGGCCGCATCCAGTCCGGTTTTTGCGCCGCGGCCCGTTCCGCGGGCCGGATCCGCTCCGGTTTTTGCGCGGCGGCCCCGATCCTGTCCGGTTTTTGCGCGGCGGCCCGTTCCGCGGGCCGGATCCGCTCCGGTTTTTGCGCGGCGTCCCCGATCCGCTCCGGTTTTTGCGCGGCGGCCCGTTCCGCGGGCCGGATCCGGTCCGGTTTTTGCGCGGCGGCCCCGAGCCGGTCCGGTTTTTGTGCGGCAGCCCGTTCCGCGGGCCGGAGCCGGTCCGGTTTTTGCGCGGCGGCCCCGAGCCGGTCCGGTTTTTGCGCGGCGGCCCGTTCCGCGGGCCGGATCCGCTCCAGTTTTTGCGCGGCGGCCCCGATCCTGTCCGGTTTTTGCGCGGCGGCCCCTTCCGCGGCCCGGATCCGCTCCGGTTTTTGCGCGGCGGCTCCGATCCTGTCCGGTTTTTGCCCGGAGGCCCTTTCTGCGGGCCGGATCCGGTCCGATTTTGCGCGGCGGCCCGTTCCGCGGGCCGGATCCGCTCCGGTTTTTGCGCGGCGGCACCGAGCCGGTCCGGTTTTTGCGCGGCGGCCCGTTCCGCGGGCCGGATCCGATCCGGTTTTTGCGCGGTGGCTCCGCTCCGGTCCGATATTTGCTCGGCGGAAGTTCCGCGGGCCGCATCCGGTCCGGTTTTTGCGCGGCGGCCCCGATCCGGTCCGATTTTTGCGCGGCGGCCCGTTCCGCGGGCCGCATCCGCTCCGGTTTTTGCGCGGCGGCCCCGATCCGGTCCGGTTTTTGCGCGGTGGCCCGTTCCGAGGGCCGGATACGCTCCGGTTTTTGCGCGGCGGCCCCGATCCCGTACGGTTTTTGTGCGGCAGCCCGTTCCGCGGGCCGGATCCAGTCCGCTTTTTGCGCGGCGGCCCCGATACAGTCCGGTTTTTGCGCGGCGGCCCGTTCCGCGGGCCGGATCCGCTCCGGTTTTTGCGCGGTGGCTCCGATCCGGTCCGGTTTTTGCCCGGCGGCCCGTTCCGCGGGCCGGATCCGCTCCGGTTTTTGCGCGGTGGCTCCGATCCGGTCCGGTTTTTGCCCGGCGGCCCGTTCCGTGGGCCGCATCCAGTCCGGTTTTTGCGCCGCGGCCCGTTCCGCGGGCCGGATCCGCTCCGGTTTTTGCGCGGCGGCCCCGATCCACTCCGGTTTTTGCGCGGCGGCCCGTTCCGCGGGCCGCATCCGCTCCGGTTTTTGCGCGGCGGCCCCGAGCCGGTCCGGTTTTTGGGCGGCGGCCCATCCGCGGGCCGGATCCGCTCCGGTTTTTGCGCGGCGGCCCCGATCCTGTCCGGTTTTTGCGCGGCGGCCCGTTCCGCGGGCCGCATCCGCTCCGGTTTTTGCGCGGCGGCCCCGATCCGGTCCGGTTTTTGCGCGGTGGCCCGTTCCGCGGGCCGGATCCGCTCCGGTTTTTGCGCGGCGGCCCCGATCCCGTACGGTTTTTGTGCGGCAGCCCGTTCCGCGGGCCGGAGCCGGTCCGGTTTTTGCGCGGCGGCCCCGATCCGCTCCGGTTTTTGTGCGGCAGCCCGTTCCGCGGGCCGGAGCCGGTCCGGTTTTTGCGCGGCGGCCCGTTCCGCGGGCCGGATCCGCTACAGTTTTTGCGCGGCGGCCCCGATCCTGTCCGATTTTTGCGCGGCGGCCCCTTCCGCGGGCCGGATCCGGTCCGGTTTTTGCGCGGCGGCTCCGATCCTGTCCGGTTTTTGCCCGGAGGCCGTTTCCGCGGGCCGGATCCGGTCCGGTTTTTGCGCGGCGGCCCGTTCCGCGGGCCGGATCCGCTCCGGTTTTTGCGCGGCGGCACCGAGCCGGTCCGGTTTTTGCGCAGCGGCCCGTTGCGCGGGCCGGATCCGATCCGGTTTTTGCGCGGTGGCTCCGCTCCGGTCCGATATTTGATCGGCGGAAGTTCCGCGGGCTGCATCCGGTCCGGTTTTTGCGCGGCGGCCCCGATCCGGTCCGATTTTTGCGCGGCGGCCCGTTCCGCGGGCCGCATCCGCTCCGGTTTTTGCGCGGCGGCCCCGAGCCTGTCCGGTTTTTGCGCGGCGGCCCGTTCCGCGGGCCGCATCCGCTCCGGTTTTTGCGCGGCGGCCCCGAGCCGGTCCGGTTTTTGCGCGGCGGCCCGTTCCGCGGGCCGGATCCGGTCCGGTTTTTGCGCGGCGGCCCCGATCCGGTCCGGTTTTTGCGCGGCGGCCTGTTCCGCGGGCCGCATCCGCTCCGGTTTTTGCGCGGTGGCCCCGATCCGCTCCGGTTTTTGCGCGGCGGCCCGTTCCGCGGGCCGGATCCGCTCCGGTTTTTGCGCAGTTGCCCCGAGCCGGTCCGGTTTTTGCGCGGCGGCCCGTTCTGCGGGCCGGATCCGCTCCAATTTTTGCGCGGCGGCCCCCATCCGGTCTGGTTTTTGCGCGGCGGCCCGTTCCGCGGGCTGGATCCGCTCCGGTTTTTGCGCGGCGGCCACGATCCGCTCCGGTTTTTGCGCGGCGGCCCGTTCTGCGGGCCGGATCCGGTCCGGTTTTTGCGCGGCGGCCCCGATCCGCTCCGGTTTTTGCGCGGCGGCCCGTTCCGCGGGCCGGATCCGCTCCGGTTTTTGCGCGGCGGCCCCGATCCACTCCGGTTTTTGTGCGGCGGCCCGTTCCGCGGGCCGGATCCGGTCCGGTTTTTGCGCGGTGGCTCCGATCCGGTCCGGTTTTTGCCCGGCGGCCCGTTCCGTGGGCCGCATCCAGTCCGGTTTTTGCGCCGCGGCCCGTTCCGCGGGCCGGATCCGCTCCGGTTTTTGCGCGGCGGCCCCGATCCGCTCCGGTTTTTGCGCGGCGGCCTGTTCCGCGGGCCGGATCCGCTCCGGTTTTTGCGCGGCGTCCCCGATCCGGTCCGGTTTTTGCGCGGCGGCCCGTTCCGCAGGCCGGATCCGCTCCGGTTTTTGCGCGGCGGCCCCGATCCGCTCCGGTTTTTGTGCGGCAGCCCGTTCCGCGGGCCGGATCCGCTCCGGTTTTTGCGCGGCGGCCCCGATCCTGTCCGGTTTTTGCGCGGCGGCCCGTTCCGCGGGCCGGATCCGCTCCGGTTTTTGCGCGGCGGCCCCGAGCCGGTCGGTTTTTGCGCGGCGGCCCGTTCCGCGGGCCGGATCCGCTCCGGTTTTTGCGCGGCGGCCCCGATCCGCTCCGGTTTTTGCGCGGCGGCCCGTTCCGCGGGCCGGATCCGCTCCGGTTTTTGCGCGGCGGCCCGTTCCGCGGGCCGCATCCGCTCCAGTTTTTGCGCGGCGGCCCCGAGACGGTCCGGTTTTTGTGCCGCCGCCCTTTCCGCGGGCCGGATCCGGTCCGGTTTTTGCGCGGCGGCCCCGATCCGGTCCGGTTTTTGCGCCGCGGCCCGTTCTGCGGGCCGGATCCGCTCCGGTTTTTGCGCGGCGGCCACGAGCCTGTCCGGTTTTTGCGCGGCGGCCCGTTCCGCAGGCCGGATCCGCTCCGGTTTTTGCGCGGCGGCCCCGATCCGCTCCGGTTTTTGCGCCGCGGCCCGTTCCGCGGGCCGGATCCGATCCGGTTTTTGCGCGGCGGCCCCGAGCCGGTCCGGTTTTTGCGCGGCGGCCCGTTCCGCGGGCCGGATATGGTCCGGTTTTTGCGTGGCGGCCCCGAGCCTGTCCGGTTTTTGCGCGGCGGCCCGTTCCGCGGGCCGCATCCGCTCCGGTTTTTGCGCGGCGGCACCGATCCGGTCCGGTTTTTGCGCGGCGGCCTGTTCCGCGGGCCGCATCCGCTCCGGTTTTTGCGCGGCGGCCCCGATCCGCTCCGGTTTTTGCGCGGCGGCCCGTTCCGCGGGACGGATCCGGTCCGGTTTTTGCGCGGCGGCCCCGATCCGGTCCGGTTTTTGCGCGGCGGCCCGTTCTGCGGGCCGGATCCGCTCCACTTTTTGCGCGGCGGCCCCGATCCGGTCTGGTTTTTCCGCGGCGGCCCGTTCCGCGGGCTGGATCCGCTCCGGTTTTTGCGCGGCGGCCCCGATCCGGTCCGGTTTTTGCGCGGCGGCCCGTTCCGCGGGCCGGAGCCGGTCCGGTTTTTGCGCGGCGGCCCCGATCCGCTCCGGTTTTTGCGCGGCGGCCCGTTCCGCGGGCCGGATCCGCTCCGGTTTTTGCGCGGCGGCCCCGATCCACTCCGGTTTTTGCGCGGCGGCCCGTTCCGCGGGCCGGATCCGGTCCGGTTTTTGCGTGGTGGCTCCGATCCGGTCCGGTTTTTGCGCGGCGGCCCGTTCCGTGGGCCGCATCCAGTCCGGTTTTTGCGCCGCGGCCCGTTCCGCGGGCCGGATCCGCTCCGGTTTTTGCGCGGCGGCCCCGATCCTGTCCGGTTTTTGCGCGGCGGCCCGTTCCGCGGGCCGAATCCGCTCCAGTTTTTGCGCGGCGGCCCCGATCCGCTCCGGTTTTTGCGCGGCGGCCCGTTCCGCAGGCCGGATCCGCTCCGGTTTTTGCGCGGCGGCCCCGATCCGCTCCGGTTTTTGTGCGGCAGCCCGTTCCGCGGGCCGGATCCGGTCCGGTTTTTGCGCCGCGGCCCGTTCCGCGGGCCGGATCCGCTCCGGTTTTTGCGCGGCGGCCCCGAGCCGGTCCGGTTTTTGTGCGGCGGCCCGTTCCGCGGGCCGGAGCCGGTCCGGTTTTTGCGCGGCGGCCCCGATCCTGTCCGGTTTTTGCGCGGCGGCCCGTTCTGCGGGCTGGATCCGCTCCGGTTTTTGCGCGGCGGCCCCGAGCCTGTCCGGTTTTTGCGCGGCAGCCCGTTCCGCGGGCCGGATCCGCTCCGGTTTTTGCGCGGCGGCCCCGATCCGGTCCGGTTTTTGCGCCGCGGCCCGTTCCGCGGGCTGGATCCGCTCCGGTTTTTGCGCGGCGGCCCCGAGCCGGTCCGGTTTTTGCGCGGCGGCCCGTTCCGCGGGCCGGATATGGTCCGGTTTTTGCGCGGCGGCCCCGAGCCTGTCCGGTTTTTGCGCGGCGGCCCGTTCCGCGGGCCGCATCCGCTCCAGTTTTTGCGCGGCGGCCCCGAGCCGGTCCGGTTTTTGTGCCGCCGCCCTTTCCGCGGGCCGGATCCGCTCCGGTTTTTGCGCGGCGGCCCCGATCCGGTCCGATTTTTGCGCGGCGGCCCGTTCCGCGGGCCGGAGCCGGTCCGGTTTTTGCGCGGCGGCCCTGATCCTGTCCGGTTTTTGCGCCGCGGCCCGTTCCGCGGGCCGGATCTGCTCCAGTTTTTGCGCGGCGGCCCCGATCCGCTCCGGTTTTTGCGCGGCAGCCCGTTCCGCGGGCCGGATCCGCTCCGGTTTTTGCGCGGCGGCCCCGATCCGGTCCGGTTTTTGCGCGGCGGCCCGTTCCGCGGGCCGCATCCGCTCCGGTTTTTGCGCGCCGGCCCCGATCCGCTCCGGTTCTTGCGCGGCGGCCCCGATCCGCTCCGGTTTTTGCGCGGCGGCCCATTCCGCGGGCCGGATCCGCTCCGGTTTTTGCGCGGCGGCCCCGATCCACTCCGGTTTTTGCGCGGCAGCCCGTTCCGCGGGCCGGATCCGCTCCGGTTTTTGCGCGGTGGCTCCGATCCAGTCCGGTTTTTGCCCGGCAGCCCGTTCCGTGGGCCGCATCCAGTCCGGTTTTTGCGCGGCGGCCCGTTCCGCGGGCCGGATCCGCTCCGGTTTTTGCGCGGCGGCCCCGAGCCGGTCCGGTTTTTGCGCGGCGGCCCCGAGCCGGTCCGGTTTTTGTGCCGCCGCCCTTTCCGCGGGCCGGATCCGGTCCGGTTTTTGCGCGGCGGCCCCGATCCACTCCGGTTTTTGTGCGGCGGCCCATTCCGCGGGCCGGATCCGCTCCGGTTTTTGCGCGGCGGCCCCGATCCACTCCGGTTTTTGCGCGGCAGCCCGTTCCGCGGGCCGGATCCGCTCCGGTTTTTGCGCGGTGGCTCCGATCCAGTCCGGTTTTTGCCCGGCAGCCCGTTCCGTGGGCCGCATCCAGTCCGGTTTTTGCGCGGCGGCCCGTTCCGCGGGCCGGATCCGCTCCGGTTTTTGCGCGGCGGCCCCGAGCCGGTCCGGTTTTTGCGCGGCGGCCCCGAGCCGGTCCGGTTTTTGTGCCGCCGCCCTTTCCGCGGGCCGGATCCGCTCCGGTTTTTGCGCGGCGGCCCCGATCCACTCCGGTTTTTGTGCGGCGGCCCGTTCCGCGGGCCGGATCCGGTCCGGTTTTTGCGCGGTGGCTCCGATCCGGTCCGGTTTTTGCCCGGCGGCCCGTTCCGTGGGCCGCATCCAGTCCGGTTTTTGCGCCGCGGCCCGTTCCGCGGGCCGGATCCGCTCCGGTTTTTGCGCGGCGGCCCCGATCCGCTCCGGTTTTTGCGCGGCGGCCTGTTCCGCGGGCCGGATCCGCTCCGGTTTTTGCGCGGCGTCCCCGATCCGGTCCGGTTTTTGCGCGGCGGCCCGTTCCGCAGGCCGGATCCGCTCCGGTTTTTGCGCGGCGGCCCCGATCCGCTCCGGTTTTTGTGCGGCAGCCCGTTCCGCGGGCCGGAGCCGGTCCGGTTTTTGCGCGGCGGCCCCGATCCTGTCCGGTTTTTGCGCGGCGGCCCGTTCCGCGGGCCGGATCCGCTCCGGTTTTTGCGCGGCGGCCCCGAGCCGGTCGGTTTTTGCGCGGCGGCCCGTTCCGCGGGCCGGATCCGCTCCGGTTTTTGCGCGGCGGCCCCGATCCGCTCCGGTTTTTGCGCGGCGGCCCGTTCCGCGGGCCGGATCCGCTCCGGTTTTTGCGCGGCGGCCCGTTCCGCGGGCCGCATCCGCTCCAGTTTTTGCGCGGCGGCCCCGAGACGGTCCGGTTTTTGTGCCGCCGCCCTTTCCGCGGGCCGGATCCGGTCCGGTTTTTGCGCGGCGGCCCCGATCCGGTCCGGTTTTTGCGCCGCGGCCCGTTCTGCGGGCCGCATCCGCTCCGGTTTTTGCGCGGCGGCCACGAGCCTGTCCGGTTTTTGCGCGGCGGCCCGTTCCGCAGGCCGGATCCGCTCCGGTTTTTGCGCGGCGGCCCCGATCCGCTCCGGTTTTTGCGCCGCGGCCCGTTCCGCGGGCCGGATCCGATCCGGTTTTTGCGCGGCGGCCCCGAGCCGGTCCGGTTTTTGCGCGGCGGCCCGTTCCGCGGGCCGGATATGGTCCGGTTTTTGCGTGGCGGCCCCGAGCCTGTCCGGTTTTTGCGCGGCGGCCCGTTCCGCGGGCCGCATCCGCTCCGGTTTTTGCGCGGCGGCACCGATCCGGTCCGGTTTTTGCGCGGCGGCCTGTTCCGCGGGCCGCATCCGCTCCGGTTTTTGCGCGGCGGCCCCGATCCGCTCCGGTTTTTGCGCGGCGGCCCGTTCCGCGGGCCGGATCCGGTCCGGTTTTTGCGCAGTTGCCCCGAGCCGGTCCGGTTTTTGCGCGGCGGCCCGTTCTGCGGGCCGGATCCGCTCCACTTTTTGCGCGGCGGCCCCGATCCGGTCTGGTTTTTCCGCGGCGGCCCGTTCCGCGGGCTGGATCCGCTCCGGTTTTTGCGCGGCGGCCCCGATCCGGTCCGGTTTTTGCGCGGCGGCCCGTTCCGCGGGCCGGAGCCGGTCCGGTTTTTGCGCGGCGGCCCCGATCCGCTCCGGTTTTTGCGCGGCGGCCCGTTCCGCGGGCCGGATCCGCTCCGGTTTTTGCGCGGCGGCCCCGATCCACTCCGGTTTTTGCGCGGCGGCCCGTTCCGCGGGCCGGATCCGCTCCGGTTTTTGCGCGGTGGCTCCGATCCGGTCCGGTTTTTGCGCGGCGGCCCGTTCCGTGGGCCGCATCCAGTCCGGTTTTTGCGCCGCGGCCCGTTCCGCGGGCCGGATCCGCTCCGGTTTTTGCGCGGCGGCCCCGATCCTGTCCGGTTTTTGCGCGGCGGCCCGTTCCGCGGGCCGAATCCGCTCCAGTTTTTGCGCGGCGGCCCCGATCCGCTCCGGTTTTTGCGCGGCGGCCCGTTCCGCAGGCCGGATCCGCTCCGGTTTTTGCGCGGCGGCCCCGATCCGCTCCGGTTTTTGTGCGGCAGCCCGTTCCGCGGGCCGGAGCCGGTCCGGTTTTTGCGCCGCGGCCCGTTCCGCGGGCCGGATCCGCTCCGGTTTTTGCGCGGCGGCCCCGAGCCGGTCCGGTTTTTGTGCGGCGGCCCGTTCCGCGGGCCGGAGCCGGTCCGGTTTTTGCGCGGCGGCCCCGATCCTGTCCGGTTTTTGCGCGGCGGCCCGTTCTGCGGGCTGGATCCGCTCCGGTTTTTGCGCGGCGGCCCCGAGCCTGTCCGGTTTTTGCGCGGCAGCCCGTTCCGCGGGCCGGATCCGCTCCGGTTTTTGCGCGGCGGCCCCGATCCGGTCCGGTTTTTGCGCCGCGGCCCGTTCCGCGGGCTGGATCCGCTCCGGTTTTTGCGCGGCGGCCCCGAGCCGGTCCGGTTTTTGCGCGGCGGCCCGTTCCGCGGGCCGGATCCGGTCCGGTTTTTGCGCGGCGGCCCCGAGCCTGTCCGGTTTTTGCGCGGCGGCCCGTTCCGCGGGCCGCATCCGCTCCAGTTTTTGCGCGGCGGCCCCGAGCCGGTCCGGTTTTTGTGCCGCCGCCCTTTCCGCGGGCCGGATCCGCTCCGGTTTTTGCGCGGCGGCCCCGATCCGGTCCGATTTTTGCGCGGCGGCCCGTTCCGCGGGCCGGAGCCGGTCCGGTTTTTGCGCGGCGGCCCTGATCCTGTCCGGTTTTTGCGCCGCGGCCCGTTCCGCGGGCCGGATCTGCTCCAGTTTTTGCGCGGCGGCCCCGATCCGCTCCGGTTTTTGCGCGGCAGCCCGTTCCGCGGGCCGGATCCGCTCCGGTTTTTGCGCGGCGGCCCCGATCCGGTCCGGTTTTTGCGCGGCGGCCCGTTCCGCGGGCCGCATCCGCTCCGGTTTTTGCGCGCCGGCCCCGATCCGCTCCGGTTCTTGCGTGGCGGCCCCGAGCCTGTCCGGTTTTTGCGCGGCGGCCCGTTCCGCGGGCCGGATCCGCTCCGGTTTTTGCGCGGCGGCCCCGATCCACTCCGGTTTTTGCGCGGCAGCCCGTTCCGCGGGCCGGATCCGCTCCGGTTTTTGCGCGGTGGCTCCGATCCAGTCCGGTTTTTGCCCGGCAGCCCGTTCCGTGGGCCGCATCCGCTCCGGTTTTTGCGCGGCGGCCCGTTCCGCGGGCCGGATCCGCTCCGGTTTTTGCGCGGCGGCCCCGAGCCGGTCCGGTTTTTGCGCGGCGGCCCCGAGCCGGTCCGGTTTTTGTGCCGCCGCCCTTTCCGCGGGCCGGATCCGGTCCGGTTTTTGCGCGGCGGCCCCGATCCACTCCGGTTTTTGCGCGGCGGCCCGTTCCGCGGGCCGGATCCGCTCCGGTTTTTGCGCGGTGGCTCCGATCCGGTCCGGTTTTTGCCCGGCGGCCCGTTCCGTGGGCCGCATCCAGTCCGGTTTTTGCGCCGCGGCCCGTTCCGCGGGCCGGATCCGCTCCGGTTTTTGCGCGGCGGCCCCGATCCTGTCCGGTTTTTGCGCGGCGGCCCGTTCCGCGGGCCGGATCCGCTCCGGTTTTTGCGCGGCGTCCCCGATCCGCTCCGGTTTTTGCGCGGCGGCCCGTTCCGCGGGCCGGATCCGGTCCGGTTTTTGCGCGGCGGCCCCGAGCCGGTCCGGTTTTTGTGCGGCAGCCCGTTCCGCGGGCCGGAGCCGGTCCGGTTTTTGCGCGGCGGCCCCGAGCCGGTCCGGTTTTTGCGCGGCGGCCCGTTCCGCGGGCCGGATCCGCTCCAGTTTTTGCGCGGCGGCCCCGATCCTGTCCGGTTTTTGCGCGGCGGCCCCTTCCGCGGCCCGGATCCGCTCCGGTTTTTGCGCGGCGGCTCCGATCCTGTCCGGTTTTTGCCCGGAGGCCCTTTCTGCGGGCCGGATCCGGTCCGATTTTGCGCGGCGGCCCGTTCCGCGGGCCGGATCCGCTCCGGTTTTTGCGCGGCGGCACCGAGCCGGTCCGGTTTTTGCGCGGCGGCCCGTTCCGCGGGCCGGATCCGATCCGGTTTTTGCGCGGTGGCTCCGCTCCGGTCCGATATTTGCTCGGCGGAAGTTCCGCGGGCCGCATCCGGTCCGGTTTTTGCGCGGCGGCCCCGATCCGGTCCGATTTTTGCGCGGCGGCCCGTTCCGCGGGCCGCATCCGCTCCGGTTTTTGCGCGGCGGCCCCGAGCCGGTCCGGTTTTTGCGCGGTGGCCCGTTCCGCGGGCCGGATCCGGTCCGGTTTTTGCGCGGCGGCCTTGATCCCGTACGGTTTTTGTGCGGCAGCCCGTTCCGCGGGCCGGATCCAGTCCGCTTTTTGCGCGGCGGCCCCGATCCGGTCCGGTTTTTGCGCGGCGGCCCGTTCCGCGGGCCGGATCCGCTCCGGTTTTTGCGCGGCGGCTCCGATCCGGTCCGGTTTTTGCCCGGCGGCCCGTTCCGCGGGCCGGATACGCTCCGGTTTTTGCGCGGTGGCTCCGATCCGCTCCGGTTTTTGCCCGGCGGCCCGTTCCGTGGGCCGCATCCAGTCCGGTTTTTGCGCCGCGGCCCGTTCCGCGGGCCGGATCCGCTCCGGTTTTTGCGCGGCGGCCCCGAGCCGGTCCGGTTTTTGCGCGGCGGCCCGTTCCGCGGGCCGGATCCGCTCCGGTTTTTGCGCGGCGGCCCCGAGCCGGTCCGGATTTGGGCGGCGGCCCGTTCCGCGGGCCGGATCCGCTCCGCTTTTTGCGCGGCGGCCCCGATCCGCTCCGATTTTTGCGCGGCGGCCCGTTCCGCGGGCCGCATCCGCTCCGGTTTTTGCGCGGCGGCCCCGATCCGCCCGGTTTTTGCGCGGTGGCCCGTTCCGCGGGCCGGATCCGGTCCGGTTTTTGCGCGGCGGCACAGATCCCGTACGGTTTTTGTGCGGCAGCCCGTTCCGCGGGCCGGAGCCGGTCCGGTTTTTGCGCGGCGGCCCCGATCCGCTCCGGTTTTTGCGAGGCAGCCCGTTCCGCGGGCCGGATCCGCTCCGTTTTTTGCGCGGCGGCCCCGATCCTGTCCGGTTTTTGCGCGGCGGCCCGTTCCGCGGGCCGGATCCGCTCCGGTTTTTGCGCGGCGGCCCCGATCCGCTCCGGTTTTTGCGCAGCGGCCCGTTCCGCGGGCCGGATCCGCTCCGGTTTTTGCGCGGTGGCCCCGATCCGCTCCGGTTTTTGTGCGGCAGCCCGTTCCGTGGGCCGGAGCCGGTCCGGTTTTTGCGCGGCGGCCCCGAGCCGGTCCGGTTTTTGCGCGGCGGCCCGTTCCGCGGGCCGGATCCGCTCCAGTTTTTGCGCGGCGGCCCCGATCCTGTCCGGTTTTTGCGCGGCGGCCCCTTCCGCGGGCCGGATCCGCTCCGGTTTTTGCGCGGCGGCTCCGATCCTGTCCGGTTTTTGCCCGGAGGCCGTTTCCGCGGGCCGGATCCGGTCCGGTTTTTGCGCGGCGGCCCGTTCTGCGGGCCGGATCCGCTCCGGTTTTTGCGCGGCGGCACCGAGCCGGTCCGGTTTTTGCGCGGCGGCCCGTTCCGCGGGCCGGATCCGATCCGGTTTTTGCGCGGTGGCTCCGCTCCGGTCCGATATTTGCTCGGCGGAAGTTCCGCGGGCTGCATCCAGTCCGGTTTTTGCGCGGCGGCCCCGATCCGGTCCGATTTTTGCGCGGCGGCCCGTTCCGCGGGCCGCATCCGCTCCGGTTTTTGCGCGGCGGCCCCGATCCGGTCCGGTTTTTGCGCGGTGGCCCGTTCCGAGGGCCGGATCCGCTCCAGTTTTTGCGCGGCGGCCCCGATCCCGTACGGTTTTTGTGCGGCAGCCCGTTCCGCGGGCCGGATCCAGTCCGCTTTTTGCGCGGCGGCCCCGATACAGTCCGGTTTTTGCGCGGCGGCCCGTTCCGCGGGCCGGATCCGCTCCGGTTTTTGCGCGGTGGCTCCGATCCGGTCCGGTTTTTGCCCGGCGGCCCGTTCCGCGGGCCGGATCCGCTCCGGTTTTTGCGCGGTGGCTCCGATCCGGTCCGGTTTTTGCCCGGCGGCCCGTTCCGTGGGCCGCATCCAGTCCGGTTTTTGCGCGGCGGCCCGTTCCGCGGGCCGGATCCGCTCCGGTTTTTGCGCGGCGGCCCCGATACGGTCCGGTTTTGGCGCGGCGGCCCGTTCCGCGGGCCGCATCCGCTCCGGTTTTTGCGCGGCGGCCCCGAGCCGGTCCGGTTTTTGCGCGGCGGCCCGTTCCGCGGGCCGCATCCGCTCCGGTTTTTGCGCGGCGGCCCCGATCCGGTCCGGTTTTTGCGCGGTGGCCCGTTCCGCGGGCCGCATCCGCTCCGGTTTTTGCGCGGCGGCCCCGATCCCGTACGGTTTTTGTGCGGCAGCCCGTTCCGCGGGCCGGAGCCGGTCCGGTTTTTGCGCGGCGGCCCCGATCCGCTCCGGTTTTTGTGCGGCAGCCCGTTCCGCGGGCCGGAGCCGGTCCGGTTTTTGCGCGGTGGCCCGTTCCGCGGGCCGGATCCGCTACAGTTTTTGCGCGGCGGCCCCGATCCTGTCCGATTTTTGCGCGGCGGCCCCTTCCGCGGGCCGGATCCGGTCCGGTTTTTGCGCGGCGGCTCCGATCCTGTCCGGTTTTTGCCCGGAGGCCGTTTCCGCGGGCCGGATCCGGTCCGGTTTTTGCGCGGCGGCCCGTTCCGCGGGCCGGATCCGCTCCGGTTTTTGCGCGGCGGCACCGAGCCGGTCCGGTTTTTGCGCGGCGGCCCGTTCCGCGGGCCGGATCCGATCCGGTTTTTGCGCGGTGGCTCCGCTCCGGTCCGATATTTGCTCGGCGGAAGTTCCGCGGGCTGCATCCGGTCCGGTTTTTGCGCGGCGGCCCCGATCCGGTCCGATTTTTGCGCGGCGGCCCGTTCCGCGGGCCGCATCCGCTCCGGTTTTTGCGCGGCGGCCCCGATCCGCTCCGGTTTTTGCGCGGTGGCCCGTTCCGCGGGCCGGATCCGCTCCGGTTTTTGCGCGGCGGCCCCGATCCCGTACGGTTTTTGTGCGGCAGCCCGTTCCACGGGCCGGATCCAGTCCGCTATTTGCGCGGCGGCCCCGATCCGCTCCGGTTTTTGTGCGGTGGCTCCGATCCGGTCCGGTTTTTGCGCGGCGGCCCGTTCCGCGGGCCGGATCCGCTCCGGTTTTTGCGCGGTGACTCCGAACCGGTCCGGTTTTTGCCCGGCGGCCCGTTCCGTGGGCCGCATCCAGTCCGGTTTTTGCGCCGCGGCCCGTTCCGCGGGCCGGATCCGCTCCGGTTTTTGCGCGGCGGCCCCGAGCCGGTCCGCTTTTTGCGCGGCGGCCCCGATCCGCTCCGATTTTTGCGCGGCGGCCCGTTCCGCGGGCCGCATCCGCTCCGGTTTTTGCGCGGCGGCCCCGATCCGCTCCGGTTTTTGCGCGGTGGCCCGTTCCGCGGGCCGGATCCGCTCCGGTTTTTGCGCGGCGGCCACGATCCCGTACGGTTTTTGTGCGGCAGCCCGTTCCGCGGGCCGGAGCCGGTCCGGTTTTTGCGCGGCGGCCCCGATCCGCTCCGGTTTTTGCGCGGCGGCCCGTTCCGCGGGCCGGATCCAGTCCGGTTATTGCGCAGTTGCCCCGAGCCGGTCCGGTTTTTGCGCGGCGGCCCGTTCTGCGGGCCGGATCCGCTCCACTTTTTGCGCGGCGGCCCCGATCCGGTCCGGTTTTTGCGCGGTGGCCCGTTCCGCGGGCCGGATCCGCTCCGGTTTTTGCGCGGCGGCCCCGATCCGCTCCGGTTTTTGCGCGACGGCCCGTTCTGCGGGCCGGATCCGGTCCGGTTTTTGCGCGGCGGCCCCGATCCGCTCCGGTTTTTGCGCGGCGGCCCGTTCCGCGGGCCGGATCCGCTCCGGTTTTTGCGCGGTGGCTCCGATCCGCTTTGGTTTTTGCGCGGCGGCCCGTTCCGCGGGCCGGATCCGCTCCGGTTTTTGCGCGGTGGCTCCTATCCGGTCCGGTTTTTGCCCGGCGGCCCGTTCCGTGGGCCGCATCCAGTCCGGTTTTTGCGCCGCGGCACGTTCCGCGGGCCGGATCCGCTCCGGTTTTTGCGCGGCGGCCCGTTCCGCGGGCCGGATCCGCTCCGGTTTTTGCGCGGTGGCTCCGATCCGCTCCGGTTTTTGCGCGGCGGCCCGTTCCGCGGGCCGGATCCGCTCCGGTTTTTGCGCGGTGGCTCCTATCCGGTCCGGTTTTTGCCCGGCGGCCCGTTCCGTGGGCCGCATCCAGTCCGGTTTTTGCGCCGCGGCACGTTCCGCGGGCCGGATCCACTCCGGTTTTTGCGCGGTGGCTCCGATCCGGTCCGGTTTTTGCCCGGCGGCCCGTTCCGTGGGCCGCATCCAGTCCGGTTTTTGCGCCGCGGCCCGTTCCGCGGGCCGGATCCGCTCCGGTTTTTGCGCGGCGGCCCCGAGCCTGTCCGGTTTTTGCGCGGCGGCCCGTTCCGCGGGCCGGATCCGCTCCGGTTTTTGCGCGGCGTCCCCGATCCGCTCCGGTTTTTGCGCGGCGGCCCGTTCCGCAGGCCGGATCCGCTCCGGTTTTTGCGCGGCGGCCCCGATCCGCTCCGGTTTTTGTGCGGCAGCCCGTTCCGCGGGCCGGAGCCGGTCCGGTTTTTGCGCGGCGGCCCCGAGCCGGTCCGGTTTTTGCGCGGCGGCCCGTTCCGCGGGCCGGATCCGCTCCGGTTTTTGCGCGGCGGCCTCGATCCGCTCCGGTTTTTGCGCGGCGGCCCGTTCCGCGGGCCGGATCCGGTCCGGTTTTTGCGCGGCGGCACCGAGCCTGTCCGGTTTTTGTGCGGCGGCCCGTTCCGCGGGCCGGAGCCGGTCCGGTTTTTGCGCGGCGGCCCCGATCCTGTCCGGTTTTTGCGCGGCGGCCCGTTCCGCGGGCCGCATCCGCTCCGGTTTTTGCGCGGCGGCCCCGAGCCTGTCCGGTTTTTGCGCGGCGGCCCGTTCCGCGGGCCGCATCCGCTCCGGTTTTTGCGCGGCAGCCCCGATCCGGTCCGGTTTTTGCGCCGCGGCCCGTTCCGCGGGCCGGATCCGCTCCGCTTTTTGCGCGGCGGCCCCGAGCCGGTCCGGTTTTTGCGCGGCGGCCCGTTCCGCGGGCCGGATCCGGTCCGGTTTTTGCGCGGCGGCCCCGAGCCTGTCCGGTTTTTGCGCGGCGGCCCGTTCCGCGGGCCGCATCCGCTCCGGTTTTTGCGCGGCGGCCGCGAGCCGGTCCGGTTTTTGTGCCGCCGCCATTTCCGCGGGCCGGATCCGGTCCGGTTTTTGCGCGGCGGCCCCGATCCGGTCCGATTTTTGCGCGGCGGCCCGTTCCGCGGGCCGGAGCCGGTCCGGTTTTTGCGCGGCGGCCCCGATCCTGTCCGGTTTTTGCGCCGCGGCCCGTTCCGCGGGCCGGATCTGCTCCGGTTTTTGCGCGGCGGCCCCGATCCGCTCCGGTTTTTGCGCGGCAGCCCGTTCCGCGGGCCGGATCCGCTCCGGTTTTTGCGCGGCGGCCCCGATCCGGTCCGGTTTTTGCGCGGCGGCCCCTTCCGCGGGCCGCATCCGCTCCGGTTTTTGCGCGGCGGCCCCGATCCGCTCCAGTTTTTGCGCGGCGGCCCCGATCCGCTCCGGTTTTTGCGCGGCGGCCCATTCCGCGGGCCGGATCCGCTCCGGTTTTTGCGCGGCGGCCCCGATCCACTCCGGTTTTTGCGCGGCGGCCCGTTCCGCGGGCCGGATCCGCTCCGGTTTTTTGCGCGGTGGCTCCGATCCTGTCCGGTTTTTGCCCGGCGGCCCGTTACGTGGGCCGCATCCAGTCCGGTTTTTGCGCGGCGGCCCGTTCCGCGGGCCGGATCCGCTCCGGTTTTTGCGCGGCGGCCCCGATCCGCTCCGGTTTTTGCGCGGCGGCCCCGAGCCGGTCCGGTTTTTGTGCCGCCGCCCTTTCCGCGGGCCGGATCCGGTCCGGTTTTTGCGCGGCGGCCCCGATCCACTCCGGTTTTTGCGCGGCGGCCCGTTCCGCGGGCCGCATCCGCTCCGGTTTTTGCGCGGTGGCTCCGATCCGGTCCGGTTTTTGCCCGGCGGCCCGTTCCGTGGGCCGCATCCAGTCCGGTTTTTGCGCCGCGGCCCGTTCCGCGGGCCGGATCCGCTCCGGTTTTTGCGCGGCGGCCCCGAGCCGCTCCGGTTTTTGCGCGGCGGCCCGTTCCGCGGGCCGGATCCGCTCCGGTTTTTGCGCGGCGGCCCCGATCCGCTCCGGTTTTTGTGCGGCAGCCCGTTCCGCGGGCCGGAGCCGGTCCGGTTTTTGCGCGGCGGCCCCGAGCCGGTCCGGTTTTTGCGCGGCGGCCCGTTCCGCGGGCCGGATCCGCTCCAGTTTTTGCGCCGCGGCCCGTTCCGCGGGCCGGATCCGCTCCGATTTTTGCGCGGCGGCCCCGAGCCGGTCCGGTTTTTGCGCGGTGGCCCGTTCCGCGGGCCAGATCCGCGCCGGTTTTTGCGCGGCGGCCCAGATCCGGTCCGATTTTTGCGCGGCGGCCCGTTCCGCGGGCCGCATCCGGTCCGGTTTTTGCGCGGTGGCTCCGATCCGGTCCGGTTTTTGCGCGGTGGCCCGTTCCGCGGGCCGCATCCGCTCCGGTTTTTGCGCGGCGGCCCCGATCCGCTTCGGTTTTTGCGCCGCGGCCCGTTCCGCGGGCCGGATCCGCTCCAGTTTTTGCGCGGCGGCCCCGAGCCTGTCCGGTTTTTGCGCGGCGGCCCGTTCCGCGGGCCGGATCCGCTCCGGTTTTTGCGCGGTGGCTCCTATCCGCTCCGGTTTTTGCGCGGCGGCCCCGATCCGCTCCGGTTTTTGCGCGGCGGCCCGTTCCGCGGGCCGGATCCGGTCCGGTTTTTGCGCGGCAGCCCCGATCCTGTCCGGTTTTTGCGCCGCGGCCCGTTCCGCGGGCCGGATCCGCTCCGGTTTTTGCGCGGCGGCCCCGATCCGCTCCGGTTTTTGCGCCGCGGCCCGTTCCGCGGGCCGGATCCGCTCCGGTTTTTGCGCGGCGGCCCCGAGCCGGTCCGGTTTTCGCGCCGCGGCCCGTTCCGCCGGTCGGATCCGCTCCTGTTTTTGCGCGGCGGCCCCGAGCCGGTCCGGTTTTTGCGCGGCGGCCCGTTCCGCGGGCCGCATCCGCTCCGGTTTTTCGCGGTGGCCCCGATCCGGTCCGGTTTTTGCGCGGCGGCCCGTTCTGCGGGCCGGATCCGCTCCGGTTTTTGCGCGGCGGCCCCGAGCCTGTCCGGTTTTTGCGCGGCGGCCCGTTCCGCGGGCCGCATCCGGTCCGGTTTTTGCGCGGCGGCCCCGAGCCGGTCCGGTTTTTGTGCCGCGGCCCTTTCCGCGGGCCGGATCCGCTCCGGTTTTTGCGCGGCGGCCCCGATCCGCTCCGGTTTTTGCGCGGCGGCCCGTTCCGCGGGCCGGATCTGCTCCGGTTTTTGCGCGGCGGCCCCGAGCCGGTCCGGTTTTTGCGCGGCGGCCCGTTCCGCGGGCCGGATCCGCTCCAGTTTTTGCGCAGCGGCCCCGATCCGGTCCTGTTTTAGCGCGGCGGCCCGTTCCGCGGGCCGGATCCGCTCCGGTTTTTACGCGGTGGCTCCGATCCTGTCCGGTTTTTGCGCGGTGGCCCGTTCCGCGGGCCGCATCCGCTCCGGTTTTTGCGCGGCGGCCCCGATCCGCTCCGGTTTTTGCGCGACGGCCCGTTCTGCGGGCCGGATCCGGTCCGGTTTTTGCGCGGCGGCCCCGATCCGCTCCGGTTTTTGCGCGGCGGCCCGTTCCGCGGGCCGGATCCGCTCCGGTTTTTGCGCGGTGGCTCCGATCCGCTTTGGTTTTTGCGCGGCGGCCCGTTCCGCGGGCCGGATCCGCTCCGGTTTTTGCGCGGTGGCTCCTATCCGGTCCGGTTTTTGCCCGGCGGCCCGTTCCGTGGGCCGCATCCAGTCCGGTTTTTGCGCCGCGGCACGTTCCGCGGGCCGGATCCGCTCCGGTTTTTGCGCGGCGGCCCGTTCCGCGGGCCGGATCCGCTCCGGTTTTTGCGCGGTGGCTCCGATCCGCTCCGGTTTTTGCGCGGCGGCCCGTTCCGCGGGCCGGATCCGCTCCGGTTTTTGCGCGGTGGCTCCTATCCGGTCCGGTTTTTGCCCGGCGGCCCCGAGCCTGTCCGGTTTTTGCGCGGCGGCCCGTTCCGCGGGCCGCATCCGCTCCGGTTTTTGCGCGGCGGCCGCGAGCCGGTCCGGTTTTTGTGCCGCCGCCATTTCCGCGGGCCGGATCCGGTCCGGTTTTTGCGCGGCGGCCCCGATCCGGTCCGATTTTTGCGCGGCGGCCCGTTCCGCGGGCCGCATCCGCTCCGGTTTTTGCGCGGTGGCTCCGATCCGGTCCGGTTTTTGCCCGGCGGCCCGTTCCGTGGGCCGCATCCAGTCCGGTTTTTGCGCCGCGGCCCGTTCCGCGGGCCGGATCCGCTCCGGTTTTTGCGCGGCGGCCCCGATCCGCTCCGGTTTTTGCGCGGCGGCCCGTTCCGCGGGCCGGATCCGCTCCGGTTTTTGCGCGGCGGCCCCGATCCGCTCCGGTTTTTGTGCGGCAGCCCGTTCCGCGGGCCGGAGCCGGTCCGGTTTTTGCGCGGCGGCCCCGAGCCGGTCCGGTTTTTGCGCGGCGGCCCGTTCCGCGGGCCGGATCCGCTCCAGTTTTTGCGCCGCGGCCCGTTCCGCGGGCCGCATCCGCTCCGATTTTTGCGCGGCGGCCCCGAGCCGGTCCGGTTTTTGCGCGGTGGCCCGTTCCGCGGGCCAGATCCGCGCCGGTTTTTGCGCGGCGGCCCAGATCCGGTCCGATTTTTGCGCGGCGGCCCATTCCGCGGGCCGCATCCGGTCCGGTTTTTGCGCGGTGGCTCCGATCCGGTCCGGTTTTTGCGCGGTGGCCCGTTCCGCGGGCCGCATCCGCTCCGGTTTTTGCGCGGCGGCCCCGATCCGCTTCGGTTTTTGCGCCGCGGCCCGTTCCGCGGGCCGGATCCGCTCCAGTTTTTGCGCGGCGGCCCCGAGCCGCTCCGGTTTTTGCGCGGCGGCCCGTTCCGCGGGCCGGATCCGCTCCGGTTTTTGCGCGGTGGCTCCTATCCGCTCCGGTTTTTGCGCGGCGGCCCCGATCCGCTCCGGTTTTTGCGCGGCGGCCCGTTCCGCGGGCCGGATCCGGTCCGGTTTTTGCGCGGCAGCCCCGATCCTGTCCGGTTTTTGCGCCGCGGCCCGTTCCGCGGGCCGGATCCGCTCCGGTTTTTGCGCGGCGGCCCCGATCCGCTCCGGTTTTTGCGCGGCGGCCCGTTCCGCGGGCCGGATCCGCTCCGGTTTTTGCGCGGCGGCCCCGAGCCGGTCCGGTTTTCGCGCCGCGGCCCGTTCCGCCGGTCGGATCCGCTCCTGTTTTTGCGCGGCGGCCCCGAGCCGGTCCGGTTTTTGCGCGGCGGCCCGTTCCGCGGGCCGCATCCGCTCCGGTTTTTCGCGGTGGCCCCGATCCGGTCCGGTTTTTGCGCGGCGGCCCGTTCCGCGGGCCGGATCCGCTCCGGTTTTTGCGCGGTGGCTCCGATCCGGTCCGGTTTTTGCGCGGCGGCCCGTTCCGCGGGCCGCATCCGCTCCGGTTTTTGCGTGGCGGCCCCGAGCCGGTCCGGTTTTTGTGCCGCGGCCCTTTCCGCGGGCCGGATCCGCTCCGGTTTTTGCGCGGCGGCCCCGATCCGGTCCGGTTTTTGCGCGGCGGCCCGTTCCGCGGGCCGGATCTGCTCCGGTTTTTGCGCGGCGGCCCCGAGCCGGTCCGGTTTTTGCGCGGCGGCCCGTTCCGCGGGCCGGATCCGCTCCAGTTTTTGCGCAGCGGCCCCGATCCGGTCCTGTTTTAGCGCGGCGGCCCGTTCCGCGGGCCGGATCCGCTCCGGTTTTTACGCGGTGGCTCCGATCCTGTCCGGTTTTTGCGCGGTGGCCCGTTCCGCGGGCCGCATCCGCTCCGGTTTTTGCGCGGCGGCCCCGATCCGCTCCGGTTTTTGCACGACGGCCCGTTCTGCGGGCCGGATCCGGTCCGGTTTTTGCGCGGCGGCCCCGATCCGCTCCGGTTTTTGCGCGGCGGCCCGTTCCGCGGGCCGGATCCGCTCCGGTTTTTGCGCGGTGGCTCCGATCCGCTTTGGTTTTTGCGCGGCGGCCCGTTCCGCGGGCCGGATCCGCTCCGGTTTTTGCGCGGCGGCCCCGATCCTGTCCGGTTTTTGCGCCGCGGCCCGTTCCGCGGGCCGGATCCGCTCCGGTTTTTGCTCGGCGGCCCCGATCCGCTCCGGTTTTTGCGTGGCGGCCCGTTCCGCGGGCCGGATCCGCTCCGGTTTTTGCGCGGCGGCCCCGAGCCGCTCCGGTTTTTGCGACGCGGCCCGTTCCGCGGGCCGGATCCACTCCGGTTTTTGCGCGGCGGCCCCGAGCCGGTCCGGTTTTTGCGCGGCGGCCCGTTCCGCGGGCCGCATCCGCTCCGGTTTTTGCGCGGCGGCCCCGATCCCGTACGGTTTTTGCGCCGCGGCCCGTTCCGCGGGCCGGATCTGCTCCGGTTTTTGCGCGGCGGCCCCGATCCGCTCCGGTTTTTGCGCGGCAGCCCGTTCCGCGGGCCGGATCCGCTCCGGTTTTTGCGCGGCGGCCCCGATCCGGTCCGGTTTTTGCGCGGCGGCCCGTTCCGCGGGCCGCATCCGCTCCGGTTTTTGCGCGGCGGCCCCGATCCGCTCCGGTTTTTGCGCGGCGGCCCGTTCCGCGGGTCGGATCCGCTCCGGTTTTTGCGCGGTGGCTCCGATCCGGTCCGGTTTTTGCCCGGCGGCCCGTTCCGTGGGCCGCATCCAGTCCGGTTTTTGCGCGGCGGCCCGTTCCGCGGGCCGGATCCGCTCCGGTTTTTGCGCGGCGGACCCGATCCGCTCCGGTTTTTGCGCGGCGGCCCCGAGCCGGTCCGGTTTTTGTGCCGCCGCCCTTTCCGCGGGCCGGATCCGGTCCGGTTTTTGCGCGGCGGCCCCGATCCGGTCCGGTTTTTGCGCCGCGGCCCGTTCCGCGGGCCGGATCCGCTCCGGTTTTTGCGCGGCGGCCCCGATCCTGTCCGGTTTTTGCGCCGCGGCCCGTTCCGCGGGCCGGATCCGCTCCGGTTTTTGCGCGGCGGCCCCGAGCCGCTCCGGTTTTTGCGCGGCGGCCCGTTCCGCGGGCCGGATCCACTCCGGTTTTTGCGCGGTGGCTCCTATCCGCTCCGGTTTTTGCGCGGCGGCCCGTTCCGCGGGCCGGATCCGCTCCGGTTTTTGCGCGGCGGCCCCGATCCGCTCCGGTTTTTGCGCCGCGGCCCGTTCCGCGGGCCGGATCCGCTCCGGTTTTTGCGCGGCGGCCCCTAGACGGTCCAGTTTTTGCGCGGCGGCCCGTTCCGCGGGCCGGATCCGCTCCTGTTTTTGCGCGGCGGCCCCGAGCCGGTCCGGTTTTTGCGCGGCGGCCCGTTCCGCGGGCCGGATCCGCTCCGGTTTTTGCGCGGCGGCCCCGATCCGCTCCGGTTTTTGCGCGGCGGCCCGTTCCGCGGGCCGGATCTGCTCCGGTTTTTGCGCGGCGGCCCCGAGCCGGTCCGGTTTTTGCGCGGCGGCCCGTTCCGCGGGCCGGATCCGCTCCAGTTTTTGCGCGGCGGCCCCGATCCGGTCCTGTTTTAGCGCGGCGGCCCGTTCCGCGGGCCGGATCCGCTCCGGTTTTTACGCGGTGACTCCGATCCGCTCCGGTTTTTGCGCGGTGGCCCGTTCCGTGGGCCGCATCCAGTCCGGTTTTTGCGCGGCGGCCCGTTCCGCGGGCCGGATCCGCTCCGGTTTTTGCGCGGCGGCCCCGATCCGCACCGGTTTTTGCGCGGCGGCCCCGATCCGCTCCGGTTTTTGCGCGGCGGCCCGTTCCGCGGGCCGGATCCGCTCCGGTTTTTGCGCGGTGGCTCCGATCCGGTCCGGTTTTTGCCCGGCGGCACGTTCCGTGGGCCGCATCCCGTCCGGTTTTTGCGCCGCGGCCCGTTCCGCGGTCCGGATCCGCTCCGGTTTTTGCGCGGCGGCCCCGATCCTGTCCGGTTTTTGCGCGGCGGCCCGTTCCGCGGGCCGGATCCGATCCGGTTTTTGCGCGGTGGCTCCGATCCGGTCCGATATTTGCTCGGCGGAAGTTCCGCGGGCCGCATCTGGTCCGGTTTTTGCGCGGCGGCCCCGATCCGGTCCGATTTTTGCGCGGCGGCCCGTTCCGCGGGCTGGATCCGGTCCGGTTTTTGCGCGGCGGCCACGATCCGGTCCGGTTTTTGCGCGGCGGCCCGTTCCGCGGGCCGGATCCGGTCCGGTTTTTGCGCGGCGGCCCCGATCCGGTCCGGTTTTTGCGCGGCGGCCCGTTCCGCGGGCCGGATCCGCTCCGGTTTTTGCGCGGCGGCCCCGATCCGGTCCGATTTTTGCGCGGCGGCCCGTTCCGCGGGCCGGATCCGCTCCGGTTTTTGCGCGGTGGCTCCGATCCGGTCCGGTTTTTGCGCGGTGGCCCGTTCCGCAGGCCGCATCAAGTCCGGTTTTTGCGCGGCGGCCCCGATCCGCTCCGGTTTTTGCGCCGCGGCCCGTTCCGCGGGCCGGAGCCGGTCCGGTTTTTGCGCGGCGGCCCCGAGCCGCTCCGGTTTTTGCGCGGCGGCCCGTTCCGCGGGCCGGATCCGCTCCGGTTTTTGCGCGGTGGCTCCTATCCGCTCCGGTTTTTGCGCGGCGGCCCCGATCCGCTCCGGTTTTTGCGCGGCGGCCCGTTCCGCGGGCCGGATCCACTCCGGTTTTTGCGCGGCAGCCCCGATCCTGTCCGGTTTTTGCGCCGCGGCCCGTTCCGCGGGCCGGATCCGCTCCGGTTTTTGCGCGGCGGCCCCGATCCGGTCCGGTTTCTGCGCGGCGGCCCGTTCCGCGGGCCGGATCCGCTCCGGTTTTTGCGCGGCGGCCCCGAGCCGGTCCGGTTTTTGCGCGGCGGCCCGTTCCGCGGGCCGCATCCGCTCCGGTTTTTGCGCGGCGGCCCCGATCCCGTACGGTTTTTGCGCCGCGGCCCGTTCCGCGGGCCGGATCTGCTCCGGTTTTTGCGCGGCGGCCCCGATCCTGTCCGGTTTTTGCGCGGCAGCCCGTTCCGCGGGCCGGATCCGCTCCGGTTTTTGCGCGGCGGCCCCGATCCAGTCCGGTTTTTGCGCGGCGGCCCGTTCCGCGGGCCGCATCCGCTCCGGTTTTTGCGCGGCGGCCCCGATCCGCTCCGGTTTTTGCGCGGCGGCCCGTTCCGCGGGCCGGATCCGCTCCGGTTTTTGCGCGGTGGCTCCGATCCGGTCCGGTTTTTGCGCGGTGGCCCGTTCCGTGGGCCGCATCCAGTCCGGTTTTTGCGCGGCGGCCCGTTCCGCGGGCCGGATCCGCTCCGGTTTTTGCGCGGCGGCCCCGATCCGCACCGGTTTTTGCGCGGCGGCCCCGAGCCGGTCCGGTTTTTGTGCCGCCGCCCTTTCCGCGGGCCGGATCCGGTCCGGTTTTTGCGCGGCGGCCCCGATCCACTCCGGTTTTTGCGCGGCGGCCCGTTCCGCGGGCCGGATCCGCTCCGGTTTTTGCGCGGTGGCTCCGATCCGGTCCGGTTTTTGCCCGGCGGCACGTTCCGTGGGCCGCATCCAGTCCGGTTTTTGCGCCGCGGCCCGTTCCGCGGGCCGGATCCGCTCCGGTTTTTGCGCGGCGGCCCCGATCCTGTCCGGTTTTTGCGCGGCGGCCCGTTCCGCGGGCCGGAGCAGCTCCGGTTTTTGCGCGGCGGCCCCGATCCGCTCCGGTTTTTGCGCGGCGGCCCGTTCCGCGGGCCGGATCCGCTCCGGTTTTTGCGCGGCGGCCCCGATCCGCTCCGGTTTTTGTGCGGCAGCCCGTTCCGCGGGCCGGAGCCGGTCCGGTTTTTGCGCGGCGGCCCCGAGCCGGTCCGGTTTTTGCGCGGCGGCCCGTTCCGCGGGCCGGATCCGCTCCAGTTTTTGCGCGGCGGCCCCGATCCTGTCTGGTTTTTGCGCGGCGGCCCGTTCCGCGGGCCGGATCCGGTCCGGTTTTTGCGCGGCGGCCCCGATCCGCTCCGGTTTTTGCGCCGCGGCCCGTTCCGCGGGCCGGATCCGCTCCGGTTTTTGCGCGGCGGCCCGTTCCGCGGGCCGGATCCGCTCCGGTTTTTGCGCGGCGGCACCGAGCCGGTCCGGTTTTTGCGCGGCGGCCCGTTCCCGTGGCCGGATCCGATCCGGTTTTTGCGCGGTGGCTCCGCTCCGGTCCGATATTTGCTCGGCGGAAGTTCCGCGGGCCGCATCTGGTCCGGTTTTTGCGCGGCGGCCCCGATCCGGTCCGATTTTTGCGCGGCGGCCCGTTCCGCGGGCTGGATCCGGTCCGGTTTTTGCGCGGCGGCCACGATCCGGTCCGGTTTTTGCGCGGCGGCCCGTTCCGCGGGCCGGATCCGGTCCGGTTTTTGCGCGGCGGCCCCGATCCGGTCCGGTTTTTGCGCGGCGGCCCGTTCCGCGGGCCGGATCCGGTCCGGTTTTTGCGCGGCGGCCCCGATCCGGTCCGATTTTTGCGCGGCGGCCCGTTCCGCGGGCCGGATCCGCTCCGGTTTTTGCGCGGTGGCTCCGATCCGGTCCGGTTTTTTGCGCGGTGGCCCGTTCCGCAGGCCGCATCCAGTCCGGTTTTTGCGCGGCGGCCCCGATCCGCTCCGGTTTTTGCGCGGCGGCCGGTTCCGCGGGCCGGATCCGCTCCGGTTTTTGCGCGGTGGCTCCTATCCGCTCCGGTTTTTGCGCGGCGGCCCCGATCCGCTCCGGTTTTTGCGCGGCGGCCCGTTCCGCGGGCCGGATCCGGTCCGGTTTTTGCGCGGCAGCCCCGATCCTGTCCGGTTTTTGCGCGGCGGCCCGTTCCGCGGGCCGGATCCGCTCCGGTTTTTGCGCGGCGGCCCCGAGCCGGTCCGGTTTTTGCGCGGCGGCCCGTTCCGCGGGCCGCATCCGCTCCGGTTTTTGCGCGGTGGCTCCGATCCGGTCCGGTTTTTGCGCGGCGGCCCCTTCCGCGGGCCGGATCCGCTCCGGTTTTTGCGCGGCGGCCCCGAGCCGGTCCGGTTTTTGCGCGGCGGCCCGTTCCGCGGGCCGGATCCGCTCCAGTTTTTGCGCGGCGGCCCCGATCCTGTCTGGTTTTTGCGCGGCGGCCCCTTCCGCGGGCCGGATCCGCTCCGGTTTTTGCGCGGCGGCCCCGATCCGCTCCGGTTTTTGCGCCGCGGCCCGTTCCGCGGGCCGGATCCGCTCCGGTTTTTGCGCGGCGGCCCGTTCCGCGGGCCGGATCCGCTCCGGTTTTTGCGCGGCGGCCCCGAGCCGGTCCGGCTTTTGTGCGGCAGCCCGTTCCGCGGGCCGGAGCCGGTCCGGTTTTTGCGCGGCGGCCCCGAGCCGGTCCGGTTTTTGCGCGGCGGCCCGTTCCGCGGGCCGGATCCGCTCCAGTTTTTGCGCGGCGGCCCCGATCCTGTCCGGTTTTTGCGCGGCGGCCCCTTCCGTGGCCCGGATCCGCTCCGGTTTTTGCGCGGCGGCTCCGATCCTGTCCGGTTTTTGCCCGGAGGCCCTTTCTGCGGGCCGGATCCGGTCCGATTTTGCGCGGCGGCCCGTTCCGCGGGCCGGATCCGCTCCGGTTTTTGCGCGGCGGCACCGAGCCGGTCCGGTTTTTGCGCGGCGGCCCGTTCCGCGGGCCGGATCCGATCCGGTTTTTGCGCGGTGGCTCCGCTCCGGTCCGATATTTGCTCGGCGGAAGTTCCGCGGGCCGCATCCGGTCCGGTTTTTGCGCGGCGGCCCCGATCCGGTCCGATTTTTGCGCGGCGGCCCGTTCCGCGGGCCGCATCCGCTCCGGTTTTTGCGCGGCGGCCCCGATCCGGTCCGGTTTTTGCGCGGTGGCCCGTTCCGAGGGCCAGATCCGCTCCGGTTTTTGCGCGGCGGCCCCGATCCCGTACGGTTTTTGTGCGGCAGCCCGTTCCGCGGGCCGGATCCAGTCCGCTTTTTGCGCGGCGGCCCCGATACAGTCCGGTTTTTGCGCGGCGGCCCGTTCCGCGGGCCGGATCCGCTCCGGTTTTTGCGCGGTGGCTCCGATCCGGTCCGGTTTTTGCCCGGCGGCCCGTTCCGCGGGCCGGATCCGCTCCGGTTTTTGCGCGGTGGCTCCGATCCGGTCCGGTTTTTGCCCGGCGGCCCGTTCCGTGGGCCGCATCCAGTCCGGTTTTTGCGCCGCGGCCCGTTCCGCGGGCCGGATCCGGTCCGGTTTTTGCGCGGCGGCCCCGATCCGCTCCGGTTTTTGCGCCGCGGCCCGTTCCGCGGGCCGGATCCGCTCCGGTTTTTGCGCGGCGGCCCGTTCCGCGGGCCGGATCCGCTCCGGTTTTTGCGCGGCGGCACCGAGCCGGTCCGGTTTTTGCGCGGCGGCCCGTTCCCGTGGCCGGATCCGATCCGGTTTTTGCGCGGTGGCTCCGCTCCGGTCCGATATTTGCTCGGCGGAAGTTCCGCGGGCCGCATCTGGTCCGGTTTTTGCGCGGCGGCCCCGATCCGGTCCGATTTTTGCGCGGCGGCCCGTTCCGCGGGCTGGATCCGGTCCGGTTTTTGCGCGGCGGCCACGATCCGGTCCGGTTTTTGCGCGGCGGCCCGTTCCGCGGGCCGGATCCGGTCCGGTTTTTGCGCGGCGGCCCCGATCCGGTCCGGTTTTTGCGCGGCGGCCCGTTCCGCGGGCCGGATCCGGTCCGGTTTTTGCGCGGCGGCCCCGATCCGGTCCGATTTTTGCGCGGCGGCCCGTTCCGCGGGCCGGATCCGCTCCGGTTTTTGCGCGGTGGCTCCGATCCGGTCCGGTTTTTTGCGCGGTGGCCCGTTCCGCAGGCCGCATCCAGTCCGGTTTTTGCGCGGCGGCCCCGATCCGCTCCGGTTTTTGCGCGGCGGCCGGTTCCGCGGGCCGGATCCGCTCCGGTTTTTGCGCGGTGGCTCCTATCCGCTCCGGTTTTTGCGCGGCGGCCCCGATCCGCTCCGGTTTTTGCGCGGCGGCCCGTTCCGCGGGCCGGATCCGGTCCGGTTTTTGCGCGGCAGCCCCGATCCTGTCCGGTTTTTGCGCGGCGGCCCGTTCCGCGGGCCGGATCCGCTCCGGTTTTTGCGCGGCGGCCCCGAGCCGGTCCGGTTTTTGCGCGGCGGCCCGTTCCGCGGGCCGCATCCGCTCCGGTTTTTGCGCGGTGGCTCCGATCCGGTCCGGTTTTTGCGCGGCGGCCCCTTCCGCGGGCCGGATCCGCTCCGGTTTTTGCGCGGCGGCCCCGAGCCGGTCCGGTTTTTGCGCGGCGGCCCGTTCCGCGGGCCGGATCCGCTCCAGTTTTTGCGCGGCGGCCCCGATCCTGTCTGGTTTTTGCGCGGCGGCCCCTTCCGCGGGCCGGATCCGCTCCGGTTTTTGCGCGGCGGCCCCGATCCGCTCCGGTTTTTGCGCCGCGGCCCGTTCCGCGGGCCGGATCCGCTCCGGTTTTTGCGCGGCGGCCCGTTCCGCGGGCCGGATCCGCTCCGGTTTTTGCGCGGCGGCCCCGAGCCGGTCCGGCTTTTGTGCGGCAGCCCGTTCCGCGGGCCGGAGCCGGTCCGGTTTTTGCGCGGCGGCCCCGAGCCGGTCCGGTTTTTGCGCGGCGGCCCGTTCCGCGGGCCGGATCCGCTCCAGTTTTTGCGCGGCGGCCCCGATCCTGTCCGGTTTTTGCGCGGCGGCCCCTTCCGTGGCCCGGATCCGCTCCGGTTTTTGCGCGGCGGCTCCGATCCTGTCCGGTTTTTGCCCGGAGGCCCTTTCTGCGGGCCGGATCCGGTCCGATTTTGCGCGGCGGCCCGTTCCGCGGGCCGGATCCGCTCCGGTTTTTGCGCGGCGGCACCGAGCCGGTCCGGTTTTTGCGCGGCGGCCCGTTCCGCGGGCCGGATCCGATCCGGTTTTTGCGCGGTGGCTCCGCTCCGGTCCGATATTTGCTCGGCGGAAGTTCCGCGGGCCGCATCCGGTCCGGTTTTTGCGCGGCGGCCCCGATCCGGTCCGATTTTTGCGCGGCGGCCCGTTCCGCGGGCCGCATCCGCTCCGGTTTTTGCGCGGCGGCCCCGATCCGGTCCGGTTTTTGCGCGGTGGCCCGTTCCGAGGGCCAGATCCGCTCCGGTTTTTGCGCGGCGGCCCCGATCCCGTACGGTTTTTGTGCGGCAGCCCGTTCCGCGGGCCGGATCCAGTCCGCTTTTTGCGCGGCGGCCCCGATACAGTCCGGTTTTTGCGCGGCGGCCCGTTCCGCGGGCCGGATCCGCTCCGGTTTTTGCGCGGTGGCTCCGATCCGGTCCGGTTTTTGCCCGGCGGCCCGTTCCGCGGGCCGGATCCGCTCCGGTTTTTGCGCGGTGGCTCCGATCCGGTCCGGTTTTTGCCCGGCGGCCCGTTCCGTGGGCCGCATCCAGTCCGGTTTTTGCGCCGCGGCCCGTTCCGCGGGCCGGATCCGCTCCGGTTTTTGCGCGGCGGCCCCGATACGGTCCGGTTTTGGCGCGGCGGCCCGTTCCGCGGGCCGCATCCGCTCCGGTTTTTGCGCGGCGGCCCCGAGCCGGTCCGGTTTTTGGGCGGCGGCCCGTTCCGCGGGCCGGATCCGCTCCGGTTTTTGCGCGGCGGCCCCGATCCGCTCCGATTTTTGCGCGGCGGCCCGTTCCGCGGGCCGCATCCGCTCCGGTTTTTGCGCGGCGGCCCCGATCCGGTCCGGTTTTTGCGCGGTGGCCCGTTCCGCGGGCCGGATCCGCTCCGGTTTTTGCGCGGCGGCCCCGATCCCGTACGGTTTTTGTGCGGCAGCCCGTTCCGCGGGCCGGAGCCGGTCCGGTTTTTGCGCGGCGGCCCCGATCCGCTCCGGTTTTTGTGCGGCAGCCCGTTCCGCGGGCCGGAGCCGGTCCGGTTTTTGCGCGGTGGCCCGTTCCGCGGGCCGGATCCGCTACAGTTTTTGCGCGGCGGCCCCGATCCTGTCCGATTTTTGCGCGGCGGCCCCTTCCGCGGGCCGGATCCGGTCCGGTTTTTGCGCGGCGGCTCCGATCCTGTCCGGTTTTTGCCCGGAGGCCGTTTCCGCGGGCCGGATCCGGTCCGGTTTTTGCGCGGCGGCCCGTTCCGCGGGCCGGATCCGCTCCGGTTTTTGCGCGGCGGCACCGAGCCGGTCCGGTTTTTGCGCGGCGGCCCGTTCCGCGGGCCGGATCCGATCCGGTTTTTGCGCGGTGGCTCCGCTCCGGTCCGATATTTGATCGGCGGAAGTTCCGCGGGCTGCATCCGGTCCGGTTTTTGCGCGGCGGCCCCGATCCGGTCCGATTTTTGCGCGGCGGCCCGTTCCGCGGGCCGCATCCGCTCCGGTTTTTGCGCGGCGGCCCCGAGCCTGTCCGGTTTTTGCGCGGCGGCCCGTTCCGCGGGCCGCATCCGCTCCGGTTTTTGCGCGGCGGCCCCGAGCCGGTCCGGTTTTTGCGCGGCGGCCCGTTCCGCGGGCCGGATCCGGTCCGGTTTTTGCGCGGCGGCCCCGATCCGGTCCGGTTTTTGCGCGGCGGCCTGTTCCGCGGGCCGCATCCGCTCCGGTTTTTGCGCGGTGGCCCCGATCCGCTCCGGTTTTTGCGCGGCGGCCCGTTCCGCGGGCCGGATCCGCTCCGGTTTTTGCGCAGTTGCCCCGATCCGCTCCGGTTTTTGCGCGGCGGCCCGTTCTGCGGGCCGGATCCGCTCCACTTTTTGCGCGGCGGCCCCGATCCGGTCTGGTTTTTCCGCGGCGGCCCGTTCCGCGGGCTGGATCCGCTCCGGTTTTTGCGCGGCGGCCACGATCCGCTCCGGTTTTTGCGCGGCGGCCCGTTCCGCGGGCCGGATCCGCTCCGGTTTTTGCGCGGCGGATCCGGCCCGCTCCGGTTTTTGCGCGGCGGCCCCGATCCACTCCGGTTTTTGCGCGGAGGCCCATTCCGCGGGCCGGATCCGGTCCGGTTTTTGCGCGGTGGCTCCGATCCGGTCCGGTTTTTGCCCGGCGGCCCGTTCCGTGGGCCGCATCCAGTCCGGTTTTTGCGCCGCGGCCCGTTCCGCGGGCCGGATCCGCTCCGGTTTTTGCGCGGCGGCCCCGATCCGCTCCGGTTTTTGCGCGGCGGCCTGTTCCGCGGGCCGGATCCGCTCCGGTTTTTGCGCGGCGTCCCCGATCCGGTCCGGTTTTTGCGCGGCGGCCCGTTCCGCAGGCCGGATCCGCTCCGGTTTTTGCGCGGCGGCCCCGATCCGCTCCGGTTTTTGTGCGGCAGCCCGTTCCGCGGGCCGGAGCCGGTCCGGTTTTTGCGCGGCGGCCCCGATCCTGTCCGGTTTTTGCGCGGCGGCCCGTTCCGCGGGCCGGATCCGCTCCGGTTTTTGCGCGGCGGCCCCGAGCCGGTCGGTTTTTGCGCGGCGGCCCGTTCCGCGGGCCGGATCCGCTCCGGTTTTTGCGCGGCGGCCCCGATCCGCTCCGGTTTTTGCGCGGCGGCCCGTTCCGCGGGCCGGATCCGCTCCGGTTTTTGCGCGGCGGCCCGTTCCGCGGGCCGCATCCGCTCCAGTTTTTGCGCGGCGGCCCCGAGACGGTCCGGTTTTTGTGCCGCCGCCCTTTCCGCGGGCCGGATCCGGTCCGGTTTTTGCGCGGCGGCCCCGATCCGGTCCGGTTTTTGCGCCGCGGCCCGTTCTGCGGGCCGGATCCGCTCCGGTTTTTGCGCGGCGGCCACGAGCCTGTCCGGTTTTTGCGCGGCGGCCCGTTCCGCAGGCCGGATCCGCTCCGGTTTTTGCGCGGCGGCCCCGATCCGCTCCGGTTTTTGCGCCGCGGCCCGTTCCGCGGGCCGGATCCGATCCGGTTTTTGCGCGGCGGCCCCGAGCCGGTCCGGTTTTTGCGCGGCGGCCCGTTCCGCGGGCCGGATATGGTCCGGTTTTTGCGTGGCGGCCCCGAGCCTGTCCGGTTTTTGCGCGGCGGCCCGTTCCGCGGGCCGCATCCGCTCCGGTTTTTGCGCGGCGGCCCCGATCCGGTCCGGTTTTTGCGCGGCGGCCTGTTCCGCGGGCCGCATCCACTCCGGTTTTTGCGCGGCGGCCCCGATCCGCTCCGGTTTTTGCGCGGCGGCCCGTTCCGCGGGCCGGATCCGGTCCGGTTTTTGCGCAGTTCCGCGGGCCGGATCCGGTCCGGTTTTTGCGCGGCGGCCCGTTCTGCGGGCCGGATCCGCTCCACTTTTTGCGCGGCGGCCCCGATCCGGTCTGGTTTTTCCGCGGCGGCCCGTTCCGCGGGCTGGATCCGCTCCGGTTTTTGCGCGGCGGCCCCGATCCGGTCCGGTTTTTGCGCGGCGGCCCGTTCCGCGGGCCGGATCCGCTCCGGTTTTTGCGCGGCGGCCCCGATCCGCTCCGGTTTTTGCGCGGCGGCCCGTTCCGCGGGCCGGATCCGCTCCGGTTTTTGCGCGGCGGCCCCGATCCACTCCGGTTTTTGCGCGGCGGCCCGTTCCGCGGGCCGGATCCGCTCCGGTTTTTGCGCGGTGGCTCCGATCCGGTCCGGTTTTTGCGCGGCGGCCCGTTCCGTGGGCCGCATCCAGTCCGGTTTTTGCGCCGCGGCCCGTTCCGCGGGCCGGATCCGCTCCGGTTTTTGCGCGGCGGCCCCGATCCTGTCCGGTTTTTGCGCGGCGGCCCGTTCCGCGGGCCGGATCCGCTCCGGTTTTTGCGCGGCGTCCCCGATCCGGTCCGGTTTTTGCGCGGCGGCCCGTTCCGCAGGCCGGATCCGCTCCGGTTTTTGCGCGGCGGCCCCGATCCGCTCCGGTTTTTGTGCGGCAGCCCGTTCCGCGGGCCGGAGCCGGTCCGGTTTTTGCGCCGCGGCCCGTTCCGCGGGCCGGATCCGCTCCGGTTTTTGCGCGGCGGCCCCGAGCCGGTCCGGTTTTTGTGCGGCGGCCCGTTCCGCGGGCCGGAGCCGGTCCGGTTTTTGCGCGGCGGCCCCGATCCTGTCCGGTTTTTGCGCGGCGGCCCGTTCTGCGGGCTGGATCCGCTCCGGTTTTTGCGCGGCGGCCCCGAGCCTGTCCGGTTTTTGCGCGGCAGCCCGTTCCGCGGGCCGGATCCGCTCCGGTTTTTGCGCGGCGGCCCCGATCCGGTCCGGTTTTTGCGCCGCGGCCCGTTCCGCGGGCTGGATCCGCTCCGGTTTTTGCGCGGCGGCCCCGAGCCGGTCCGGTTTTTGCGCGGCGGCCCGTTCCGCGGGCCGGATCCGGTCCGGTTTTTGCGCGGCGGCCCCGATCCGGTCCGGTTTTTGCCCGGCGGCCCGTTCCGCGGGCCGGATCCGCTCCAGTTTTTGCGCGGCGGCCCCGAGCCGGTCCGGTTTTTGTGCCGCCGCCCTTTCCGCGGGTCGGATCCGGTCCGGTTTTTGCGCGGCGGCCCCGATCCGGTCCGATTTTTGCGCGGCGGCCCGTTCCGCGGGCCGGAGCCGGTCCGGTTTTTGCGCGGCGGCCCTGATCCTGTCCGGTTTTTTGCGCCGCGGCCCGTTCCGCGGGCCGGATCTGCTCCAGTTTTTGCGCGGCGGCCCCGATCCGCTCCGGTTTTTGCGCGGCAGCCCGTTCCGCGGGCCGGATCCGCTCCGGTTTTTGCGCGGCGGCCCCGATCCGGTCCGGTTTTTGCGCGGCGGCCCGTTCCGGGGGCCGGATCCGCTCCGGTTTTTGCGCGCCGGCCCCGATCCGCTCCGGTTCTTGCGCGGCGGCCCCGATCCGCTCCGGTTTTTGCGCGGCGGCCCATTCCGCGGGCCGGATCCGCTCCGGTTTTTGCGCGGCGGCCCCGATCCACTCCGGTTTTTGCGCGGCAGCCCGTTCCGCGGGCCGGATCCGCGCGGTTTTTGCGCGGTGGCTCCGATCCAGTCCGGTTTTTGCCCGGCAGCCCGTTCCGTGGGCCGCATCCAGTCCGGTTTTTGCGCGGCGGCCCATTCCGCGGGCCGGATCCGCTCCGGTTTTTGCGCGGCGGCCCCGAGCCGGTCCGGTTTTTGCGCGGCGGCCCCGAGCCGGTCCGGTTTTTGTGCCGCCGCCCTTTCCGCGGGCCGGATCCGGTCCGGTTTTTGCGCGGCGGCCCCGATCCACTCCGGTTTTTGCGCGGCGGCCCGTTCCGCGGGCCGGATCCGCTCCGGTTTTTGCGCGGTGGCTCCGATCCGGTCCGGTTTTTGCCCGGCGGCCCGTTCCGTGGGCCGCATCCAGTCCGGTTTTTGCGCCGCGGCCCGTTCCGCGGGCCGGATCCGCTCCGGTTTTTGCGCGGCGGCCCCGATCCGCTCCGGTTTTTGCGCGGCGGCCCGTTCCGCGGGCCGGATCCGCTCCGGTTTTTGCGCGGCGTCCCCGATCCGCTCCGGTTTTTGCGCGGCGGCCCGTTCCGCGGGCCGGATCCGGTCCGGTTTTTGCGCGGCGGCCCCGAGCCGGTCCGGTTTTTGTGCGGCAGCCCGTTCCGCGGGCCGGAGCCGCTCCGGTTTTTGCGCGGCGGCCCCGAGCCGGTCCGGTTTTTGCGCGGCGGCCCGTTCCGCGGGCCGGATCCGCTCCAGTTTTTGCGCGGCGGCCCCGATCCTGTCCGGTTTTTGCGCGGCGGCCCCTTCCGCGGCCCGGATCCGCTCCGGTTTTTGCGCGGCGGCTCCGATCCTGTCCGGTTTTTGCCCGGAGGCCCTTTCTGCGGGCCGGATCCGGTCCGATTTTGCGCGGCGGCCCGTTCCGCGGGCCGGATCCGCTCCGGTTTTTGCGCGGCGGCACCGAGCCGGTCCGGTTTTTGCGCGGCGGCCCGTTCCGCGGGCCGGATCCGATCCGGTTTTTGCGCGGTGGCTCCGCTCCGGTCCGATATTTGCTCGGCGGAAGTTCCGCGGGCCGCATCCGGTCCGGTTTTTGCGCGGCGGCCCCGATCCGGTCCGATTTTTGCGCGGCGGCCCGTTCCGCGGGCCGCATCCGCTCCGGTTTTTGCGCGGCGGCCCCGAGCCGGTCCGGTTTTTGCGCGGTGGCCCGTTCCGCGGGCCGGATCCGGTCCGGTTTTTGCGCGGCGGCCTTGATCCCGTACGGTTTTTGTGCGGCAGCCCGTTCCGCGGGCCGGATCCAGTCCGCTTTTTGCGCGGCGGCCCCGATCCGGTCCGGTTTTTGCGCGGCGGCCCGTTCCGCGGGCCGGATCCGCTCCGGTTTTTGCGCGGCGGCTCCGATCCGGTCCGGTTTTTGCCCGGCGGCCCGTTCCGCGGGCCGGATACGCTCCGGTTTTTGCGCGGTGGCTCCGATCCGGTCCGGTTATTGCCCGGCGGCCCGTTCCGTGGGCCGCATCCAGTCCGGTTTTTGCGCCGCGGCCCGTTCCGCGGGCCGGATCCGCTCCGGTTTTTGCGCGGCGGCCCCGAGCCGGTCCGGTTTTTGCGCGGCGGCCCGTTCCGCGGGCCGGATCCGCTCCGGTTTTTGCGCGGCGGCCCCGAGCCGGTCCGGATTTGGGCGGCGGCCCGTTCCGCGGGCCGGATCCGCTCCGCTTTTTGCGCGGCGGCCCCGATCCGCTCCGATTTTTGCGCGGCGGCCCGTTTCGCGGGCCGCATCCGCTCCGGTTTTTGCGCGGCGGCCCCGATCCGCCCGGTTTTTGCGCGGTGGCCCGTTCCGCGGGCCGGATCCGGTCCGGTTTTTGCGCGGCGGCACAGATCCCGTACGGTTTTTGTGCGGCAGCCCGTTCCGCGGGCCGGAGCCGGTCCGGTTTTTGCGCGGCGGCCCCGATCCGCTCCGGTTTTTGCGAGGCAGCCCGTTCCGCGGGCCGGATCCGCTCCGTTTTTTGCGCGGCGGCCCCGATCCTGTCCGGTTTTTGCGCGGCGGCCCGTTCCGCGGGCCGGATCCGCTCCGGTTTTTGCGCGGCGGCCCCGATCCGCTCCGGTTTTTGCGCAGCGGCCCGTTCCGCGGGCCGGATCCGCTCCGGTTTTTGCGCGGTGGCCCCGATCCGCTCCGGTTTTTGTGCGGCAGCCCGTTCCGTGGGCCGGAGCCGGTCCGGTTTTTGCGCGGCGGCCCCGAGCCGGTCCGGTTTTTGCGCGGCGGCCCGTTCCGCGGGCCGGATCCGCTCCAGTTTTTGCGCGGCGGCCCCGATCCTGTCCGGTTTTTGCGCGGCGGCCCCTTCCGCGGGCCGGATCCGCTCCGGTTTTTGCGCGGCGGCTCCGATCCTGTCCGGTTTTTGCCCGGAGGCCGTTTCCGCGGGCCGGATCCGGTCCGGTTTTTGCGCGGCGGCCCGTTCTGCGGGCCGGATCCGCTCCGGTTTTTGCGCGGCGGCACCGAGCCGGTCCGGTTTTTGCGCGGCGGCCCGTTCCGCGGGCCGGATCCGCTCCGGTTTTTGCGCGGTGGCTCCGATCCGGTCCGGTTTTTGCTCGGCGGAAGTTCCGCGGGCTGCATCCAGTCCGGTTTTTGCGCGGCGGCCCCGATCCGGTCCGATTTTTGCGCGGCGGCCCGTTCCGCGGGCCGCATCCGCTCCGGTTTTTGCGCGGCGGCCCCGATCCGGTCCGGTTTTTGCGCGGTGGCCCGTTCCGAGGGCCGGATCCGCTCCGGTTTTTGCGCGGCGGCCCCGATCCCGTACGGTTTTTGTGCGGCAGCCCGTTCCGCGGGCCGGATCCAGTCCGCTTTTTGCGCGGCGGCCCCGATACAGTCCGGTTTTTGCGCGGCGGCCCGTTCCGCGGGCCGGATCCGCTCCGGTTTTTGCGCGGTGGCTCCGATCCGGTCCGGTTTTTGCCCGGCGGCCCGTTCCGCGGGCCGGATCCGCTCCGGTTTTTGCGCGGTGGCTCCGATCCGGTCCGGTTTTTGCCCGGCGGCCCGTTCCGTGGGCCGCATCCGGTCCGGTTTTTGCGCAGCGGCACCGAGCCGGTCCGGTTTTTGCGCGGCGGCCCGTTCCACGGGCCGGATCCGCTCTGGTTTTTGCGCGGCGGCCCCGATCCGCTCCGGTTTTTGCGCGGCGGCCTGTTCCGCGGGCCGGATCCGCTCCGGTTTTTGCGCGGCGGCCCCTATCCGCTCCGGTTTTTGCGCGGCGGCCCATTCAGCGGGCCGGATCCGGTCCGGTTTTTGCGCAGCGGCCCCGAACCGCTCCGGTTTTTGCGCGGCGGCCCCGATACGGTCCGGTTTTGGCGCGGCGGCCCGTTCCGCGGGCCGCATCCGCTCCGGTTTTTGCGCGGCGGCCCATTCAGCGGGCCGGATCCGCTCTGGTTTTTGCGCGGCGGCCCCGATACGGTCCGGTTTTGGCGCGCCGGCCCGTTCCGCGGGCCGCATCCGCTCCGGTTTTTGCGCGGCGGCCCCGAGCCGCTCCGGTTTTTGCGCGGCGGCCCGTTCCGCGGGCCGGATCCGCTCCGGTTTTTGCGCGGCGGCCCCGATCCGCTCCGATTTTTGCGCGGCGGCCCGTTCCGCGGGCCGCATCCGCTCCGGTTTTTGCGCGGCGGCCCCGATCCGGTCCGGTTTTTGCGCGGTGGCCCGTTCCGCGGGCCGCATCCGCTCCGGTTTTTGCGCGGCGGCCCCGATCCCGTACGGTTTTTGTGCGGCAGCCCGTTCCGCGGGCCGGAGCCGGTCCGGTTTTTGCGCTGCGGCCCCGATCCGCTCCGGTTTTTGTGCGGCAGCCCGTTCCGCGGGCCGGAGCCGGTCCGGTTTTTGCGCGGTGGCCCGTTCCGCGGGCCGGATCCGCTACAGTTTTTGCGCGGCGGCCCCGATCCTGTCCGATTTTTGCGCGGCGGCCCCTTCCGCGGGCCGGATCCGGTCCGGTTTTTGCGCGGCGGCTCCGATCCTGTCCGGTTTTTGCCCGGAGGCCGTTTCCGCGGGCCGGATCCGGTCCGGTTTTTGCGCGGCGGCCCGTTCCGCGGGCCGGATCCGCTCCGGTTTTTGCGCGGCGGCACCGAGCCGGTCCGGTTTTTGCGCGGCGGCCCGTTCCGCGGGCCGGATCCGCTCCGGTTTTTGCGCGGTGGCTCCGCTCCGGTCCGATATTTGCTCGGCGGAAGTTCCGCGGGCTGCATCCGGTCCGGTTTTTGCGCGGCGGCCCCGATCCGGTCCGATTTTTGCGCGGCGGCCCGTTCCGCGGGCCGCATCCGCTCCGGTTTTTGCGCGGCGGCCCCGATCCGCTCCGGTTTTTGCGCGGTGGCCCGTTCCGCGGGCCGGATCCGCTCCGGTTTTTGCGCGGCGGCCCCGATCCCGTACGGTTTTTGTGCGGCAGCCCGTTCCACGGGCCGGATCCAGTCCGCTATTTGCGCGGCGGCCCCGATCCGCTCCGGTTTTTGCGCGGTGGCTCCGATCCGGTCCGGTTTTTGCCCGGCGGCCCGTTCCGCGGGCCGGATCCGCTCCGGTTTTTGCGCGGTGGCTCCGAACCGGTCCGGTTTTTGCCCGGCGGCCCGTTCCGTGGGCCGCATCCAGTCCGGTTTTTGCGCCGTGGCCCGTTCCGCGGGCCGGATCCGCTCCGGTTTTTGCGCGGCGGCCCCGAGCCGGTCCGCTTTTTGCGCGGCGGCCCCGATCCGCTCCGATTTTTGCGCGGCGGCCCGTTCCGCGGGCCGCATCCGCTCCGGTTTTTGCGCGGCGGCCCCGATCCGCTCCGGTTTTTGCGCGGTGGCCCGTTCCGCGGGCCGGATCCGCTCCGGTTTTTGCGCGGCGGCCACGATCCCGTACGGTTTTTGTGCGGCAGCCCGTTCCGCGGGCCGGAGCCGGTCCGGTTTTTGCGCGGCGGCCCCGATCCGCTCCGGTTTTTGCGCGGCGGCCCGTTCCGCGGGCCGGATCCAGTCCGGTTATTGCGCAGTTGCCCCGAGCCGGTCCGGTTTTTGCGCGGCGGCCCGTTCTGCGGGCCGGATCCGCTCCACTTTTTGCGCGGCGGCCCCGATCCGGTCCGGTTTTTGCGCGGTGGCCCGTTCCGCGGGCCGGATCCGCTCCGGTTTTTGCGCGGCGGCCCCGATCCGCTCCGGTTTTTGCGCGACGGCCCGTTCTGCGGGCCGGATCCGGTCCGGTTTTTGCGCGGCGGCCCCGATCCGCTCCGGTTTTTGCGCGGCGGCCCGTTCCGCGGGCCGGATCCGCTCCGGTTTTTGCGCGGTGGCTCCGATCCGCTTTGGTTTTTGCGCGGCGGCCCGTTCCGCGGGCCGGATCCGCTCCGGTTTTTGCGCGGTGGCTCCTATCCGGTCCGGTTTTTGCCCGGCGGCCCGTTCCGTGGGCCGCATCCAGTCCGGTTTTTGCGCCGCGGCACGTTCCGCGGGCCGGATCCGCTCCGGTTTTTGCGCGGCGGCCCGTTCCGCGGGCCGGATCCGCTCCGGTTTTTGCGCGGTGGCTCCGATCCGCTCCGGTTTTTGCGCGGCGGCCCGTTCCGCGGGCCGGATCCGCTCCGGTTTTTGCGCGGTGGCTCCTATCCGCTCCGGTTTTTGCCCGGCGGCCCGTTCCGTGGGCCGCATCCAGTCCGGTTTTTGCGCCGCGGCACGTTCCGCGGGCCGGATCCACTCCGGTTTTTGCGCGGTGGCTCCGATCCGGTCCGGTTTTTGCCCGGCGGCCCGTTCCGTGGGCCGCATCCAGTCCGGTTTTTGCGCCGCGGCCCGTTCCGCGGGCCGGATCCGCTCCGGTTTTTGCGCGGCGTCCCCGATCCGCTCCGGTTTTTGCGCGGCGGCCCGTTCCGCAGGCCGGATCCGCTCCGGTTTTTGCGCGGCGGCCCCGATCCGCTCCGGTTTTTGTGCGGCAGCCCGTTCCGCGGGCCGGAGCCGGTCCGGTTTTTGCGCGGCGGCCCCGAGCCGGTCCGGTTTTTGCGCGGCGGCCCGTTCCGCGGGCCGGATCCGCTCCGGTTTTTGCGCGGCGGCCTCGATCCGCTCCGGTTTTTGCGCGGCGGCCCGTTCCGCGGGCCGGATCCGGTCCGGTTTTTGCGCGGCGGCACCGAGCCTGTCCGGTTTTTGTGCGGCGGCCCGTTCCGCGGGCCGGAGCCGGTCCGGTTTTTGCGCGGCGGCCCCGATCCTGTCCGGTTTTTGCGCGGCGGCCCGTTCCGCGGGCCGCATCCGCTCCGGTTTTTGCGCGGCGGCCCCGAGCCTGTCCGGTTTTTGCGCGGCGGCCCGTTCCGCGGGCCGCATCCGCTCCGGTTTTTGCGCGGCGGCCCCGATCCGGTCCGGTTTTTGCGCCGCGGCCCGTTCCGCGGGCCGGATCCGCTCCGCTTTTTGCGCGGCGGCCCCGAGCCGGTCCGGTTTTTGCGCGGCGGCCCGTTCCGCGGGCCGGATCCGGTCCGGTTTTTGCGCGGCGGCCCCGAGCCTGTCCGGTTTTTGCGCGGCGGCCCGTTCCGCGGGCCGCATCCGCTCCGGTTTTTGCGCGGCGGCCGCGAGCCGGTCCGGTTTTTGTGCCGCCGCCATTTCCGCGGGCCGGATCCGGTCCGGTTTTTGCGCGGCGGCCCCGATCCGGTCCGATTTTTGCGCGGCGGCCCGTTCCGCGGGCCGGAGCCGGTCCGGTTTTTGCGCGGCGGCCCCGATCCTGTCCGGTTTTTGCGCCGCGGCCCGTTCCGCGGGCCGGATCTGCTCCGGTTTTTGCGCGGCGGCCCCGATCCGCTCCGGTTTTTGCGCGGCAGCCCGTTCCGCGGGCCGGATCCGCTCCGGTTTTTGCGCGGCGGCCCCGATCCGGTCCGGTTTTTGCGCGGCGGCCCCTTCCGCGGGCCGCATCCGCTCCGGTTTTTGCGCGGCGGCCCCGATCCGCTCCAGTTTTTGCGCGGCGGCCCCGATCCGCTCCGGTTTTTGCGCGGCGGCCCATTCCGCGGGCCGGATCCGCTCCGGTTTTTGCGCGGCGGCCCCGATCCACTCCGGTTTTTGCGCGGCGGCCCGTTCCGCGGGCCGGATCCGCTCCGGTTTTTTGCGCGGTGGCTCCGATCCTGTCCGGTTTTTGCCCGGCGGCCCGTTACGTGGGCCGCATCCAGTCCGGTTTTTGCGCGGCGGACCGTTCCGCGGGCCGGATCCGCTCCGGTTTTTGCGCGGCGGCCCCGATCCGCTCCGGTTTTTGCGCGGCGGCCCCGAGCCGGTCCGGTTTTTGTGCCGCCGCCCTTTCCGCGGGCCGGATCCGGTCCGGTTTTTGCGCGGCGGCCCCGATCCACTCCGGTTTTTGCGCGGCGGCCCGTTCCGCGGGCCGCATCCGCTCCGGTTTTTGCGCGGTGGCTCCGATCCGGTCCGGTTTTTGCCCGGCGGCCCGTTCCGTGGGCCGCATCCAGTCCGGTTTTTGCGCCGCGGCCCGTTCCGCGGTCCGGATCCGCTCCGGTTTTTGCGCGGCGGCCCCGATCCGCTCCGGTTTTTGCGCGGCGGCCCGTTCCGCGGGCCGGATCCGCTCCGGTTTTTGCGCGGCGGCCCCGATCCGCTCCGGTTTTTGTGCGGCAGCCCGTTCCGCGGGCCGGAGCCGGTCCGGTTTTTGCGCGGCGGCCCCGAGCCGGTCCGGTTTTTGCGCGGCGGCCCGTTCCGCGGGCCGGATCCGCTCCAGTTTTTGCGCCGCGGCCCGTTCCGCGGGCCGGATCCGCTCCGATTTTTGCGCGGCGGCCCCGAGCCGGTCCGGTTTTTGCGCGGTGGCCCGTTCCGCGGGCCAGATCCGCGCCGGTTTTTGCGCGGCGGCCCAGATCCGGTCCGATTTTTGCGCGGCGGCCCGTTCCGCGGGCCGCATCCGGTCCGGTTTTTGCGCGGTGGCTCCGATCCGGTCCGGTTTTTGCGCGGTGGCCCGTTCCGCGGGCCGCATCCGCTCCGGTTTTTGCGCGGCGGCCCCGATCCGCTTCGGTTTTTGCGCCGCGGCCCGTTCCGCGGGCCGGATCCGCTCCAGTTTTTGCGCGGCGGCCCCGAGCCGCTCCGGTTTTTGCGCGGCGGCCCGTTCCGCGGGCCGGATCCGCTCCGGTTTTTGCGCGGTGGCCGGATCCGCTCCGGTTTTTGCGCGGCGGCCCCGATCCGCTCCGGTTTTTGCGCGGCGGCCCGTTCCGCGGGCCGGATCCGGTCCGGTTTTTGCGCGGCAGCCCCGGTCCTGTCCGGTTTTTGCGCCGCGGCCCGTTCCGCGGGCCGGATCCGCTCCGGTTTTTGCGCGGCGGCCCCGATCCGCTCCGGTTTTTGCGCCGCGGCCCGTTCCGCGGGCCGGATCCGCTCCGGTTTTTGCGCGGCGGCCCCGAGCCGGTCCGGTTTTCGCGCCGCGGCCCGTTCCGCCGGTCGGATCCGCTCCTGTTTTTGCGCGGCGGCCCCGAGCCGGTCCGGTTTTTGCGCGGCGGCCCGTTCCGCGGGCCGCATCCGCTCCGGTTTTTCGCGGTGGCCCCGATCCGGTCCGGTTTTTGCGCGGCGGCCCGTTCTGCGGGCCGGATCCGCTCCGGTTTTTGCGCGGCGGCCCCGAGCCTGTCCGGTTTTTGCGCGGCGGCCCGTTCCGCGGGCCGCATCCGCTCCGGTTTTTGCGCGGCGGCCCCGATCCGGTCCGATTTTTGTGCCGCGGCCCTTTCCGCGGGCCGGATCCGCTCCGGTTTTTGCGCGGCGGCCCCGATCCGGTCCGGTTTTTGCGCGGCGGCCCGTTCCGCGGGCCGGATCTGCTCCGGTTTTTGCGCGGCGGCCCCGAGCCGGTCCGGTTTTTGCGCGGCGGCCCGTTCCGCGGGCCGGATCCGCTCCAGTTTTTGCGCAGCGGCCCCGATCCGGTCCTGTTTTAGCGCGGCGGCCCGTTCCGCGGGCCGGATCCGCTCCGGTTTTTACGCGGTGGCTCCGATCCTGTCCGGTTTTTGCGCGGTGGCCCGTTCCGCGGGCCGCATCCGCTCCGGTTTTTGCGCGGCGGCCCCGATCCGCTCCGGTTTTTGCGCGACGGCCCGTTCTGCGGGCCGGATCCGGTCCGGTTTTTGCGCGGCGGCCCCGATCCGCTCCGGTTTTTGCGCGGCGGCCCGTTCCGCGGGCCGGATCCGCTCCGGTTTTTGCGCGGTAGCTCCGATCCGCTTTGGTTTTTGCGCGGCGGCCCGTTCCGCGGGCCGGATCCGCTCCGGTTTTTGCGCGGTGGCTCCTATCCGGTCCGGTTTTTGCCCGGCGGCCCGTTCCGTGGGCCGCATCCAGTCCGGTTTTTGCGCCGCGGCACGTTCCGCGGGCCGGATCCGCTCCGGTTTTTGCGCGGCGGCCCGTTCCGCGGGCCGGATCCGCTCCGGTTTTTGCGCGGTGGCTCCGATCCGCTCCGGTTTTTGCGCGGCGGCCCGTTCCGCGGGCCGGATCCGCTCCGGTTTTTGCGCGGTGGCTCCTATCCGGTCCGGTTTTTGCCCGGCGGCCCGTTCCGTGGGCCGTATCCAGTCCGGTTTTTGCGCCGCGGCACGTTCCGCGGGCCGGATCCACTCCGGTTTTTGCGCGGTGGCTCCGATCCGGTCCGGTTTTTGCCCGGCGGCCCGTTCCGTGGGCCGCATCCAGTCCGGTTTTTGCGCCGCGGCCCGTTCCGCGGGCCGGATCCGCTCCGGTTTTTGCGCGGCGGCCCCGAGCCTGTCCGGTTTTTGCGCGGCGGCCCGTTCCGCGGGCCGGATCCGCTCCGGTTTTTGCGCGGCGTCCCCGATCCGCTCCGGTTTTTGCGCGGCGGCCCGTTCCGCAGGCCGGATCCGCTCCGGTTTTTGCGCGACGGCCCCGATCCGCTCCGGTTTTTGTGCGGCAGCCCGTTCCGCGGGCCGGAGCCGGTCCGGTTTTTGCGCGGCGGCCCCGAGCCGGTCCGGTTTTTGCGCGGCGGCCCGTTCCGCGGGCCGGATCCGCTCCGGTTTTTGCGCGGCGGCCTCGATCCGCTCCGGTTTTTGCGCGGCGGCCCGTTCCGCGGGCCGGATCCGCTCCGGTTTTTGCGCGGCGGCACCGAGCCTGTCCGGTTTTTGTGCGGCGGCCCGTTCCGCGGGCCGGAGCCGGTCCGGTTTTTGCGCGGCGGCCCCGATCCTGTCCGGTTTTTGCGCGGCGGCCCGTTCCGCGGGCCGCATCCGCTCCGGTTTTTGCGCGGCGGCCCCGAGCCTGTCCGGTTTTTGCGCGGCGGCCCGTTCCGCGGGCCGCATCCGCTCCGGTTTTTGCGCGGCGGCCCCGATCCGGTCCGGTTTTTGCGCCGCGGCCCGTTCCGCGGGCCGGATCCGCTCCGCTTTTTGCGCGGCGGCCCCGAGCCGGTCCGGTTTTTGCGCGGCGGCCCGTTCCGCGGGCCGGATCCGGTCCGGTTTTTGCGCGGCGGCCCCGAGCCTGTCCGGTTTTTGCGCGGCGGCCCGTTCCGCGGGCCGCATCCGCTCCGGTTTTTGCGCGGCGGCCGCGAGCCGGTCCGGTTTTTGTGCCGCCGCCATTTCCGCGGGCCGGATCCGGTCCGGTTTTTGCGCGGCGGCCCCGATCCGGTCCGATTTTTGCGCGGCGGCCCGTTCCGCGGGCCGCATCCGCTCCGGTTTTTGCGCGGTGGCTCCGATCCGGTCCGGTTTTTGCCCGGCGGCCCGTTCCGTGGGCCGCATCCAGTCCGGTTTTTGCGCCGCGGCCCGTTCCGCGGGCCGGATCCGCTCCGGTTTTTGCGCGGCGGCCCCGATCCGCTCCGGTTTTTGCGCGGCGGCCCGTTCCGCGGGCCGGATCCGCTCCGGTTTTTGCGCGGCGGCCCCGATCCGCTCCGGTTTTTGTGCGGCAGCCCGTTCCGCGGGCCGGAGCCGGTCCGGTTTTTGCGCGGCGGCCCCGAGCCGGTCCGGTTTTTGCGCGGCGGCCCGTTCCGCGGGCCGGATCCGCTCCAGTTTTTGCGCCGCGGCCCGTTCCGCGGGCCGGATCCGCTCCGATTTTTGCGCGGCGGCCCCGAGCCGGTCCGGTTTTTGCGCGGTGGCCCGTTCCGCGGGCCAGATCCGCGCCGGTTTTTGCGCGGCGGCCCAGATCCGGTCCGATTTTTGCGCGGCGGCCCGTTCCGCGGGCCGCATCCGGTCCGGTTTTTGCGCGGTGGCTCCGATCCGGTCCGGTTTTTGCGCGGTGGCCCGTTCCGCGGGCCGCATCCGCTCCGGTTTTTGCGCGGCGGCCCCGATCCGCTTCGGTTTTTGCGCCGCGGCCCGTTCCGCGGGCCGGATCCGCTCCAGTTTTTGCGCGGCGGCCCCGAGCCGCTCCGGTTTTTGCGCGGCGGCCCGTTCCGCGGGCCGGATCCGCTCCGGTTTTTGCGCGGTGGCTCCTATCCGCTCCGGTTTTTGCGCGGCGGCCCCGATCCGCTCCGGTTTTTGCGCGGCGGCCCGTTCCGCGGGCCGGATCCGGTCCGGTTTTTGCGCGGCAGCCCCGATCCTGTCCGGTTTTTGCGCCGCGGCCCGTTCCGCGGGCCGGATCCGCTCCGGTTTTGCGCGGCGGCCCCGATCCGCTCCGGTTTTTGCGCGGCGGCCCGTTCCGCGGGCCGGATCCGCTCCGGTTTTTGCGCGGCGGCCCCGAGCCGGTCCGGTTTTCGCGCCGCGGCCCGTTCCGCCGGTCGGATCCGCCCCTGTTTTTGCGCGGCGGCCCCGAGCCGGTCCGGTTTTTGCGCGGCGGCCCGTTCCGCGGGCCGCATCCGCTCCGGTTTTTCGCGGTGGCCCCGATCCGGTCCGGTTTTTGCGCGGCGGCCCGTTCCGCGGGCCGGATCCGGTCCGGTTTTTGCGCGGCGGCCCCGAGCCTGTCCGGTTTTTGCGCGGCGGCCCGTTCCGCGGGCCGCATCCGCTCCGATTTTTGCGTGGCGGCCCCGAGCCGGTCCGGTTTTTGTGCCGCGGCCCTTTCCGCGGGCCGGATCCGCTCCGGTTTTTGCGCGGCGGCCCCGATCCGGTCCGGTTTTTGCGCGGCGGCCCGTTCCGCGGGCCGGATCTGCTCCGGTTTTTGCGCGGCGGCCCCGAGCCGGTCCGGTTTTTGCGCGGCGGCCCGTTCCGCGGGCCGGATCCGCTCCAGTTTTTGCGCAGCGGCCCCGATCCGGTCCTGTTTTAGCGCGGCGGCCCGTTCCGCGGGCCGGATCCGCTCCGGTTTTTACGCGGTGGCTCCGATCCTGTCCGGTTTTTGCGCGGTGGCCCGTTCCGCGGGCCGCATCCGCTCCGGTTTTTGCGCGGCGGCCCCGATCCGCTCCGGTTTTTGCGCGACGGCCCGTTCTGCGGGCCGGATCCGGTCCGGTTTTTGCGCGGCGGCCCCGATCCGCTCCGGTTTTTGCACGGCGGCCCGTTCCGCGGGCCGGATCCGCTCCGGTTTTTGCGCGGTGGCTCCGATCCGCTTTGGTTTTTGCGCGGCGGCCCGTTCCGCGGGCCGGATCCGCTCCGGTTTTTGCGCGGCGGCCCCGATCCTGTCCGGTTTTTGCGCCGCGGCCCGTTCCGCGGGCCGGATCCGCTCCGGTTTTTGCTCGGCGGCCCCGATCCGCTCCGGTTTTTGCGTGGCGGCCCGTTCCGCGGGCCGGATCCGCTCCGGTTTTTGCGCGGCGGCCCCGAGCCGCTCCGGTTTTTGCGACGCGGCCCGTTCCGCGGGCCGGATCCACTCCGGTTTTTGCGCGGCGGCCCCGAGCCGGTCCGGTTTTTGCGCGGCGGCCCGTTCCGCGGGCCGCATCCGCTCCGGTTTTTGCGCGGCGGCCCCGATCCCGTACGGTTTTTGCGCCGCGGCCCGTTCCGCGGGCCGGATCTGCTCCGGTTTTTGCCCGGCGGCCCCGATCCGCTCCGGTTTTTGCGCGGCAGCCCGTTCCGCGGGCCGGATCCGCTCCGGTTTTTGCGCGGCGGCCCCGATCCGGTCCGGTTTTTGCGCCGCGGCCCGTTCCGCGGGCCGCATCCGCTCCGGTTTTTGCGCGGCGGCCCCGATCCGCTCCGGTTTTTGCGCGGCGGCCCGTTCCGCGGGCCGGATCCGCTCCGGTTTTTGCGCGGTGGCTCCGATCCGGTCCGGTTTTTGCCCGGCGGCCCGTTCCGTGGGCCGCATCCAGTCCGGTTTTTGCGCGGCGGCCCGTTCCGCGGGCCGGATCCGCTCCGGTTTTTGCGCGGCGGCCCCGAGCCGCTCCGGTTTTTGTGCCGCCGCCCTTTCCGCGGGCCGGATCCGGTCCGGTTTTTGCGCTGCGGCCCCGATCCACTCCGGTTTTTGCGCCGCGGCCCGTTCCGCGGGCCGGATCCGCTCCGGTTTTTGCGCGGCGGCCCCGATCCTGTCCGGTTTTTGCGCCGCGGCCCGTTCCGCGGGCCGGATCCGCTCCGGTTTTTGCGCGGCGGCCCCGAGCCGCTCCGGTTTTTGCGCGGCGGCCCGTTCCGCGGGCCGGATCCACTCCGGTTTTTGCGCGGTGGCTCCGATCCGCTCCGGTTTTTGCGCGGCGGCCCGTTCCGCGGGCCGGATCCGCTCCGGTTTTTGCGCGGCGGCCCCGATCCGCTCCGGTTTTTGCGCCGCGGCCCGTTCCGCGGGCCGGATCCGCTCCGGTTTTTGCGCGGCGGCCCCTAGACGGTCCGGTTTTTGCGCGGCGGCCCGTTCCGCGGGCCGGATCCGCTCCTGTTTTTGCGCGGCGGCCCCGAGCCGGTCCGGTTTTTGCGCGGCGGCCCGTTCCGCGGGCCGGATCCGCTCCGGTTTTTGCGCGGCGGCCCCGATCCGCTCCGGTTTTTGCGCGGCGGCCCGTTCCGCGGGCCGGATCTGCTCCGGTTTTTGCGCGGCGGCCCCGAGCCGGTCCGGTTTTTGCGCGGCGGCCCGTTCCGCGGGCCGGATCCGCTCCAGTTTTTGCGCGGCGGCCCCGATCCGGTCCTGTTTTAGCGCGGCGGCCCGTTCCGCGGGCCGGATCCGCTCCGGTTTTTACGCGGTGACTCCGATCCGGTCCGGTTTTTGCGCGGTGGCCCGTTCCGTGGGCCGCATCCAGTCCGGTTTTTGCGCGGCGGCCCGTTCCGCGGGCCGGATCCGCTCCGGTTTTTGCGCGGCGGCCCCGATCCGCACCGGTTTTTGCGCGGCGGCCCCGATCCGCTCCGGTTTTTGCGCGGCGGCCCGTTCCGCGGGCCGGATCCGCTCCGGTTTTTGCGCGGTGGCTCCGATCCGGTCCGGTTTTTGCCCGGCGGCACGTTCCGTGGGCCGCATCCAGTCCGGTTTTTGCGCCGCGGCCCGTTCCGCGGGCCGGATCCGCTCCGGTTTTTGCGCGGCGGCCCCGATCCTGTCCGGTTTTTGCGCGGCGGCCCGTTCCGCGGGCCGGATCCGATCCGGTTTTTGCGCGGTGGCTCCGATCCGGTCCGATATTTGCTCGGCGGAAGTTCCGCGGGCCGCATCTGGTCCGGTTTTTGCGCGGCGGCCCCGATCCGGTCCGATTTTTGCGCGGCGGCCCGTTCCGCGGGCCGGATCCGGTCCGGTTTTTGCGCGGCGGCCCCGATCCGGTCCGGTTTTTGCGCGGCGGCCCGTTCCGCGGGCCGGATCCGCTCCGGTTTTTGCGCGGCGGCCCCGATCCGGTCCGATTTTTGCGCGGCGGGCCGTTCCGCAGGCCGGATCCGCTCCGGTTTTTGCGCGGTGGCTCCGATCCGGTCCGGTTTTTGCGCGGTGGCCCGTTCCGCAGGCCGCATCAAGTCCGGTTTTTGCGCGGCGGCCCCGAGCCGGTCCGGTTTTTGCGCCGCGGCCCGTTCCGCGGGCCGGAGCCGGTCCGGTTTTTGCGCGGCGGCCCCGAGCCGCTCCGGTTTTTGCGCGGCGGCCCGTTCCGCGGGCCGGATCCGCTCCGGTTTTTGCGCGGTGGCTCCTATCCGCTCCGGTTTTTGCGCGGCGGCCCCGATCCGCTCCGGTTTTTGCGCGGCGGCCCGTTCCGCGGGCCGGATCCACTCCGGTTTTTGCGCGGCAGCCCCGATCCTGTCCGGTTTTTGCGCCGCGGCCCGTTCCGCGGGCCGGATCCGCTCCGGTTTTTGCGCGGCGGCCCCGATCCGGTCCGGTTTCTGCGCGGCGGCCCGTTCCGCGGGCCGGATCCGCTCCGGTTTTTGCGCGGCGGCCCCGAGCCGGTCCGGTTTTTGCGCGGCGGCCCGTTCCGCGGGCCGCATCCGCTCCGGTTTTTGCGCGGCGGCCCCGATCCCGTACGGTTTTTGCGCCGCGGCCCGTTCCGCGGGCCGGATCTGCTCCGGTTTTTGCGCGGCGGCCCCGATCCTGTCCGGTTTTTGCGCGGCAGCCCGTTCCGCGGGCCGGATCCGCTCCGGTTTTTGCGCGGCGGCCCCGATCCAGTCCGGTTTTTGCGCGGCGGCCCGTTCCGCGGGCCGCATCCGCTCCGGTTTTTGCGCGGCGGCCCCGATCCGCTCCGGTTTTTGCGCGGCGGCCCGTTCCGCGGGCCGGATCCGCTCCGGTTTTTGCGCGGTGGCTCCGATCCGGTCCGGTTTTTGCGCGGTGGCCCGTTCCGTGGGCCGCATCCAGTCCGGTTTTTGCGCGGCGGCCCGTTCCGCGGGCCGGATCCGCTCCGGTTTTTGCGCGGCGGCCCCGATCCGCACCGGTTTTTGCGCGGCGGCCCCGAGCCGGTCCGGTTTTTGTGCCGCCGCCCTTTCCGCGGGCCGGATCCGGTCCGGTTTTTGCGCGGCGGCCCCGATCCACTCCGGTTTTTGCGCGGCGGCCCGTTCCGCGGGCCGGATCCGCTCCGGTTTTTGCGCGGTGGCTCCGATCCGGTCCGGTTTTTGCCCGGCGGCACGTTCCGTGGGCCGCATCCAGTCCGGTTTTTGCGCCGCGGCCCGTTCCGCGGGCCGGAGCCGGTCCGGTTTTTGCGCGGCGGCCCCGATCCGCTCTGGTTTTTGCGCGGCGGCCCGTTCCGCGGGCCGGAGCAGCTCCGGTTTTTGCGCGGCGGCCCCGATCCGCTCCGGTTTTTGCGCCGCGGCCCGTTCCGCGGGCCGGATCCGCTCCGGTTTTTGCGCGGCGGCCCCGATCCGCTCCGGTTTTTGTGCGGCAGCCCGTTCCGCGGGCCGGAGCCGGTCCGGTTTTTGCGCGGCGGCCCCGAGCCGGTCCGGTTTTTGCGCGGCGGCCCGTTCCGCGGGCCGCATCCGCTCCAGTTTTTGCGCGGCGGCCCCGATCCTGTCTGGTTTTTGCGCGGCGGCCCGTTCCGCGGGCCGGATCCGGTCCGGTTTTTGCGCGGCGGCCCCGATCCGCTCCGGTTTTTGCGCCGCGGCCCGTTCCGCGGGCCGGATCCGCTCCGGTTTTTGCGCGGCGGCCCGTTCCGCGGGCCGGATCCGCTCCGGTTTTTGCGCGGCGGCACCGAGCCGGTCCGGTTTTTGCGCGGCGGCCCGTTCCCGTGGCCGGATCCGATCCGGTTTTTGCGCGGTGGCTCCGCTCCGGTCCGATATTTGCTCGGCGGAAGTTCCGCGGGCCGCATCTGGTCCGGTTTTTGCGCGGCGGCCCCGATCCGGTCCGATTTTTGCGCGGCGGCCCGTTCCGCGGGCTGGATCCGGTCCGGTTTTTGCGCGGCGGCCACGATCCGGTCCGGTTTTTGCGCGGCGGCCCGTTCCGCGGGCCGGATCCGGTCCGGTTTTTGCGCGGCGGCCCCGATCCGGTCCGGTTTTTGCGCGGCGGCCCGTTCCGCGGGCCGGATCCGGTCCGGTTTTTGCGCGGCGGCCCCGATCCGGTCCGATTTTTGCGCGGCGGCCCGTTCCGCGGGCCGGATCCGCTCCGGTTTTTGCGCGGTGGCTCCGATCCGGTCCGGTTTTTGCGCGGTGGCCCGTTCCGCAGGCCGCATCCAGTCCGGTTTTTGCGCGGCGGCCCCGATCCGCTCCGGTTTTTGCGCGGCGGCCCGTTCCGCGGGCCGGATCCGCTCCGGTTTTTGCGCGGTGGCTCCTATCCGCTCCGGTTTTTGCGCGGCGGCCCCGATCCGCTCCGGTTTTTGCGCGGCGGCCCGTTCCGCGGGCCGGATCCGGTCCGGTTTTTGCGCGGCAGCCCCGATCCTGTCCGGTTTTTGCGCGGCGGCCCGTTCCGCGGGCCGGATCCGCTCCGGTTTTTGCGCGGCGGCCCCGAGCCGGTCCGGTTTTTGCGCGGCGGCCCGTTCCGCGGGCCGCATCCGCTCCGGTTTTTGCGCGGTGGCTCCGATCCGGTCCGGTTTTTGCGCGGCGGCCCGTTCCGCGGGCCGGATCCGCTCCGGTTTTTGCGCGGCGGCCCCGAGCCGGTCCGGTTTTTGCGCGGCGGCCCGTTCCGCGGGCCGGATCCGCTCCAGTTTTTGCGCGGCGGCCCCGATCCTGTCTGGTTTTTGCGCGGCGGCCCCTTCCGCGGGCCGGATCCGCTCCGGTTTTTGCGCGGCGGCCCCGATCCGCTCCGGTTTTTGCGCCGCGGCCCGTTCCGCGGGCCGGATCCGCTCCGGTTTTTGCGCGGCGGCCCGTTCCGCGGGCCGGATCCGCTCCGGTTTTTGCGCAGCGGCACCGAGCCGGTCCGGTTTTTGCGCGGCGGCCCGTTCCGCGGGCCGGATCCGATCCGGTTTTTGCGCGGTGGCTCCGCTCCGGTCCGATATTTGCTCGGCGGAAGTTCCGCGGGCCGCATCTGGTCCGGTTTTTGCGCGGCGGCCCCGATCCGGTCCGATTTTTGCGCGGCGGCCCGTTCCGCGGGCTGGATCCGGTCCGGTTTTTGCGCGGCGGCCCGTTCCGCGGGCCGCATCCGCTCCGGTTTTTGCGCGGTGGCTCCGATCCGGTCCGGTTTTTGCGCGGCGGCCCGTTCCGCGGGCCGGATCCGCTCCGGTTTTTGCGCGGCGGCCCCGAGCCGGTCCGGTTTTTGCGCGGCGGCCCGTTCCGCGGGCCGGATCCGCTCCAGTTTTTGCGCGGCGGCCCCGATCCTGTCTGGTTTTTGCGCGGCGGCCCCTTCCGCGGGCCGGATCCGGTCCGGTTTTTGCGCGGCGGCCCCGATCCGCTCCGGTTTTTGCGCCGCGGCCCGTTCCGCGGGCCGGATCCGCTCCGGTTTTTGCGCGGCGGCCCGTTCCGCGGGCCGGATCCGCTCCGGTTTTTGCGCAGCGGCACCGAGCCGGTCCGGTTTTTGCGCGGCGGCCCGTTCCGCGGGCCGGATCCGATCCGGTTTTTGCGCGGTGGCTCCGCTCCGGTCCGATATTTGCTCGGCGGAAGTTCCGCGGGCCGCATCTGGTCCGGTTTTTGCGCGGCGGCCCCGATCCGGTCCGATTTTTGCGCGGCGGCCCGTTCCGCGGGCTGGATCCGGTCCGGTTTTTGCGCGGCGGCCACGATCCGGTCCGGTTTTTGTGCGGCGGCCCGTTCCGCGGGCCGGATCCGGTCCGGTTTTTGCGCGGCGGCTCCGATCCGGTCCGCTTTTTGCGCGGCGGCCCGTTCCGCGGGCCGGATCCGGTCCGGTTTTTGCGCGGCGGCCCCGATCCGGTCCGGTTTTTGCGCCGCGGCCCGTTCCGCGGGCCGGATCCGCTCCGGTTTTTGCGCGGCGGCCCCGATCCTGTCCGGTTTTTGCGCGGCGGCCCGTTCCGCGGGCCGGATCCGATCCGGTTTTTGCGCGGTGGCTCCGATCCGGTCCGATATTTGCTCGGCGGAAGTTCCGCGGGCCGCATCTGGTCCGGTTTTTGCGCGGCGGCCCCGATCCGGTCCGATTTTTGCGCGGCGGCCCGTTCCGCGGGCCGGATCCGGTCCGGTTTTTGCGCGGCGGCCCCGATCCGGTCCGGTTTTTGCGCGGCGGCCCGTTCCGCGGGCCGGATCCGCTCCGGTTTTTGCGCGGCGGCCCCGATCCGGTCCGATTTTTGCGCGGCGGGCCGTTCCGCAGGCCGGATCCGCTCCGGTTTTTGCGCGGTGGCTCCGATCCGGTCCGGTTTTTGCGCGGTGGCCCGTTCCGCAGGCCGCATCAAGTCCGGTTTTTGCGCGGCGGCCCCGAGCCGGTCCGGTTTTTGCGCCGCGGCCCGTTCCGCGGGCCGGAGCCGGTCCGGTTTTTGCGCGGCGGCCCCGAGCCGCTCCGGTTTTTGCGCGGCGGCCCGTTCCGCGGGCCGGATCCGCTCCGGTTTTTGCGCGGTGGCTCCTATCCGCTCCGGTTTTTGCGCGGCGGCCCCGATCCGCTCCGGTTTTTGCGCGGCGGCCCGTTCCGCGGGCCGGATCCACTCCGGTTTTTGCGCGGCAGCCCCGATCCTGTCCGGTTTTTGCGCCGCGGCCCGTTCCGCGGGCCGGATCCGCTCCGGTTTTTGCGCGGCGGCCCCGATCCGGTCCGGTTTCTGCGCGGCGGCCCGTTCCGCGGGCCGGATCCGCTCCGGTTTTTGCGCGGCGGCCCCGAGCCGGTCCGGTTTTTGCGCGGCGGCCCGTTCCGCGGGCCGCATCCGCTCCGGTTTTTGCGCGGCGGCCCCGATCCCGTACGGTTTTTGCGCCGCGGCCCGTTCCGCGGGCCGGATCTGCTCCGGTTTTTGCGCGGCGGCCCCGATCCTGTCCGGTTTTTGCGCGGCAGCCCGTTCCGCGGGCCGGATCCGCTCCGGTTTTTGCGCGGCGGCCCCGATCCAGTCCGGTTTTTGCGCGGCGGCCCGTTCCGCGGGCCGCATCCGCTCCGGTTTTTGCGCGGCGGCCCCGATCCGCTCCGGTTTTTGCGCGGCGGCCCGTTCCGCGGGCCGGATCCGCTCCGGTTTTTGCGCGGTGGCTCCGATCCGGTCCGGTTTTTGCGCGGTGGCCCGTTCCGTGGGCCGCATCCAGTCCGGTTTTTGCGCGGCGGCCCGTTCCGCGGGCCGGATCCGCTCCGGTTTTTGCGCGGCGGCCCCGATCCGCACCGGTTTTTGCGCGGCGGCCCCGAGCCGGTCCGGTTTTTGTGCCGCCGCCCTTTCCGCGGGCCGGATCCGGTCCGGTTTTTGCGCGGCGGCCCCGATCCACTCCGGTTTTTGCGCGGCGGCCCGTTCCGCGGGCCGGATCCGCTCCGGTTTTTGCGCGGTGGCTCCGATCCGGTCCGGTTTTTGCCCGGCGGCACGTTCCGTGGGCCGCATCCAGTCCGGTTTTTGCGCCGCGGCCCGTTCCGCGGGCCGGAGCCGGTCCGGTTTTTGCGCGGCGGCCCCGATCCGCTCTGGTTTTTGCGCGGCGGCCCGTTCCGCGGGCCGGAGCAGCTCCGGTTTTTGCGCGGCGGCCCCGATCCGCTCCGGTTTTTGCGCCGCGGCCCGTTCCGCGGGCCGGATCCGCTCCGGTTTTTGCGCGGCGGCCCCGATCCGCTCCGGTTTTTGTGCGGCAGCCCGTTCCGCGGGCCGGAGCCGGTCCGGTTTTTGCGCGGCGGCCCCGAGCCGGTCCGGTTTTTGCGCGGCGGCCCGTTCCGCGGGCCGCATCCGCTCCAGTTTTTGCGCGGCGGCCCCGATCCTGTCTGGTTTTTGCGCGGCGGCCCGTTCCGCGGGCCGGATCCGGTCCGGTTTTTGCGCGGCGGCCCCGATCCGCTCCGGTTTTTGCGCCGCGGCCCGTTCCGCGGGCCGGATCCGCTCCGGTTTTTGCGCGGCGGCCCGTTCCGCGGGCCGGATCCGCTCCGGTTTTTGCGCGGCGGCACCGAGCCGGTCCGGTTTTTGCGCGGCGGCCCGTTCCCGTGGCCGGATCCGATCCGGTTTTTGCGCGGTGGCTCCGCTCCGGTCCGATATTTGCTCGGCGGAAGTTCCGCGGGCCGCATCTGGTCCGGTTTTTGCGCGGCGGCCCCGATCCGGTCCGATTTTTGCGCGGCGGCCCGTTCCGCGGGCTGGATCCGGTCCGGTTTTTGCGCGGCGGCCACGATCCGGTCCGGTTTTTGCGCGGCGGCCCGTTCCGCGGGCCGGATCCGGTCCGGTTTTTGCGCGGCGGCCCCGATCCGGTCCGGTTTTTGCGCGGCGGCCCGTTCCGCGGGCCGGATCCGGTCCGGTTTTTGCGCGGCGGCCCCGATCCGGTCCGATTTTTGCGCGGCGGCCCGTTCCGCGGGCCGGATCCGCTCCGGTTTTTGCGCGGTGGCTCCGATCCGGTCCGGTTTTTGCGCGGTGGCCCGTTCCGCAGGCCGCATCCAGTCCGGTTTTTGCGCGGCGGCCCCGATCCGCTCCGGTTTTTGCGCGGCGGCCCGTTCCGCGGGCCGGATCCGCTCCGGTTTTTGCGCGGTGGCTCCTATCCGCTCCGGTTTTTGCGCGGCGGCCCCGATCCGCTCCGGTTTTTGCGCGGCGGCCCGTTCCGCGGGCCGGATCCGGTCCGGTTTTTGCGCGGCAGCCCCGATCCTGTCCGGTTTTTGCGCGGCGGCCCGTTCCGCGGGCCGGATCCGCTCCGGTTTTTGCGCGGCGGCCCCGAGCCGGTCCGGTTTTTGCGCGGCGGCCCGTTCCGCGGGCCGCATCCGCTCCGGTTTTTGCGCGGTGGCTCCGATCCGGTCCGGTTTTTGCGCGGCGGCCCGTTCCGCGGGCCGGATCCGCTCCGGTTTTTGCGCGGCGGCCCCGAGCCGGTCCGGTTTTTGCGCGGCGGCCCGTTCCGCGGGCCGGATCCGCTCCAGTTTTTGCGCGGCGGCCCCGATCCTGTCTGGTTTTTGCGCGGCGGCCCCTTCCGCGGGCCGGATCCGCTCCGGTTTTTGCGCGGCGGCCCCGATCCGCTCCGGTTTTTGCGCCGCGGCCCGTTCCGCGGGCCGGATCCGCTCCGGTTTTTGCGCGGCGGCCCGTTCCGCGGGCCGGATCCGCTCCGGTTTTTGCGCAGCGGCACCGAGCCGGTCCGGTTTTTGCGCGGCGGCCCGTTCCGCGGGCCGGATCCGATCCGGTTTTTGCGCGGTGGCTCCGCTCCGGTCCGATATTTGCTCGGCGGAAGTTCCGCGGGCCGCATCTGGTCCGGTTTTTGCGCGGCGGCCCCGATCCGGTCCGATTTTTGCGCGGCGGCCCGTTCCGCGGGCTGGATCCGGTCCGGTTTTTGCGCGGCGGCCCGTTCCGCGGGCCGCATCCGCTCCGGTTTTTGCGCGGTGGCTCCGATCCGGTCCGGTTTTTGCGCGGCGGCCCGTTCCGCGGGCCGGATCCGCTCCGGTTTTTGCGCGGCGGCCCCGAGCCGGTCCGGTTTTTGCGCGGCGGCCCGTTCCGCGGGCCGGATCCGCTCCAGTTTTTGCGCGGCGGCCCCGATCCTGTCTGGTTTTTGCGCGGCGGCCCCTTCCGCGGGCCGGATCCGGTCCGGTTTTTGCGCGGCGGCCCCGATCCGCTCCGGTTTTTGCGCCGCGGCCCGTTCCGCGGGCCGGATCCGCTCCGGTTTTTGCGCGGCGGCCCGTTCCGCGGGCCGGATCCGCTCCGGTTTTTGCGCAGCGGCACCGAGCCGGTCCGGTTTTTGCGCGGCGGCCCGTTCCGCGGGCCGGATCCGATCCGGTTTTTGCGCGGTGGCTCCGCTCCGGTCCGATATTTGCTCGGCGGAAGTTCCGCGGGCCGCATCTGGTCCGGTTTTTGCGCGGCGGCCCCGATCCGGTCCGATTTTTGCGCGGCGGCCCGTTCCGCGGGCTGGATCCGGTCCGGTTTTTGCGCGGCGGCCACGATCCGGTCCGGTTTTTGTGCGGCGGCCCGTTCCGCGGGCCGGATCCGGTCCGGTTTTTGCGCGGCGGCTCCGATCCGGTCCGCTTTTTGCGCGGCGGCCCGTTCCGCGGGCCGGATCCGGTCCGGTTTTTGCGCGGCGGCCCCGATCCGGTCCGGTTTTTGCGCGGCGGCCCGTTCCGCGGGCCGGATCCGCTCCGGTTTTTGCGCGGTGGCTCCGATCCGGTCCGGTTTTTGCGCGGTGGCCCGTTCCGCAGGCCGCATCCAGTCCGGTTTTTGCGCGGCGGCCCCGATCCGCTCCGGTTTTTGCGCCGCGGCCCGTTCCGCGGGCCGGATCCGGTCCGGTTTTTGCGCGGCGGCCCCGAGCCGCTCCGGTTTTTGCGCGGCGGCCCGTTCCGCGGGCCGGATCCGCTCCGGTTTTTGCGCGGTGGCTCCTATCCGCTCCGGTTTTTGCGCGGCGGCCCCGATCCGCTCCGGTTTTTGCGCGGCGGCCCGTTCCGCGGGCCGGATCCGGTCCGGTTTTTGCGCGGCAGCCCCGATCCTGTCCGGTTTTTGCGCCGCGGCCCGTTCCGCGGGCCGGATCCGCTCCGGTTTTTGCGCGGCGGCCCCGATCCGCTCCGGTTTTTGCGCGGCGGCCCGTTCCGTGGGCCGCATCCGCTCCGGTTTTTGCGCGGCGGCCCCGAGCCGGTCCGGTTTTTGCGCCGCGGCCCGTTCCGCGGGCCGGATCCGCTCCGGTTTTTGCGCGGCGGCCCCGAGCCGTCCGGTTTTTGCGCGGCGGCCCGTTCCGCGGGCCGCATCCGCTCCGGTTTTTGCGCGGTGGCTCCGATCCGGTCCGGTTTTTGCGCGGCGGCCCGTTCCGCGGGCCGGATCCGGTCCGGTTTTTGCGCGGCGGCCCCGAGCCTGTCCGGTTTTTGCGCGGCGGCCCGTTCCGCGGGCCGCATCCGCTCCGGTTTTTGCGCGGCGGCCCCGAGCCGGTCCGGTTTTTGTGCCGCGGCCCTTTCCGCGGGCCGGATCCGCTCCGGTTTTTGCGCGGCGGCCCAAATCCGGTACGATTTTTGCGCGGCGGCCCGTTCCGCGGGCCGGATCCGCTCCGGTTTTTGCGCGGCGGCCCCGATCCGCTCCGGTTTTTGCGCGGCGGCCCGTTCCGCGGGCCGGATCCGCTCCAGTTTTTGCGCGGCGGCCCCGATCCGGTCCGGTTTTAGCGCGGCGGCCCGTTCCGCGGGCCGGATCCGCTCCGGTTTTTGCGCGGTGGCTCCGATCCGGTCCGGTTTTTGCGCGGTGGCCCGTTCCGCGGGCCGCATCCAGTCCGGTTTTTGCGCGGCGGCCCCGATCCGCTCCGGTTTTTGCGCCGCGGCCCGTTCCGCGGGCCGGATCCGCTCCGGTTTTTGCGCGGCGGCCCCGAGCCGCTCCGGTTTTTGCGCGGCGGCCCGTTCCGCGGGCCGGATCCGCTCCGGTTTTTGCGCGGTGGCTCCTATCCGGTCCGGTTTTTGCGCGGCGGCCCGTTCCGCGGGCCGGATCCGCTCCGGTTTTTGCGCGGCGGCCCCGAGCCGCTCCGGTTTTTGCGCCGCGGCCCGTTCCGCGGGCCGGATCCGCTCCGGTTTTTGCGCGGCGGCCCCGATCCGCTCCGGTTTTTGCGCGGCGGCCCGTTCCGCGGGCCGGATCCGCTCCGGTTTTTGCGCGGCGGCCCCGAGCCGGTCCGGTTTTTGCGCCGCGGCCCGTTCCGCGGGCCGGATCCGGTCCGGTTTTTGCGCGGCAGCCCCGATCCTGTCCGGTTTTTGCGCCGCGGCCCGTTCCGCGGGCCGGATCCGCTCCGGTTTTTGCGCGGCGGCCCCGATCCGGTCCGGTTTTTGCGCGGCGGCCCGTTCCGCGGGCCGGATCCGCTCCGGTTTTTGCGCGGCGGCCCCGAGCCGGTCCGGTTTTTGCGCGGCGGCCCGTTCCGCGGGCCGCATCCGCTCCGGTTTTTGCGCGGCGGCCCCGATCCCGTACGGTTTTTGCGCCGCGGCCCGTTCCGCGGGCCGGATCTGCTCCGGTTTTTGCGCGGCGGCCCCGATCCGCTCCGGTTTTTGCGCGGCAGCCCGTTCCGCGGGCCGGATCCGCTCCGGTTTTTGCGCGGCGGCCCCGATCCAGTCCGGTTTTTGCGCGGCGGCCCGTTCCGCGGGCCGCATCCGCTCCGGTTTTTGCGCGGCGGCCCCGATCCGCTCCGGTTTTTGCGCGGCGGCCCGTTCCGCGGGCCGGATCCGCTCCGGTTTTTGCGCGGTGGCTCCGATCCGGTCCGGTTTTTGCGCGGTGGCCCGTTCCGTGGGCCGCATCCAGTCCGGTTTTTGCGCGGCGGCCCGTTCCGCGGGCCGGATCCGCTCCGGTTTTTGCGCGGCGGCCCCGATCCGCACCGGTTTTTGCGCGGCGGCCCCGAGCCGGTCCGGTTTTTGTGCCGCCGCCCTTTCCGCGGGCCGGATCCGGTCCGGTTTTTGCGCGGCGGCCCCGATCCACTCCGGTTTTTGCGCGGCGGCCCGTTCCGCGGGCCGGATCCGCTCCGGTTTTTGCGCGGTGGCTCCGATCCGGTCCGGTTTTTGCCCGGCGGCACGTTCCGTGGGCCGCATCCAGTCCGGTTTTTGCGCCGCGGCCCGTTCCGCGGGCCGGATCCGCTCCGGTTTTTGCGCGGCGGCCCCGATCCTGTCCGGTTTTTGCGCGGCGGCCCGTTCCGCGGGCCGGAGCAGCTCCGGTTTTTGCGCGGCGGCCCCGATCCGCTCCGGTTTTTGCGCGGCAGCCCGTTCCGCGGGCCGGATCCGCTCCGGTTTTTGCGCGGCGGCCCCGATCCGCTCCGGTTTTTGTGCGGCAGCCCGTTCCGCGGGCCGGAGCCGGTCCGGTTTTTGCGCGGCGGCCCCGAGCCGGTCCGGTTTTTGCGCGGCGGCCCGTTCCGCGGGCCGGATCCGCTCCAGTTTTTGCGCGGCGGCCCCGATCCTGTCTGGTTTTTGCGCGGCGGCCCGTTCCGCGGGCCGGATCCGGTCCGGTTTTTGCGCGGCGGCCCCGATCCGCTCCGGTTTTTGCGCCGCGGCCCGTTCCGCGGGCCGGATCCGCTCCGGTTTTTGCGCGGCGGCCCGTTCCGCGGGCCGGATCCGCTCCGGTTTTTGCGCGGCGGCACCGAGCCGGTCCGGTTTTTGCGCGGCGGCCCGTTCCCGTGGCCGGATCCGATCCGGTTTTTGCGCGGTGGCTCCGCTCCGGTCCGATATTTGCTCGGCGGAAGTTCCGCGGGCCGCATCTGGTCCGGTTTTTGCGCGGCGGCCCCGATCCGGTCCGATTTTTGCGCGGCGGCCCGTTCCGCGGGCTGGATCCGGTCCGGTTTTTGCGCGGCGGCCACGATCCGGTCCGGTTTTTGCGCGGCGGCCCGTTCCGCGGGCCGGATCCGCTCCGGTTTTTGCGCGGCGGCCCCGATCCGGTCCGGTTTTTGCGCGGCGGCCCGTTCCGCGGGCCGGATCCGGTCCGGTTTTTGCGCGGCGGCCCCGATCCGGTCCGATTTTTGCGCGGCGGCCCGTTCCGCGGGCCGGATCCGCTCCGGTTTTTGCGCGGTGGCTCCGATCCGGTCCGGTTTTTGCGCGGTGGCCCGTTCCGCAGGCCGCATCCAGTCCGGTTTTTGCGCGGCGGCCCCGATCCGCTCCGGTTTTTGCGCGGCGGCCCGTTCCGCGGGCCGGATCCGGTCCGGTTTTTGCGCGGCGGCCCCGAGCCGCTCCGGTTTTTGCGCGGTGGCCCGTTCCGCGGGCCGGATCCGCTCCGGTTTTTGCGCGGTGGCTCCTATCCGCTCCGGTTTTTGCGCGGCGGCCCCGATCCGCTCCGGTTTTTGCGCGGCGGCCCGTTCCGCGGGCCGGATCCGCTCCGGTTTTTGCGCGGCAGCCCCGAGCCTGTCCGGTTTTTGCGACGCGGCCCGTTCCGCGGGCCGGATCCGCTCCGGTTTTTGCGCGGCGGCCCCGAGCCGGTCCGGTTTTTGCGCGGCGGCCCGTTCCGCAGGCCGCATCCGCTCCGGTTTTTGCGCGGTGGCTCCGATCCGGTCCGGTTTTTGCGCGGCGGCCCGTTCCGCGGGCCGGATCCGCTCCGGTTTTTGCGCGGCGGCCCCGAGCCGGTCCGGTTTTTGCGCGGCGGCCCGTTCCGCGGGCCGGATCCGCTCCAGTTTTTGCGCGGCGGCCCCGATCCTGTCTGGTTTTTGCCCGGCGGCCCCTTCCGCGGGCCGGATCCGGTCCGGTTTTTGCGCGGCGGCCCCGATCCGCTCCGGTTTTTGCGCCGCGGCCCGTTCCGCGGGCCGGATCCGCTCCGGTTTTTGCGCGGCGGCCCGTTCCGCGGGCCGGATCCGCTCCGGTTTTTGCGCAGCGGCACCGAGCCGGTCCGGTTTTTGCGCGGCGGCCCGTTCCGCGGGCCGGATCCGATCCGGTTTTTGCGCGGTGGCTCCGCTCCGGTCCGATATTTGCTCGGCGGAAGTTCCGCGGGCCGCATCTGGTCCGGTTTTTGCGCGGCGGCCCCGATCCGGTCCGATTTTTGCGCGGCGGCCCGTTCCGCGGGCCGGATCCGCTCCGGTTTTTGCGCGGCGGCCCCGAGCCGCTCCGGTTTTTGCGCGGCGGCCCGTTCCGCGGGCCGGATCCGGTCCGGTTTTTGCGCGGCGGCCCCGATCCGCTCCGGTTTTTGCGCGGCGGCCCGTTCCGCGGGCCGGATCCGCTCCGGTTTTTGCGCGGTGGCTCCGATCCGGTCCGGTTTTTGCGCGGTGGCCCGTTCCGCAGGCCGCATCCAGTCAGGTTTTTGCGCGGCGGCCCCGATCCGCTCCGGTTTTTGCGCCGCGGCCCGTTCCGCGGGCCGGATCCGGTCCGGTTTTTGCGCGGCGGCCCCGAGCCGCTCCGGTTTTTGCGCGGCGGCCCGTTCCGCGGGCCGGATCCGCTCCGGTTTTTGCGCGGTGGCTCCTATCCGCTCCGGTTTTTGCGCGGCGGCCCCGATCCGCTCCGGTTTTTGCGCGGCGGCCCGTTCCGCGGGCCGGATCCGGTCCGGTTTTTGCGCGGCAGCCCCGATCCTGTCCGGTTTTTGCGCCGCGGCCCGTTCCGCGGGCCGGATCCGCTCCGGTTTTTGCGCGGCGGCCCCGATCCGCTCCGGTTTTTGCGCGGCGGCCCGTTCCGCGGGCCGCATCCGCTCCGGTTTTTGCGCGGCGGCCCCGAGCCGGTCCGGTTTTTGCGCCGCGGCCCGTTCCGCAGGCCGGATCCGCTCCGGTTTTTGCGCGGCGGCCCCGAGCCGGTCCGGTTTTTGCGCGGCGGCCCGTTCCGCGGGCCGCATCCGCTCCGGTTTTTGCGCGGTGGCTCCGATCCGGTCCGGTTTTTGCGCGGCGGCCCGTTCCGCGGGCCGGATCCGGTCCGGTTTTTGCGCGGCGGCCCCGAGCCTGTCCGGTTTTTGCGCGGCGGCCCGTTCCGCGGGCCGGATCCGCTCCGGTTTTTGCGCGGCGGCCCCGAGCCGGTCCGGTTTTTGTGCCGCGGCCCTTTCCGCGGGCCGGATCCGCTCCGGTTTTTGCGCGGCGGCCGAAATCCGGTCCGATTTTTGCGCGGCGGCCCGTTCCGCGGGCCGGATCTGCTCCGGTTTTTGCGCGGCGGCCCCGAACCGCTCCGGTTTTTGCGCGGCGGCCCGTTCCGCGGGCCGCATCCGCTCCAGTTTTTGCGCGGCGGCCCCGATCCGGTCCGGTTTTAGCGCGGCGGCCCGTTCCGCGGGCCGCATCCGCTCCGGTTTTTGCGCGGTGGCTCCGATCCGGTCCGGTTTTTGCGCGGTGGCCCGTTCCGCGGGCCGCATCCAGTCCGGTTTTTGCGCGGCGGCCCCGATCCGCTCCGGTTTTTGCGCCGCGGCCCGTTCCGCGGGCCGGATCCGCTCCGGTTTTTGCGCGGCGGCCCCGAGCCGCTCCGGTTTTTGCGCGGCGGCCCGTTCCGCGGGCCGGATCCGATCCGGTTTTTGCGCGGTGGCTCCTATCCGGTCCGGTTTTTGCGCGGCGGCCCGTTCCGCGGGCCGGATCCGCTCCGGTTTTTGCGCGGCGGCCCCGAGCCGCTCCGGTTTTTGCGCCGCGGCCCGTTCCGCGGGCCGGATCCGGTCCGGTTTTTGCGCGGCGGCCCCGATCCGCTCCGGTTTTTGCGCGGCGGCCCGTTCCGCGGGCCGGATCCGCTCCGGTTTTTGCGCGGCGGCCCCGAGCCGGTCCGGTTTTTGCGCAGCGGCCCGTTCCGCGGGCCGGATCCGCTCCGGTTTTTGCGCGGCGGCCCCGAGCCGGTCCGGTTTTTGCGCGGCGGCCCGTTCCGCGGGCCGCATCCGCTCCGGTTTTTGCGCGGTGGCTCCGATCCGGTCCGGTTTTTGCGCGGCGGCCCGTTCCGCGGGCCGGATCCGCTCCGGTTTTTGCGCGGCGGCCCCGAGCCTGTCCGGTTTTTGCGCGGCGGCCCGTTCCGCGGGCCGGATCCGCTCCGGTTTTTGCGCGGCGGCCCCGAGCCGGTCCGGTTTTTGCGCGGCGGCCCGTTCCGCGGGCCGGATCCGCTCCGGTTTTTGCGCGGCGGCCCCGATCCGGTCCGATTTTTGCGCGGCGGCCCGTTCCGCGGGCCGGATCCGCTCCGGTTTTTGCGCGGTGGCTCCGATCCGGTCCGGTTTTTGCGCGGTGGCCCGTTCCGCAGGCCGCATCCAGTCCGGTTTTTGCGCGGCGGCCCCGATCCGCTCCGGTTTTAGCGCGGCGGCCCGTTCCGCGGGCCGGATCCGGTCCGGTTTTTGCGCGGCGGCCCCGAGCCGCTCCGGTTTTTGCGCGGCGGCCCGTTCCGCGGGCCGGATCCGCTCCGGTTTTTGCGCGGTGGCTCCTATCCGCTCCGGTTTTTGCGCGGCGGCCCCGATCCGCTCCGGTTTTTGCGCGGCGGCCCGTTCCGCGGGCCGGATCCGGTCCGGTTTTTGCGCGGCAGCCCCGATCCTGTCCGGTTTTTGCGCCGCGGCCCGTTCCGCGGGCCGGATCCGCTCCGGTTTTTGCGCGGCGGCCCCGAGCCGGTCCGGTTTTTGCGCGGCGGCCCGTTCCGCGGGCCGCATCCGCTCTGGTTTTTGCGCGGCGGCCCCGAGCCGGTCCGGTTTTTGCGCCGCGGCCCGTTCCGCAGGCCGGATCCGCTCCGGTTTTTGCGCGGCGGCCCCAATCCGCTCCGGTTTTTGCGCGGCGGCCCGTTCCGCGGGCCGCATCCGCTCCGGTTTTTGCGCGGTGGCTCCGATCCGGTCCGGTTTTTGCGCGGCGGCCCGTTCCGCGGGCCGGATCCGCTCCGGTTTTTGCGCGGTGGCCCCGAGCCTGTCCGGTTTTTGCGCGGCGGCCCGTTCCGCGGGCCGGATCCGCTCCGGTTTTTGCGCGGCGGCCCCGAGCCGGTCCGGTTTTTGTGCCGCGGCCCTTTCCGCGGGCCGGATCTGCTCCGGTTTTTGCGCGGCGGCCCCGATCCGCTCCGGTTTTTGCGCGGCGGCCCGTTCCGCGGGCCGGATCTGCTCCGGTTTTTGCGCGGCGGCCCCGATCCGCTCCGGTTTTTGCGCGGCGGCCCGTTCCGCGGGCCGGATCCGCTCCAGTTTTTGCGCGGCGGCCCCGATCCGGTCCGGTTTTAGCGCGGCGGCCCGTTCCGCGGGCCGGATCCGCTCCGGTTTTTGCGCGGTGGCTCCGATCCGGTCCGGTTTTTGCGCGGTGGCCCGTTCCGCGGGCCGCATCCAGTCCGGTTTTTGCGCGGCGGCCCCTATCCGCTCCGGTTTTTGCGCCGCGGCCCGTTCCGCGGGCCGGATCCGCTCCGGTTTTTGCGCGGCGGCCCCGAGCCGCTCCGGTTTTTGCGCGGCGGCCCGTTCCGCGGGCCGGATCCGCTCCGGTTTTTGCGCGGTGGCTCCTATCCGGTCCGGTTTTTGCGCGGCGGCCCGTTCCGCGGGCCGGATCCGCTCCGGTTTTTGCGCGGTGGCTCCTATCCGGTCCGGTTTTTGCGCGGCGGCCCGTTCCGCGGGCCGGATCCGCTCCGGTTTTTGCGCGGCGGCCCCGAGCCGCTCCGGTTTTTGCGCCGCGGCCCGTTCCGCGGGCCGCATCCGCTCCGGTTTTTGCGCGGCGGCCCCGATCCGCTCCGGTTTTTGCGCCGCGGCCCGTTCCGCGGGCCGGATCCGGTCCGGTTTTTGCGCGGCGGCCCCGAGCCGGTCCGGTTTTTGCGCGGCGGCCCGTTCCGCGGGCCGGATCCGCTCCGGTTTTTGCGCGGCGGCCCCGAGCCGGTCCGGTTTTTGCGCGGCGGCCCGTTCCGCGGGCCGCATCCGCTCCGGTTTTTGCGCGGGGGCTCCGATCCGCTCCGGTTTTTGCGCGGCGGCCCGTTCCGCGGGCCGGATCCGGTCCGGTTTTTGCGCGGCGGCCCCGAGCCTGTCCGGTTTTTGCGCGGCGGCCCGTTCCGCGGGCCGGATCCGCTCCGGTTTTTGCACGGCGCCCCCGAGCCGGTCCGGTTTTTGTGCCGCGGCCCTTTCCGCGGGCCGGATCCGCTCCGGTTTTTGCGCGGCGGCCCCGATCCGGTCCGATTTTTGCGCGGCGGCCCGTTCCGCGGGCCGGATCTGCTCCGGTTTTTGCGCGGCGGCCCCGATCCGCTCCGGTTTTTGCGCGGCGGCCCGTTCCGCGGGCCGGATCCGCTCCAGTTTTTGCGCGGCGGCCCCGATCCGCTCCGGTTTTTGCGCGGCGGCCCGTTCCGCGGGCCGGATCCGCTCCAGTTTTTGCGCGGCGGCCCCGATCCGGTCCGGTTTTAGCGCGGCGGCCCGTTCCGCGGGCCGCATCCGCTCCGGTTTTTGCGCGGTGGCTCCGATCCGGTCCGGTTTTTGCGCGGTGGCCCGTTCCGCGGGCCGCATCCAGTCCGGTTTTTGCGCGGCGGCCCCGATCCGCTCCGGTTTTTGCGCCGCGGCCCGTTCCGCGGGCCGGATCCGCTCCGGTTTTTGCGCGGCGGCCCCGAGCCGCTCCGGTTTTTGCGCGGCGGCCCGTTCCGCGGGCCGGATCCGCTCCGGTTTTTGCGCGGTGGCTCCTATCCGGTCCGGTTTTTGCGCGGCGGCCCGTTCCGCGGGCCGGATCCGCTCCGGTTTTTGCGCGGCGGCCCCGAGCCGCTCCGGTTTTTGCGCCGCGGCCCGTTCCGCGGGCCGCATCCGCTCCGGTTTTTGCGCGGCGGCCCCGATCCGCTCCGGTTTTTGCGCGGCGGCCCGTTCCGCGGGCCGGATCCGCTCCGGTTTTTGCGCGGCGGCCCCGAGCCGGTCCGGTTTTTGCGCGGCGGCCCGTTCCGCGGGCCGGATCCGCTCCGGTTTTTGCGCGGCGGCCCCGAGCCGGTCCGGTTTTTGCGCGGCGGCCCGTTCCGCGGGCCGCATCCGCTCCGGTTTTTGCGCGGTGGCTCCGATCCGGTCCGGTTTTTGCGCGGCGGCCCGTTCCGCGGGCCGGATCCGCTCCGGTTTTTGCGCGGCGGCCCCGAGCCTGTCCGGTTTTTGCGCGGCGGCCCGTTCCGCGGGCCGGATCCGCTCCGGTTTTTGCGCGGCGGCCCCGAGCCGGTCCGGTTTTTGCGCGGCGGCCCGTTCCGCGGGCCGGATCCGCTCCAGTTTTTGCGCGGCGGCCCCGATCCGGTCCGATTTTTGCGCGGCGGCCCGTTCCGCGGGCCGGATCCGCTCCGGTTTTTGCGCGGTGGCTCCGATCCGGTCCGGTTTTTGCGCGGTGGCCCGTTCCGCAGGCCGCATCCAGTCCGGTTTTTGCGCGGCGGCCCCGATCCGCTCCGGTTTTAGCGCGGCGGCCCGTTCCGCGGGCCGGATCCGGTCCGGTTGTTGCGCGGCGGCCCCGAGCCGCTCCGGTTTTTGCGCGGCGGCCCGTTCCGCGGGCCGGATCCGCTCCGGTTTTTGCGCGGTGGCTCCTATCCGCTCCGGTTTTTGCGCGGCGGCCCCGATCCGCTCCGGTTTTTGCGCGGCGGCCCGTTCCGCGGGCCGGATCCGGTCCGGTTTTTGCGCGGCAGCCCCGATCCTGTCCGGTTTTTGCGCCGCGGCCCGTTCCGCGGGCCGGATCCGCTCCGGTTTTTGCGCGGCGGCCCCGATCCGCTCCGGTTTTTGCGCGGCGGCCCGTTCCGCGGGCCGCATCCGCTCCGGTTTTTGCGCGGCGGCCCCGAGCCGGTCCGGTTTTTGCGCCGCGGCCCGTTCCGCAGGCCGGATCCGCTCCGGTTTTTGCGCGGCGGCCCCAATCCGCTCCGGTTTTTGCGCGGCGGCCCGTTCCGCGGGCCGCATCCGCTCCGGTTTTTGCGCGGTGGCTCCGATCCGGTCCGGTTTTTGCGCGGCGGCCCGTTCCGCGGGCCGGATCCGCTCCGGTTTTTGCGCGGTGGCCCCGAGCCTGTCCGGTTTTTGCGCGGCGGCCCGTTCCGCGGGCCGGATCCGCTCCGGTTTTTGCGCGGCGGCCCCGAGCCGGTCCGGTTTTTGTGCCGCGGCCCTTTCCGCGGGCCGGATCTGCTCCGGTTTTTGCGCGGCGGCCCAAATCCGGTCCGATTTTTGCGCGGCGGCCCGTTCCGCGGGCCGGATCTGCTCCGGTTTTTGCGCGGCGGCCCCGATCCGCTCCGGTTTTTGCGCGGCGGCCCGTTCCGCGGGCCGGATCCGCTCCAGTTTTTGCGCGGCGGCCCCGATCCGGTCCGGTTTTAGCGCGGCGGCCCGTTCCGCGGGCCGCATCCGCTCCGGTTTTTGCGCGGTGGCTCCGATCCGGTCCGGTTTTTGCGCGGTGGCCCGTTCCGCGGGCCGCATCCAGTCCGGTTTTTGCGCGGCGGCCCCTATCCGCTCCGGTTTTTGCGCCGCGGCCCGTTCCGCGGGCCGGATCCGCTCCGGTTTTTGCGCGGCGGCCCCGAGCCGCTCCGGTTTTTGCGCGGCGGCCCGTTCCGCGGGCCGGATCCGCTCCGGTTTTTGCGCGGTGGCTCCTATCCGGTCCGGTTTTTGCGCGGCGGCCCGTTCCGCGGGCCGGATCCGCTCCGGTTTTTGCGCGGTGGCTCCTATCCGGTCCGGTTTTTGCGCGGCGGCCCGTTCCGCGGGCCGGATCCGCTCCGGTTTTTGCGCGGCGGCCCCGAGCCGCTCCGGTTTTTGCGCGGCGGCCCGTTCCGCGGGCCGGATCCGCTCCGGTTTTTGCGCGGCGGCCCCGATACGGTCCGGTTTTGGCGCGGCGGCCCGTTCCGCGGGCCGCATCCGCTCCGGTTTTTGCGCGGCGCCCCCGAGCCGGTCCGGTTTTTGTGCCGCGGCCCTTTCCGCGGGCCGGATCCGCTCCGGTTTTTGCGCGGCGGCCCCGATCCGGTCCGATTTTTGCGCGGCGGCCCGTTCCGCGGGCCGGATCTGCTCCGGTTTTTGCGCGGCGGCCCCGATCCGCTCCGGTTTTTGCGCGGCGGCCCGTTCCGCGGGCCGGATCCGCTCCAGTTTTTGCGCGGCGGCCCCGATCCGCTCCGGTTTTAGCGCGGCGGCCCGTTCCGCGGGCCGCATCCGGTCCGGTTTTTGCGCGGCGGCCCCAATCCGCTCCGGTTTTTGCGCGGCGGCCCGTTCCGCGGGCCGGATCCGCTCCAGTTTTTGCGCGGCGGCCCCGAGCCGGTCCGGTTTTTGCGCGGCGGCCCGTTCTGCGGGCCGGATCCGCTCCGCTTTTTGCGCGGCGGCCCCGATACGGTCTGTTTTTTCCGCGGCGGCCCGTTCCGCGGGCTGGATCCGCTCCGTTTTTTGCGCGGCGGCCCCGATCCGGTCCGGTTTTTGCGCGGCGGCCCGTTCTGCGGGCCGGATCCGGTCCGGTTTTTGCGCGGCGGCCCCGATCCGTTCCGGTTTTTGTGCGGCAGCCAGTTCCGCGGGCCGGATCCGCTCCGGTTTTTGCGCAGCGGCCCCGATCCGGTCCGGTTTTTGCGCGGCGGCCCGTTCCGCGGGCCGGATCCGCTCCGGTTTTTGCGCGGTGGCTCCGATCCGCTCCGGTTCTTGCCCGGCGGCCCGTTCCGTGGGCCGCATCCAGTCCGGTTTTTGCGCCGCGGCCCGTTCCGCCGGCCGGATCCGCTCCGGTTTTTGCGCGGCAGCCCCGAGCCGGTCCGGTTTTTGTGCCGCGGCCCTTTCCGCGGGCCGGATCCGCTCCGGTTTTTGCGCGGCGGCCCCGAGCCGCTCCGGTTTTTGCGCGGCGGCCCGTTCCGCGGGCCGGATCTGCTCTGGTTTTTGCGCGGCGGCTCCGATCCTGTCCGGTTTTTGCGCGGCGGCCCGTTCCGCGGGCCGGATCCGCTCCAGTTTTTGCGCGGCGGCTCCGATCCGGTCCGGTTTTAGCGTGGCGGCCCGTTCCGCGGGCCGCATCCGCTCCGGTTTTTGCGTGGCGGCCCCAATCCGCTCCGGTTTTTGCGCGGCGGCCTGTTCCGCGGGCCGGATCCGGTCCGGTTTTTGCGCAGTTGCACCGAGCCGGTCCGGTTTTTGCGCGGCGGCCCGTTCTGCGGGCCGGATCCGCTCCGCTTTTTGCGCGGCGGCCCCGATCCGGTCTGTTTTTTCCGCGGCGGCCCGTTCCGCGGGCTGGATCCGCTCCGGTTTTTGCGCGGTGGCTCCTATCCGGTCCGGTTTTTGCGCGGCGTCCCGTTCCGCGGGCCGGATCCGCTCCGGTTTTTGCGCGGCGGCCCCGAGCCGGTCCGGTTTTTGCGCGGCGGCCCGTTCCGCGGGCCGGATCCGGTCCGGTTTTTGCGCGGCGGCCCCGATCCGCTCCGGTTTTTGTGCGGCGGCCCGTTCCGCGGGCCGGATCCGGTCCGGTTTTTGCGCGGCGGCCCCGATCCTGTCCGGTTTTTGCGCGGCGGCCCGTTCCGCCAGCCGGATCCGGTCCGGTTTTTGCGCGGCGGCCCCGAGCCTGTCCGGTTTTTGCGCGGCGGCCCGTTCCGCGGGCCGGATCCGCTCCGGTTTTTGCGCGGCGGCCCCGATCCTGTCCGGTTTTTGCGCGGCGGCCCGTTCCGCGGGCCGGATCCGCTCCGGTTTTTGCGCGGCGGCCCCGAGCCGGTCCGGTTTTTGCGCGGCGGCCCGTTCCGCGGGCCGGATCCGCTCCGGTTTTTGCGCGGCGGCCCCGATCCTGTCCGGTTTTTGCGCGGCGGCCCGTTCCGCGGGCCGGATCCGGTCCGGTTTTTGCGCGGCGGCCCCGAGCCGGTCCGGTTTTTGTGCCGCCGCCCTTTCCGCGGGCCGGATCCGTTCCGGTTTTTGCGCGGCGGCCCCGATCCGCTCCGATTTTTGCACGGCGGCCCGTTCCGCGGGCCGGAGCCGGTCCGGTTTTTGCGCGGCGGCCCCGATCCTGTCCGGTTTTTGCGCCGCGGCCCGTTCCGCGGGCCGGATCCGGTCCGGTTTTTGCGCGGCGGCCCCGATCCGCTCCGGTTTTTGCGCGGCGGCCCGTTCCGCGGGCCGGATCCGCTCCGGTTTTTGCGCGGCGGCCCCGATCCGCTCCGGTTTTTGCGCGGCGGCCCGTTCCGCGGGCCGGATCCGGTCCGGTTTTTGTGCGGCGGCCGCGAGCCTCTCCGGTTTTTGCGCGGCGGCCCGTTCCGCGGGCCGGATCCGCTCCGGTTTTTGCGCGGTGGCTCCTATCCGGTCCGGTTTTTGCGCGGCGGCCCGTTCCGCGGGCCGGATCCGCTCCGGTTTTTGCGCGGCGGCCCCGATCCGGTCCGGTTTTTGCGCGGCGGCCCGTTCCGCGGGCCGGATCCGCTCCGGTTTTTGCGCGGCGGCCCCGATCCTGTCCGGTTTTTGCGCCGCGGCCCGTTCCGCGGGCCGGATCCGCTCCGGTTTTTGCGCGGCGGCCCCGATCCGCTCCGGTTTTTGCGCCGCGGCCCGTTCCGCGGGCCGGATCCGCTCCGGTTTTTGCGCGGCGGCCCCGAGCCGGTCCGGTTTTTGCGACGCGGCCCGTTCCGCGGGCCGGATCCACTCCGGTTTTTGCGCGGCGGCCCCGATCCGGTCCGGTTTTTGCGCGGCGGCCCGTTCCGCGGGCCGCATCCGCTCCGGTTTTTGCGCGGCGGCCCCGATCCCGTACGCTTTTTGCGCCGCGGCCCGTTCTGCGGGCCGGATCTGCTCCGGTTTTTGCGCGGCGGCTCCGATCCACTCCGGTTTTTGCGCGGCAGCCCGTTCCGCGGGCCGGATCCGCTCCGCTTTTTGCGCGGCGGCCCCGATCCGGTCCGGTTTTTGCGCGGCGGCCCGTTCCGCGGGCCGGATCCGCTCCGGTTTTTGCGCGGCGGCCCCGAGCCTGTCCGGTTTTTGCGCGGCGGCCCGTTCCGCGGGCCGGATCCGCTCCGGTTTTTGCGCGGTGGCTCCGATCCGGTCCGGTTTTTGCCCGGCGGCCCGTTCCGTGGGCCGCATCCAGTCCGGTTTTTGCGCGGCGGCCCGTTCCGCGGGCCGGATCCGCTCCGGTTTTTGCGCGGCGGCCCCGATCCGCTCCGGTTTTTGCGCGGCGGCCCCGAGCCGGTCCGGTTTTTGTGCCGCCGCCCTTTCCGCGGGCCGGATCCGGTCCGGTTTTTGCGCGGCGGCCCCGATCCACTCCGGTTTTTGCGCGGCGGCCCGTTCCGCGGGCCGGATCCGCTCCGGTTTTTGCGCGGTGGCTCCGATCCGCTCCGGTTTTTGCCCGGCGGCCCGTTCCGTGGGCCGCATCCAGTCCGGTTTTTGCGCGGCGGCCCGTTCCGCGGGCCGGATCCGCTCCGGTTTTTGCGCGGCGGCCCCGATCCTGTCCGGTTTTTGCGCGGCGGCCCGTTCCGCGGGCCGGAGCCGCTCCGGTTTTTGCGCGGCGGCCCCGATCCGCTCCGGTTTTTGCGCGGCGGCCCGTTCCGCGGGCCGGATCCGCTCCGGTTTTTGCGCGGCGGCCCCGATCCGCTCCGGTTTTTGTGCGGCGGCCCCTTCCGCGGGCCGGATCCGGTCCGGTTTTTGCGCGGCGGCCCCGATCCGCTCCGGTTTTTGCGCCGCGGCCCGTTCCGCGGGCCGGATCCGCTCCGGTTTTTGCGCGGCGGCCCGTTCCGCGGGCCGGATCCGCTCCGGTTTTTGCGCGGCGGCACCGAGCCGGTCCGGTTTTTGCGCGGCGGCCCGTTCCGCGGGCCGGATCCGATCCGGTTTTTGCGCGGTGGCTCCGCTCCGGTCCGATATTTGCTCGGCGGAAGTTCCGCGGGCCGCATCTGCTCCGGTTTTTGCGCGGCGGCCCCGATCCGGTCCGATTTTTGCGCGGCGGCCCGTTCCGCGGGCAGGATCCGGTCCGGTTTTTGCGCGGCGGCCACGATCCGGTCCGGTTTTTGCGCGGCGGCCCGTTCCGCGGGCCGGATCCGGTCCGGTTTTTGCGCGGCGGCCCCGATCCGCTCCGGTTTTTGCGCCGCGGCCCGTTCCGCGGGCCGGATCCGCTCCGGTTTTTGCGCGGCGGCCCCGATCCACTCCGATTTTTGCGCGGCGGCCCGTTCCGCGGGCCGGATCCGCTCCGGTTTTTGCGCGGTGGCTCCGATCCGGTCCGGTTTTTGCCCGGCGGCCCGTTCCGTGGGCCGCATCCAGTCCGGTTTTTGCGCGGCGGCCCGTTCCGCGGGCCGGATCCGCTCCGGTTTTTGCGCGGCGGCCCCGATCCTGTCCGGTTTTTGCGCGGCGGCCCGTTCCGCGGGCCGGAGCCGCTCCGGTTTTTGCGCGGCGGCCCCGATCCGCTCCGGTTTTTGCGCGGCGGCCCCGATCCGCTCCGGTTTTTGTGCGGCAGCCCGTTCCGCGGGCCGGAGCCGGTCCGGTTTTTGCGCGGCGGCCCCGAGCCGGTCCGGTTTTTGCGCGGCGGCCCGTTCCGCGGGCCGGATCCGCTCCAGTTTTTGCGCGGCGGCCCCGATCCTGTCCGGTTTTTGCGCGGCGGCCCCTTCCGCGGGCCGGATCCGGTCCGGTTTTTGCGCGGCGGCCCCGATCCGCTCCGGTTTTTGCGCCGCGGCCCGTTCCGCGGGCCGGATCCGCTCCGGTTTTTGCGCGGCGGCCCGTTCCGCGGGCCGGATCCGCTCCGGTTTTTGCGCGGCGGCCCCGATCCGGTCCGGTTTTTGCGCGGCGGCCCGTTCCGCGGGCCGGATCCGATCCGGTTTTTGCGCGGTGGCTCCGCTCCGGTCCGATATTTGCTCGGCGGAAGTTCCGCGGGCCGCATCTGGTCCGGTTTTTGCGCGGCGGCCCCGATCCGGTCCGATTTTTGCGCGGCGGCCCGTTCCGCGGGCAGGATCCGGTCCGGTTTTTGCGCGGCGGCCACGATCCGGTCCGGTTTTTGCGCGGCGGCCCGTTCCGCGGGCCGGATCCGCTCCGGTTTTTGCGCGGCGGCCCCGATCCGGTCCGGTTTTTGCGCGGCGGCCCGTTCCGCGGGCCGGATCCGCTCCGGTTTTTGCGCGGCGGCCCCGATCCGGTCCGATTTTTGCGCGGCGGCCCGTTCCGCGGGCCGGATCCGCTCCGGTTTTTGCGCGGTGGCTCCGATCCGGTCCGGTTTTTGCGCGGTGGCCCGTTCCGCAGGCCGCATCCGGTCCGGTTTTTGCGCGGCGGCCCCGATCCGCTCCGGTTTTTGTGCGGCGGCCCGTTCCGCGGGCCGGATCCGGTCCGGTTTTTGCGCGGCGGCCCCGAGCCTGTCCGGTTTTTGCGCGGCGGCCCGTTCCGCGGGCCGGATCCGCTCCGGTTTTTGCGCGGTGGCTCCTATCCGCTCCGGTTTTTGCGCGGCGGCCCCGATCCGCTCCGGTTTTTGCGCGGCGGCCCGTTCCGCGGGCCGGATCCGGTCCGGTTTTTGCGCGGCGGCCCCGATCCGCTCCGGTTTTTGCGCGGCGGCCCGTTCCGCGGGCTGCATCCGCTCCGGTTTTTGCGCGGCGGCCCCGAGCCGGTCCGGTTTTTGCGCCGCGGCCTGTTCCGCGGGCCGGATCCGCTCCGGTTTTTGCGCGGCGGCCCCGAGCCGGTCCGGTTTTTGCGCAGCGGCCCGTTCCGCGGGCCGCATCCGCTCCGGTTTTTGCGCGGTGGCTCCGATCCGGTCCGGTTTTTGCGCGGCGGCCCGTTCCGCGGGCCGGATCCGCTCCGGTTTTTGCGCGGCGGCCCCGAGCCTGTCTGGTTTTTGCGCGGCGGCCCGTTCCGCGGGCCGCATCCGCTCCGGTTTTTGCGCGGCGGCCCCGAGCCGGTCCGGTTTTTGTGCCGCGGCCCTTTCCGCGGGCCGGATCCGCTCCGGTTTTTGCGCGGCGGCCCAAATCCGGTCCGATTTTTGCGCGGCGGCCCGTTCCGTGGGCCGGATCTGCTCCGGTTTTTGCGCGGCGGCCCCGATCCGCTCCGGTTTTTGCGCGGCGGCCCGTTCCGCGGGCCGGATCCGATCCGGTTTTTGCGCGGCGGCCCCGAGCCTGTCCGGTTTTTGCGCGGCGGCCCGTTCCGCGGGCCGGATCCGATCCGGTTTTTGCGCGGTGGCTCCGCTCCGGTCCGATATTTGCTCGGCGGAAGTTCCGCGGGCCGCATCTGGTCCGGTTTTTGCGCGGCGGCCCCGATCCGGTCCGATTTTTGCGCGGCGGCCCGTTCCGTGGGCTGGATCCGGTCCGGTTTTTGCGCGGCGGCCACGATCCGGTCCGGTTTTTGCGCCGCGGCCCGTTCCGCGGGCCGGATCCGCTCCGGTTTTTGCGCGGCGGCCCCGATCCGGTCCGGTTTTTGCGCGGCGGCCCCGATCCGGTCCGATTTTTGCGCGGCGGCCCGTTCCGCGGGCCGGATCCGCTCCGGTTTTTGCGCGGTGGCTCCGATCCGGTCCGGTTTTTGCGCGGTGGCCCGTTCCGCAGGCCGCATCCAGTCCGGTTTTTGCGCGGCGGCCCCGATCCGCTCCGGTTTTTGCGCCGCGGCCCGTTCCGCGGGCCGGATCCGGTCCGGTTTTTGCGCGGCGGCCCCGAGCCTGTCCGGTTTTTGCGCGGCGGCCCGTTCCGCGGGCCGGATCCGCTCCGGTTTTTGCGCGGTGGCTCCTATCCGCTCCGGTTTTTGCGCGGCGGCCCCGATCTGCTCCGGTTTTTGCGCGGCGGCCCGTTCCGCGGGCCGGATCCGGTCCGGTTTTTGCGCGGCGGCCCCGATCCGCTCCGGTTTTTGCGCCGCTGCCCGTTCCACGGGCCGGATCCGCTCCGGTTTTTGCGCGGCGGCCCCGATCCGCTCCGGTTTTTGCGCGGCGGCCCGTTCCGCGGGCCGCATCCGCTCCGGTTTTTGCGCGGCGGCCCCGAGCCGGTCCGGTTTTTGCGCCGCGGCCCGTTCCGCGGGCCGGATCCGCTCCGGTTTTTGCGCGGCGGCCCCGATCCGCTCCGGTTTTTGCGCCGCGGCCCGTTCCGCGGGCCGCATCCGCTCCGGTTTTTGCGCGGTGGCTCCGATCCGGTCCGGTTTTTGCGCGGCGGCCCGTTCCGCGGGCCGGATCCGCTCCGGTTTTTGCGCGGCGGCCCCGAGCCTGTCTGGTTTTTGCGCGGCGGCCCGTTCCGCGGGCCGGATCCGCTCCGGTTTTTGCGCGGCGGCCCCGAGCCGGTCCGGTTTTTGTGCCGCGGCCCTTTCCGCGGGCCGGATCCGCTCCGGTTTTTGCGCGGCGGCCCAAATCCGGTCCGATTTTTGCGCGGCGGCCCGTTCCGCGGGCCGGATCTGCTCCGGTTTTTGCGCGGCGGCCCCGATCCGCTCCGGTTTTTGCGCGGCGGCCCGTTCCGCGGGCCGCATCCGCTCCGGTTTTTGCGCGGCGGCCCCGATCCGGTCCGGTTTTAGCGCGGCGGCCCGTTCCGCGGGCCGGATCCGCTCCGGTTTTTGCGCGGTGGCTCCGATCCGCTCCGGATTTTGCGCGGTGGCCCGTTCCGCGGGCCGCATCCAGTCCGGTTTTTGCGCGGCGGCCCCGATCCGCTCCGGTTTTTGCGCCGCGGCCCGTTCCGCGGGCCGCATCCGCTCCGGTTTTTGCGCGGCGGCCCCGAGCCGCTCCGGTTTTTGCGCGGCGGCCCGTTCCGCGGGCCGGATCCGCTCCGGTTTTTGCGCGGTGGCTCCTATCCGGTCCGGTTTTTGCGCGGCGGCCCGTTCCGCGGGCCGGATCCGCTCCGCTTTTTGCGCGGCGGCCCCGATCCGCTCCGGTTTTTGCGCGGCGGCCCGTTCCGCGGGCCGGATCCGGTCCGGTTTTTGCGCGGCGGCCCCGATCCGGTCCGGTTTTTGCGCCGCGGCCCGTTCCGCGGGCCGGATCCGCTCCGGTTTTTGCGCGGCGGCCCCGAGCCGGTCCGGTTTTTGCGCCGCGGCCCGTTCCGCGGGCCGGATCCGGTCCGGTTTTTGCGCGGCGGCCCCGATCCGGTCCGATTTTTGCGCCGCGGCCCGTTCCGCGGGCCGGATCCGCTCCGGTTTTTGCGCGGCGGCCCCGAGCCGGTCCGGTTTTTGCGCCGCGGCCCGTTCCGCGGGCCGGATCCGCTCCGGTTTTTGCGCGGCGGCCCCGAGCCGGTCCGGTTTTTGCGCGGCGGCCCGTTCCGCGGGCCGCATCCGCTCCGGTTTTTGCGCGGTGGCTCCGATCCGGTCCGGTTTTTGCGCGGCAGCCCGTTCCGCGGGCCGGATCCGCTCCGGTTTTTGCGCGGCGGCCCCGAGCCTGTCCGGTTTTTGCGCGGCGGCCCGTTCCGCGGGCCGGATCCGCTCCGGTTTTTGCGCGGCGGCCCCGAGCCGGTCCGGTTTTTGTGCCGCGGCCCTTTCCGCGGGCCGGATCCGCTCCGGTTTTTGCGCGGCGGCCCCGATCCGGTTTGTTTTTTTCCGCGGCGGCCCGTTCCGCGGGCTGGATCCGCTCCGGTTTTTGCGCGGCGGCCCCGATCCGCTCCGGTTTTTGCGCGGCGGCCCGTTCTGCGGGCCGGATCCGGTCCGGTTTTTGCGCGGCGGCCCCGATCCGCTCCGGTTTTTGTGCGGCAGCCAGTTCCGCGGGCCGGATCCGATCCGGTTTTTGCGCAGCGGCCCCGATCCGCTCCGGTTTTTGCGCGGCGGCCCGTTCCGCGGGCCGGATCCGCTCCGGTTTTTGCGCGGTGGCTCCGATCCGCTCCGGTTTTTGCCCGGCGGCCCGTTCCGTGGGCCGCATCCAGTCCGGTTTTTGCGCCGCGGCCCGTTCCGCGGGCCGGATCCGCTCCGGTTTTTGCGCGGCAGCCCCGAGCCGGTCCGGTTTTTGTGCCGCGGCCCTTTCCGCGGGCCGGATCCGCTCCGGTTTTTGCGCGGCGGCCCCGATCCGGTCCGATTTTTGCGCGGCGGCCCGTTCCGTGGGCCGGATCTGCTCCGGTTTTTGCGCGGCGGCCCCGAGCCGCTCCGGTTTTTGCGCGGCGGCCCGTTCCGCGGGCCGGATCCGCTCCAGTTTTTGCGCGGCGGCTCCGATCCGGTCCGGTTTTAGCGCGGCGGCCCGTTCCGCGGGCCGCATCCGCTCCGGTTTTTGCGCGGCGGCCCCAATCCGCTCCGGTTTTTGCGCGGCGGCCCGTTCCGCGGGCCGGATCCGGTCCGGTTTTTGCGCAGTTGCCCCGAGCCGGTCCGGTTTTTGCGCGGCGGCCCGTTCTGCGGGCCGGATCCGCTCCGCTTTTTGCGCGGCGGCCCCGATCCGGTCTGTTTTTTCCGCGGCGGCCCGTTCCGCGGGCTGGATCCGCTCCGGTTTTTGCGCGGCGGCCCCGATCCGCTCCGGTTTTTGCGCGGCGGCCCGTTCCGCTCCGGTTTTTGCGCGGCGGCCCCAAGCCGGTCCGGTTTTTGCGCGGCGGCCCGTTCCGCGGGCCGGATCCGCTCCGGTTTTTGCGCGGCGGCCCGTTCCGCGGGCCGGATCCACTCCGGTTTTTGCGCGGCGGCACCGAGCCGGTCCGGTTTTTGCGCGGCGGCCCGTTCCGCGGGCCGGATCCGATCCGGTTTTTGCGCGGTGGCTCCGCTCCGGTCCGATATTTGCTCGGCGGAAGTTCCGCGGGCCGCATCTGGTCCGGTTTTTGCGCGGCGGCCCCGATCCGGTCCGATTTTTGCGCCGCGGCCCGTTCCGTGGGCTGGATCCGGTCCGGTTTTTGCGCGGCGGCCACGATCCGGTCCGGTTTTTGCGCCGCGGCCCGTTCCGCGGGCCGGATCCGCTCCGGTTTTTGCGCGGCGGCCCCGATCCGGTCCGGTTTTTGCGCGGCGGCCCCGATCCGGTCCGATTTTTGCGCGGCGGCCCGTTCCGCGGGCCGGATCCGCTCCGGTTTTTGCGCGGTGGCTCCGATCCGCTCCGGTTTTTGCGCGGTGGCCCGTTCCGCAGGCCGCATCCAGTCCGGTTTTTGCGCGGCGGCCCCGATCCGCTCCGGTTTTTGCGCCGCGGCCCGTTCCGCGGGCCGGATCCGGTCCGGTTTTTGCGCGGCGGCCCCGAGCCTGTCCGGTTTTTGCGCGGCGGCCCGTTCCGCGGGCCGGATCCGCTCCGGTTTTTGCGCGGTGGCTCCTATCCGCTCCGGTTTTTGCGCGGCGGCCCCGATCCGCTCCGGTTTTTGCGCGGCGGCCCGTTCCGCGGGCCGGATCCGGTCCGGTTTTTGCGCGGCGGCCCCGATCCGCTCCGGTTTTTGCGCCGCTGCCCGTTCCACGGGCCGGATCCGCTCCGGTTTTTGCGCGGCGGCCCCGATCCGCTCCGGTTTTTGCGCGGCGGCCCGTTCCGCGGGCCGCATCCGCTCCGGTTTTTGCGCGGCGGCCCCGAGCCGGTCCGGTTTTTGCGCCGCGGCCCGTTCCGCGGGCCGGATCCGCTCCGGTTTTTGCGCGGCGGCCCCGATCCGCTCCGGTTTTTGCGCCGCGGCCCGTTCCGCGGGCCGCATCCGCTCCGGTTTTTGCGCGGTGGCTCCGATCCGGTCCGGTTTTTGCGCGGCGGCCCGTTCCGCGGGCCGGATCCGCTCCGGTTTTTGCGCGGCGGCCCCGAGCCTGTCTGGTTTTTGCGCGGAGGCCCGTTCCGCGGGCCGGATCCGCTCCGGTTTTTGCGCGGCGGCCCCGAGCCGGTCCGGTTTTTGTGCCGCGGCCCTTTCCGCGGGCCGGATCCGCTCCGGTTTTTGCGCGGCGGCCCAAATCCGGTCCGATTTTTGCGCGGCGGCCCGTTCCGCGGGCCGGATCTGCTCCGGTTTTTGCGCGGCGGCCCCGATCCGCTCCGGTTTTTGCGCGGCGGCCCGTTCCGCGGGCCGCATCCGCTCCGGTTTTTGCGCGGCGGCCCCGATCCGGTCCGGTTTTAGCGCGGCGGCCCGTTCCGCGGGCCGGATCCGCTCCGGTTTTTGCGCGGTGGCTCCGATCCGCTCCGGATTTTGCGCGGTGGCCCGTTCCGCGGGCCGCATCCAGTCCGGTTTTTGCGCGGCGGCCCCGATCCGCTCCGGTTTTTGCGCCGCGGCCCGTTCCGCGGGCCGGATCCGCTCCGGTTTTTGCGCGGCGGCCCCGAGCCGCTCCGGTTTTTGCGCGGCGGCCCGTTCCGCGGGCCGGATCCGCTCCGGTTTTTGCGCGGTGGCTCCTATCCGGTCCGGTTTTTGCGCGGCGGCCCGTTCCGCGGGCCGGATCCGCTCCGCTTTTTGCGCGGCGGCCCCGATCCGCTCCGGTTTTTGCGCGGCGGCCCGTTCCGCGGGCCGGATCCGCTCCGGTTTTTGCGCGGCGGCCCCGATCCGGTCCGGTTTTTGCGCCGCGGCCCGTTCCGCGGGCCGGATCCGCTCCGGTTTTTGCGCGGCGGCCCCGAGCCGGTCCGGTTTTTGCGCCGCGGCCCGTTCCGCGGGCCGGATCCGGTCCGGTTTTTGCGCGGCGGCCCCGATCCGGTCCGATTTTTGCGCCGCGGCCCGTTCCGCGGGCCGGATCCGCTCCGGTTTTTGCGCGGCGGCCCCGAGCCGGTCCGGTTTTTGCGCCGCGGCCCGTTCCGCGGGCCGGATCCGCTCCGGTTTTTGCGCGGCGGCCCCGAGCCGGTCCGGTTTTTGCGCGGCGGCCCGTTCCGCGGGCCGCATCCGCTCCGGTTTTTGCGCGGTGGCTCCGATCCGGTCCGGTTTTTGCGCGGCAGCCCGTTCCGCGGGCCGGATCCGCTCCGGTTTTTGCGCGGCGGCCCCGAGCCTGTCCGGTTTTTGCGCGGCGGCCCGTTCCGCGGGCCGGATCCGCTCCGGTTTTTGCGCGGCGGCCCCGAGCCGGTCCGGTTTTTGTGCCGCGGCCCTTTCCGCGGGCCGGATCCGCTCCGGTTTTTGCGCGGCGGCCCCGATCCGGTTTGTTTTTTCCGCGGCGGCCCGTTCCGCGGGCTGGATCCGCTCCGGTTTTTGCGCGGCGGCCCCGATCCGCTCCGGTTTTTGCGCGGCGGCCCGTTCTGCGGGCCGGATCCGGTCCGGTTTTTGCGCGGCGGCCCCGATCCGCTCCGGTTTTTGTGCGGCAGCCAGTTCCGCGGGCCGGATCCGATCCGGTTTTTGCGCAGCGGCCCCGATCCGCTCCGGTTTTTGCGCGGCGGCCCGTTCCGCGGGCCGGATCCGCTCCGGTTTTTGCGCGGTGGCTCCGATCCGCTCCGGTTTTTGCCCGGCGGCCCGTTCCGTGGGCCGCATCCAGTCCGGTTTTTGCGCCGCGGCCCGTTCCGCGGGCCGGATCCGCTCCGGTTTTTGCGCGGCAGCCCCGAGCCGGTCCGGTTTTTGTGCCGCGGCCCTTTCCGCGGGCCGGATCCGCTCCGGTTTTTGCGCGGCGGCCCCGATCCGGTCCGATTTTTGCGCGGCGGCCCGTTCCGTGGGCCGGATCTGCTCCGGTTTTTGCGCGGCGGCCCCGAGCCGCTCCGGTTTTTGCGCGGTGGCCCGTTCCGCGGGCCGGATCCGCTCCAGTTTTTGCGCGGCGGCTCCGATCCGGTCCGGTTTTAGCGCGGCGGCCCGTTCCGCGGGCCGCATCCGCTCCGGTTTTTGCGCGGCGGCCCCAATCCGCTCCGGTTTTTGCGCGGCGGCCCGTTCCGCGGGCCGGATCCGGTCCGGTTTTTGCGCAGTTGCCCCGAGCCGGTCCGGTTTTTGCGCGGCGGCCCGTTCTGCGGGCCGGATCCGCTCCGCTTTTTGCGCGGCGGCCCCGATCCGGTCTGTTTTTTCCGCGGCGGCCCGTTCCGCGGGCTGGATCCGCTCCGGTTTTTGCGCGGCGGCCCCGATCCGCTCCGGTTTTTGCGCGGCGGCCCGTTCCGCTCCGGTTTTTGCGCGGCGGCCCCAAGCCGGTCCGGTTTTTGCGCGGCGGCCCGTTCCGCGGGCCGGATCCGCTCCGGTTTTTGCGCGGCGGCCCCGATCCGCTCCGGTTTTTGCGCGGCGGCCCGTTCCGCGGGCCGGAGCCGGTCCGGTTTTTGCGCGGCGGCCCCGAGCCGGTCCGGTTTTTGCGCGGCGGCCCGTTCCGCGGGCCGGATCCGGTCCGGTTTTTGCGCGGCGGCCCCGAGCCTGTCCGGTTTTTGCGCGGCGGCCCGTTCCGCGGGCCGGATCCGCTCCGGTTTTTGCGCGGCGGCCCCGATCCTGTCCGGTTTTTGCGCCGCGGCCCGTTCCGCGGGCCGGATCCGCTCCGGTTTTTGCGCGGCCGCCCCGAGCCGGGCCGGTTTTTGCGCGGCGGCCCGTTCCGCGGGCCGGAGCCGGTCCGGTTTTTGCGCGGCGGCCCCGATCCTGTCCGGTTTTTGCGCCGCGGCCCGTTCCGCGGGCCGGATCCGGTCCGGTTTTTGCGCGGCGGCCCCGAGCCGGTCCGGTTTTTGTGCCGCCGCCCTTTCCGCGGGCCGGATCCGCTCCGGTTTTTGCGCGGCGGCCCCCATCCGCTCCGATTTTTGCGCGGCGGCCCGTTCCGCGGGCCGGAGCCGGTCCGGTTTTTGCGCGGCGGCCCCGATCCTGTCCGGTTTTTGCGAGGCGGCCAGTTCCGCGGGCCGGATCCGCTCCGGTTTTTGCGCGGCGGCTCCTATCCTGTCCGGTTTTTGCCCGGAGGCCCTTTCCGCGGGCCGGATCCGGTCCGGTTTTTGCGCGGCGGCCCGTTCCGCGGGCCGGATCCGCTCCGCTTTTTGCGCGGCGGCCCCGATCCGCTCCGGTTTTTGCGCGGCGGCCCGTTCCGCGGGCCGGATCCGGTCCGGTTTTTGCGCGGCGGCCCCGATCCGGTCCGGTTTTTTGCGCCGCGGCCCGTTCCGCGGGCCGGATCCGCTCCGGTTTTTGCGCGGCGGCCCCGAGCCGGTCCGGTTTTTGCGCCGCGGCCCGTTCCGCGGGCCGGATCCGGTCCGGTTTTTGCGCGGCGGCCCCGATCCGGTCCGATTTTTGCGCCGCGGCCCGTTCCGCGGGCCGGATCCGCTCCGGTTTTTGCGCGGCGGCCCCGAGCCGGTCCGGTTTTTGCGCCGCGGCCCGTTCCGCGGGCCGGATCCGCTCCGGTTTTTGCGCGGCGGCCCCGAGCCGGTCCGGTTTTTGCGCGGCGGCCCGTTCCGCGGGCCGCATCCGCTCCGGTTTTTGCGCAGTGGCTCCGATCCGGTCCGGTTTTTGCGCGGCAGCCCGTTCCGCGGGCCGGATCCGCTCCGGTTTTTGCGCGGCGGCCCCGTGCCTGTCCGGTTTTTGCGCGGCGGCCCATTCCACGGGCCGGATCCGCTCCGGTTTTTGCGCGGCGGCCCCGAGCCGGTCCGGTTTTTGTGCCGCGGCCCTTTCCGCGGGCCGGATCCGCTCCGGTTTTTGCGCGGCGGCCCCGATCCGGTCTGTTTTTTCCGCGGCGGCCCGTTCCGCGGGCTGGATCCGCTCCGGTTTTTGCGCGGCGGCCCCGATCCGCTCCGGTTTTTGCGCGGCGGCCCGTTCTGCGGGCCGGATCCGGTCCGGTTTTTGCGCGGCGGCCCCGATCCGCTCCGGTTTTTGTGCGGCAGCCAGTTCCGCGGGCCGGATCCGATCCGGTTTTTGCGCAGCGGCCCCGATCCGCTCCGGTTTTTGCGCGGCGGTCCGTTCCGCGGGCCGGATCCGCTCCGGTTTTTGCGCGGTGGCTCCGATCCGCTCCGGTTTTTGCCCGGCGGCCCGTTCCGTGGGCCGCATCCAGTCCGGTTTTTGCGCCGCGGCCCGTTCCGCGGGCCGGATCCGCTCCGGTTTTTGCGCGGCAGCCCCGAGCCGGTCCGGTTTTTGTGCCGCGGCCCTTTCCGCGGGCCGGATCCGCTCCGGTTTTTGCGCGGCGGCCCCGATCCGGTCCGATTTTTGCGCGGCGGCCCGTTCCGCGGGCCGGATCTGCTCCGGTTTTTGCGCGGCGGCCCCGAGCCGCTCCGGTTTTTGCGCGGCGGCCCGTTCCGCGGGCCGGATCCGCTCCAGTTTTTGCGCGGCGGCTCCGATCCGGTCCGGTTTTAGCGCGGCGGCCCGTTCCGCGGGCCGCATCCGCTCCGGTTTTTGCGCGGCGGCCCCGAGCCGCTCCGGTTTTTTGCGCGGCGGCCCGTTCCGCGGGCCGGATCCGGTCCGGTTTTTGCGCAGTTGCCCCGAGCCGGTCCGGTTTTTGCGCGGCGGCCCGTTCTGCGGGCCGGATCCGCTCCGCTTTTTGCGCGGCGGCCCCGATCCGGTCTGTTTTTTCCGCGGCGGCCCGTTCCGCAGGCCGGATCCGGTCCGGTTTTTGCGCGGCGGCCCCGAGCCGGTCCGGTTTTTGTGCCGCCGCACTTTCCGCGGGCCGGATCCGCTCCGGTTTTTGCGCGGCAGCCCCCATCCGCTCCGATTTTTGCGCGGCGGCCCGTTCCGCGGGCCGGAGCCGGTCCGGTTTTTGCGCGGCGGCCCCGATCCTGTCCGGTTTTTGCGAGGCGGCCAGTTCCGCGGGCCGGATCCGCTCCGGTTTTTGCGCGGCGGCTCCTATCCTGTCCGGTTTTTGCCCGGAGGCCCTTTCCGCGGGCCGGATCCGGTCCGGTTTTTTGCGCGGCGGCCCGTTCCGCGGGCCGGATCCGCTCCGCTTTTTGCGCGGCGGCCCCGATCCGCTCCGGTTTTTGCGCGGCGGCCCGTTCCGCGGGCCGGATCCGGTCCGGTTTTTGCGCGGCGGCCCCGATCCGGTCCGGTTTTTGCGCCGCGGCCCGTTCCGCGGGCCGGATCCGCTCCGGTTTTTGCGCGGCGGCCCCGAGCCGGTCTGGTTTTTGCGCCGCGGCCCCTTCCGCGGGCCGGATCCGGTCCGGTTTTTGCGCGGCGGCCCCGATCCGGTCCGATTTTTGCGCCGCGGCCCGTTCCGCGGGCCGGATCCGCTCCGGTTTTTGCGCGGCGGCCCCGAGCCGGTCCGGTTTTTGCGCGGCGGCCCGTTCCGCGGGCCGGATCCGCTCCGGTTTTTGCGCGGCGGCCCCGAGCCGGTCCGGTTTTTGCGCGGCGGCCCGTTCCGCGGGCCGCATCCGCTCCGGTTTTTGCGCGGTGGCTCCGATCCGGTCCGGTTTTTGCGCGGCAGCCCGTTCCGCGGGCCGGATCCGCTCCGGTTTTTGCGCGGCGGCCCCGAGCCTGTCCGGTTTTTGCGCGGCGGCCCGTTCCACGGGCCGGATCCGCTCCGGTTTTTGCGCGGCGGCCCCGAGCCGGTCCGGTTTTTGTGCCGCGGCCCTTTCCGCGGGCCGGATCCGCTCCGGTTTTTGCGCGGCGGCCCCGATCCGGTCTGTTTTTTCCGCGGCGGCCCGTTCCGCGGGCTGGATCCGCTCCGGTTTTTGCGCGGCGGCCCCGATCCGCTCCGGTTTTTGCGCGGCGGCCCGTTCTGCGGGCCGGATCCGGTCCGGTTTTTGCGCGGCGGCCCCGATCCGCTCCGGTTTTTGTGCGGCAGCCAGTTCCGCGGGCCGGATCCGATCCGGTTTTTGCGCAGCGGCCCCGATCCGCTCCGGTTTTTGCGCGGCGGTCCGTTCCGCGGGCCGGATCCGCTCCGGTTTTTTGCGCGGTGGCTCCGATCCGCTCCGGTTTTTGCCCGGCGGCCCGTTCCGTGGGCCGCATCCAGTCCGGTTTTTGCGCCGCGGCCCGTTCCGCGGGCCGGATCCGCTCCGGTTTTTGCGCGGCAGCCCCGAGCCGGTCCGGTTTTTGTGCCGCGGCCCTTTCCGCGGGCCGGATCCGCTCCGGTTTTTGCGCGGCGGCCCCGATCCGGTCCGATTTTTGCGCGGCGGCCCGTTCCGTGGGCCGGATCTGCTCCGGTTTTTGCGCGGCGGCCCCAATCCGCTCCGGTTTTTGCGCGGCGGCCCGTTCCGTGGGCCGGATCCGGTCCGGTTTTTGCGCAGTTGCCCCGAGCCGGTCCGGTTTTTGCGCGGCGGCCCGTTCTGCGGGCCGGATCCGCTCCGCTTTTTGCGCGGCGGCCCCGATACGGTCTGTTTTTTCCGCGGCGGCCCGTTCCGCGGGCTGGATCCGCTCCGGTTTTTGCGCGGCGGCCCCGATCCGCTCCGGTTTTTGCGCGGCGGCCCGTTCCGCTCCGGTTTTTGCGCGGCGGCCCCAAGCCGGTCCGGTTTTTGCGCGGCGGCCCGTTCCGCGGGCCGGATCCGCTCCGGTTTTTGCGCGGCGGCCCCGATCCGCTCCGGTTTTTGTGCGGCGGCCCGTTCCGCGGGCCGGAGCCGGTCCGGTTTTTGCGCGGCGGCCCCGATCCTGTCCGGTTTTTGCGCGGCGGCCCGTTCCGCGGGCCGGATCCGGTCCGGTTTTTGCGCGGCGGCCCCGAGCCTGTCCGGTTTTTGCGTGGCGGCCCGTTCCGCGGGCCGGATCCGCTCCGGTTTTTGCGCGGCGGCCCCGATCCTGTCCGGTTTTTGCGCCGCGGCCCGTTCCGCGGGCCGGATCCGCTCCGGTTTTTGCGCGGCCGCCCCGAGCCGGTCCGGTTTTTGCGCGGCGGCCCGTTCCGCGGGCCGGATCCGCTCCGGTTTTTGCGCGGCGGCCCCGAGCCGCTCCGGTTTTTGCGCGGCGGCCCGTTCCGCGGGCCGGATCCGGTCCGGTTTTTGCGCGGCGGCCCCGAGCCGGTCCGGTTTTTGTGCCGCCGCCCTTTCCGCGGGCCGGATCCGCTCCGGTTTTTGCGCGGCGGCCCCCATCCGCTCCGATTTTTGCGCGGCGGCCCGTTCCGCGGGCCGGAGCCGGTCCGGTTTTTGCGCGGCGGCCCCGATCCTGTCCGGTTTTTGCGAGGCGGCCTGTTCCGCGGGCCGGATCCGCTCCGGTTTTTGCGCGGCGGCCCCGATCCGCTCCGGTTTTTGCGCGGCGGCCCGTTCCGCGGGCCGGATCCGCTCCGGTTTTTGCGCGGCGGCCCCGATCCGCTCCGGTTTTTGCGCGGCGGCCCGTTCCGCGGGCCGGATCCGGTCCGGTTTTTGCGCGGCGGCCCCGATACGGTCCGGTTTTTGCGCGGCGGCCCGTTCCACGGGCCGGATCCGCTCCGCTTTTTGCGCGGCGGCCCCGAGCCGCTCCGGTTTTTGCGCGGCGGCCCGTTCCGCGGGCCGGATCCGCTCCGGTTTTTGCGCGGCGGCCCCGATACGGTCCGGTTTTTGCGCGGCGGCCCGTTCTGCGGGCCTGATCCGCTCCGGTTTTTGCGCGGCGGCCCCGATCCGCTCCGGTTTTTGCGCGGCGGCCAGTTCCGCGGGCCAGAGCCGCTCCGGTTTTTGCGCGGTGGCTCCGATCCGGTCCGGTTTTTGCCCGGCGGCCCGTTCCGTGGGCCGCATCTAGTCCGGTTTTTGCGCGGCGGCCCGTTCCGCGGGCCGGATCCGCTCCAGTTTTTGCGCGGCGGCCCCGATCCTGTCCGGTTTTTGCGCGGCGGCCCGTTCCGCGGGCCGGATCCGGTCCGGTTTTTGCGCGGCGGCCCCGATCCGCTCCGGTTTTTGCGCGGCGGCCCGTTCCGCGGGCCGGATCCGCTCCGGTTTTTGCGCGGCGGCCCGTTCCGCGGGCCGGATCCGCTCCGGTTTTTGCGCGGCGGCACCGAGCCGGTCCTGTTTTTGCGCGGCGGCCCGTTCCGCGGGCCGGATCCGATCCGGTTTTTGCGCGGTGGCTCCGCTCCGGTCCGATATTTGCTCGGCGGAAGTTCCGCGGGCCGGATCCGGTCCGGTTTTTGCGCGGCGGCCCCGATCCGGTCCGATTTTTGCGCGGCGGCCCGTTCCGCGGGCTGGATCCGGTCCGGTTTTTGCGCGGCGGCCACGATCCGCTCCGGTTTTTGCGCGGCGGCCCGTTCCGCGGGCCGGATCCGGTCCGGTTTTTGCGCGGCGGCCCCGATCCGGTCCGGTTTTTGCGCGGCGGCCCGTTCCGCGGGCCGGATCCGCTCCGGTTTTTGCGCGGCGGCCCCGATCCGGTCCGATTTTTGCGCGGCGGCCCGTTCCGCGGGCCGCATCCGCTCCGGTTTTTGCGCGGTGGCTCCGATCCGGTCCGGTTTTTGCGCGGTGGCCCGTTCCGCAGGCCGCATCCAGTCCGGTTTTTGCGCGGCGGCCCCGATCCGCTCCGGTTTTTGCGCCGCGGCCCGTTCCGCGGGCCGGATCCGGTCCGGTTTTTGCGCGGCGGCACCGAGCCGCTCCGGTTTTTGCGCGGCGGCCCGTTCCGCGGGCCGGATCCGCTCCGGTTTTTGCGCGGTGGCTCCTATCCGCTCCGGTTTTTGCGCGGCGGCCCCGATCCGCTCCGGTTTTTGCGCGGCGGCCCGTTCCGCGGGCCGGATCCGGTCCGGTTTTTGCGCGGCAGCCCCGAGCCTGTCCGGTTTTTGCGCCGCGGCCCGTTCCGCGGGCCGGATCCGCTCCGGTTTTTGCGCGGCGGCCCCGATCCGCTCCGGTTTTTGCGCGGCGATCCGTTCCGCGGGCCGCATCCGCTCCGGTTTTTGCGCGGCGGCCCCGAGCCGGGCCGGTTTTTGCGCCGCGGCCCGTTCCGCGGGCCGGATCCGCTCCGGTTTTTGCGCGGCGGCCCCGAGCCGGTCCGATTTTTGCGCGGCGGCCCGTTCCGCGAGCCGGATCTGCTCCGGTTTTTGCGCGGCGGCCCCGATCCGCTCCGGTTTTTGCGCGGCGGCCCGTTCCGCGGGCCGGATCCGCTCCAGTTTTTGCGCGGCGGCCCCGATACGGTCCGGTTTTAGCGCGGCGGCCCGTTCCGCGGGCCGGATCCGCTCCGGTTTTTGCGCGGTGGCTCCGATCCGGTCCGGTTTTTGCGCGGTGGCCCGTTCCGCGGGCCGCATCCAGTCCGGTTTTTGCGCGGCGGCCCCGATCCGCTCCGGTTTTTGCGCCGCGGCCCGTTCCGCGGGCCGGATCCGCTCCGGTTTTTGCGCGGCGGCCCCGAGCCGCTCCGGTTTTTGCGCGGCGGCCCGTTCCGCGGGCCGGATCCGCTCCGGTTTTTGCGCGGTGGCTCCTATCCGGTCCGGTTTTTGCGCGGCGGCCCGTTCCGCGGGCCGGATCCGCTCCGGTTTTTGCGCGGCGGCCCCGATCCGCTCCGGTTTTTGCGCGGCGGCCCGTTCCGCGGGCCGGATCCGGTCCGGTTTTTGCGCGGCGGCCCCGATCCGGTCCGGTTTTTGCGCGGCGGCCCGTTCCGCGGGCCGGATCCGCTCCGGTTTTTGCGCGGTGGCTCCGATCCGGTCCGGTTTTTGCGCGGCGGCCCGTTCCGCGGGCCGGATCCGCTCCGGTTTTTGCGCGGCGGCCCCGAGCCTGTCCGGTTTTTGCGCGGCGGCCCGTTCCGCGGGCCGGATCCGCTCCGGTTTTTGCGCGGCGGCCCCGAGCCGGTCCGGTTTTTGTGCCGCGGCCCTTTCCGCGGGCCGGATCCGCTCCGCTTTTTGCGCGGCGGCCCCGAGCCGGTCCGATTTTTGCGCGGCGGCCCGTTCCGCGGGCCGGATCTGCTCCGGTTTTTGCGCGGCGGCCCCGATCCGCTCCGGTTTTTGCGCGGCGGCCCGTTCCGCGGGCCGGATCCGCTCCAGTTTTTGCGCGGCGGCCCCGATCCGGTCCGGTTTTAGCGCGGCGGCCCGTTCCGCGGGTCGCATCCGCTCCGGTTTTTGCGCGGCGGCCCCAATCCGCTCCGGTTTTTGCGCGGCGGCCCGTTCCGCGGGCCGGATCCGGTCCGGTTTTTGCGCAGTTGCCCCGAGCCGGTCCGGTTTTTGCGCGGCGGCCCGTTCTGCGGGCCGGATCCGCTCCGCTTTTTGCGCGGCGGCCCCCATCCGCTCCGATTTTTGCGCGGCGGCCCCGATATGGTCCGGTTTTTGCGCGGCGGCCCGTTCCGCGGGCCGCATCCGCTCCGGTTTTTGCGCGGTGGCTCCGATCCGGTCCGGTTTTTGCGCGGTGGCCCGTTCCGCAGGCCGCATCCAGTCCGGTTTTTGCGCGGCGGCCCCGATCCGCTCCGGTTTTTGCGCCGCGGCCCGTTCCGCGGGCCGGATCCGGTCCGGTTTTTGCGCGGCGGCACCGAGCCGCTCCGGTTTTTGCGCGGCGGCCCGTTCCGCGGGCCGGATCCGCTCCGGTTTTTGCGCGGTGGCTCCTATCCGCTCCGGTTTTTGCGCGGCGGCCCCGATCCGCTCCGGTTTTTGCGCGGCGGCCCGTTCCGCGGGCCGGATCCGGTCCGGTTTTTGCGCGGCAGCCCCGAGCCTGTCCGGTTTTTGCGCCGCGGCCCGTTCCGCGGGCCGGATCCGCTCCGGTTTTTGCGCGGCGGCCCCGATCCGCTCCGGTTTTTGCGCGGCGGCCCGTTCCGCGGGCCGCATCCGCTCCGGTTTTTGCGCGGCGGCCCCGAGCCGGGCCGGTTTTTGCGCCGCGGCCCGTTCCGCGGGCCGGATCCGCTCCGGTTTTTGCGCGGCGGCCCCGAGCCGGTCCGATTTTTGCGCGGCGGCCCGTTCCGCGAGCCGGATCTGCTCCGGTTTTTGCGCGGCGGCCCCGATCCGTTCCGGTTTTTGCGCGGCGGCCCGTTCCGCGGGCCGGATCCGCTCCAGTTTTTGCGCGGCGGCCCCGATACGGTCCGGTTTTAGCGCGGCGGCCCGTTCCGCGGGCCGGATCCGCTCCGGTTTTTGCGCGGTGGCTCCGATCCGGTCCGGTTTTTGCGCGGTGGCCCGTTCCGCGGGCCGCATCCAGTCCGGTTTTTGCGCGGCGGCCCCGATCCGCTCCGGTTTTTGCGCCGCGGCCCGTTCCGCGGGCCGTATCCGCTCCGGTTTTTGCGCGGCGGCCCCGAGCCGCTCCGGTTTTTGCGCGGCGGCCCGTTCCGCGGGCCGGATCCGCTCCGGTTTTTGCGCGGTGGCTCCTATCCGGTCCGGTTTTTGCGCGGCGGCCCGTTCCGCGGGCCGGATCCGCTCCGGTTTTTGCGCGGCGGCCCCGATCCGCTCCGGTTTTTGCGCGGCGGCCCGTTCCGCGGGCCGGATCCGGTCCGGTTTTTGCGCGGCGGCCCCGATCCGGTCCGGTTTTTGCGCGGCGGCCCGTTCCGCGGGCCGGATCCGCTCCGGTTTTTGCGCGGTGGCTCCGATCCGGTCCGGTTTTTGCGCGGCGGCCCGTTCCGCGGGCCGGATCCGCTCCGGTTTTTGCGCGGCGGCCCCGAGCCTGTCCGGTTTTTGCGCGGCGGCCCGTTCCGCGGGCCGGATCCGGTCCGGTTTTTGCGCGGCGGCCCCGAGCCGGTCCGGTTTTTGTGCCGCGGCCCTTTCCGCGGGCCGGATCCGCTCCGCTTTTTGCGCGGCGGCCCCGAGCCGGTCCGATTTTTGCGCGGCGGCCCGTTCCGCGGGCCGGATCTGCTCCGGTTTTTGCGCGGCGGCCCCGATCCGCTCCGGTTTTTGCGCGGCGGCCCGTTCCGCGGGCCGGATCCGCTCCAGTTTTTGCGCGGCGGCCCCGATCCGGTCCGGTTTTAGCGCGGCGGCCCGTTCCGCGGGTCGCATCCGCTCCGGTTTTTGCGCGGCGGCCCCAATCCGCTCCGGTTTTTGCGCGGCGGCCCGTTCCGCGGGCCGGATCCGGTCCGGTTTTTGCGCAGTTGCCCCGAGCCGGTCCGGTTTTTGCGCGGCGGCCCGTTCTGCGGGCCGGATCCGCTCCGCTTTTTGCGCGGCGGCCCCGATCCGGTCTGTTTTTTCCGCGGCGGCCCGTTCCGCGGGCTGGATCCGCTCCGGTTTTTGCGCGGCGGCCCCGATCCGGTCCGGTTTTTGCGCGGCGGCCCGTTCTGCGGGCCGGATCCGGTCCGGTTTTTGCGCGGCGGCCCCGATCCGCTCCGGTTTTTGTGCGGCAGCCAGTTCCGCGGGCCGGATCCGCTCCGGTTTTTGCGCAGCGGCCCCGATCCGGTCCGGTTTTTGCGCGGCGGCCCGTTCCGCGGGCCGGATCCGCTCCGGTTTTTGCGCGGCGGCCCGTTCCGCGGGCCGGATCCGGTCCGGTTTTTGCGCGGCAGCCCCGAGCCTGTCCGGTTTTTGCGCCGCGGCCCGTTCCGCGGGCCGGATCCGCTCCGGTTTTTGCGCGGCGGCCCCGATCCGCTCCGGTTTTTGCGCGGCGATCCGTTCCGCGGGCCGCATCCGCTCCGGTTTTTGCGCGGCGGCCCCGAGCCGGGCCGGTTTTTGCGCCGCGGCCCGTTCCGCGGGCCGGATCCGCTCCGGTTTTTGCGCGGCGGCCCCGAGCCGGTCCGATTTTTGCGCGGCGGCCCGTTCCGCGAGCCGGATCTGCTCCGGTTTTTGCGCGGCGGCCCCGATCCGCTCCGGTTTTTGCGCGGCGGCCCGTTCCGCGGGCCGGATCCGCTCCAGTTTTTGCGCGGCGGCCCCGATACGGTCCGGTTTTAGCGCGGCGGCCCGTTCCGCGGGCCGGATCCGCTCCGGTTTTTGCGCGGTGGCTCCGATCCGGTCCGGTTTTTGCGCGGTGGCCCGTTCCGCGGGCCGCATCCAGTCCGGTTTTTGCGCGGCGGCCCCGATCCGCTCCGGTTTTTGCGCCGCGGCCCGTTCCGCGGGCCGGATCCGCTCCGGTTTTTGCGCGGCGGCCCCGAGCCGCTCCGGTTTTTGCGCGGCGGCCCGTTCCGCGGGCCGGATCCGCTCCGGTTTTTGCGCGGTGGCTCCTATCCGGTCCGGTTTTTGCGCGGCGGCCCGTTCCGCGGGCCGGATCCGCTCCGGTTTTTGCGCGGCGGCCCCGATCCGCTCCGGTTTTTGCGCGGCGGCCCGTTCCGCGGGCCGGATCCGGTCCGGTTTTTGCGCGGCGGCCCCGATCCGGTCCGGTTTTTGCGCGGCGGCCCGTTCCGCGGGCCGGATCCGCTCCGGTTTTTGCGCGGTGGCTCCGATCCGGTCCGGTTTTTGCGCGGCGGCCCGTTCCGCGGGCCGGATCCGCTCCGGTTTTTGCGCGGCGGCCCCGAGCCTGTCCGGTTTTTGCGCGGCGGCCCGTTCCGCGGGCCGGATCCGCTCCGGTTTTTGCGCGGCGGCCCCGAGCCGGTCCGGTTTTTGTGCCGCGGCCCTTTCCGCGGGCCGGATCCGCTCCGCTTTTTGCGCGGCGGCCCCGAGCCGGTCCGATTTTTGCGCGGCGGCCCGTTCCGCGGGCCGGATCTGCTCCGGTTTTTGCGCGGCGGCCCCGATCCGCTCCGGTTTTTGCGCGGCGGCCCGTTCCGCGGGCCGGATCCGCTCCAGTTTTTGCGCGGCGGCCCCGATCCGGTCCGGTTTTAGCGCGGCGGCCCGTTCCGCGGGTCGCATCCGCTCCGGTTTTTGCGCGGCGGCCCCAATCCGCTCCGGTTTTTGCGCGGCGGCCCGTTCCGCGGGCCGGATCCGGTCCGGTTTTTGCGCAGTTGCCCCGAGCCGGTCCGGTTTTTGCGCGGCGGCCCGTTCTGCGGGCCGGATCCGCTCCGCTTTTTGCGCGGCGGCCCCCATCCGCTCCGATTTTTGCGCGGCGGCCCCGATCCGGTCCGATTTTTGCGCGGCGGCCCGTTCCGCGGTCCGCATCCGCTCCGGTTTTTGCGCGGTGGCTCCGATCCGGTCCGGTTTTTGCGCGGTGGCCCGTTCCGCAGGCCGCATCCAGTCCGGTTTTTGCGCGGCGGCCCCGATCCGCTCCGGTTTTTGCGCCGCGGCCCGTTCCGCGGGCCGGATCCGGTCCGGTTTTTGCGCGGCGGCACCGAGCCGCTCCGGTTTTTGCGCGGCGGCCCGTTCCGCGGGCCGGATCCGCTCCGGTTTTTGCGCGGTGGCTCCTATCCGCTCCGGTTTTTGCGCGGCGGCCCCGATCCGCTCCGGTTTTTGCGCGGCGGCCCGTTCCGCGGGCCGGATCCGGTCCGGTTTTTGCGCGGCAGCCCCGAGCCTGTCCGGTTTTTGCGCCGCGGCCCGTTCCGCGGGCCGGATCCGCTCCGGTTTTTGCGCGGCGGCCCCGATCCGCTCCGGTTTTTGCGCGGCGGCCCGTTCCGCGGGCCGCATCCGCTCCGGTTTTTGCGCGGTGGCCCCGAGCCGGGCCGGTTTTTGCGCCGCGGCCCGTTCCGCGGGCCGGATCCGCTCCGGTTTTTGCGCGGCGGCCCCGAGCCGGTCCGATTTTTGCGCGGCGGCCCGTTCCGCGAGCCGGATCTGCTCCGGTTTTTGCGCGGCGGCCCCGATCCGTTCCGGTTTTTGCGCGGCGGCCCGTTCCGCGGGCCGGATCCGCTCCAGTTTTTGCGCGGCGGCCCCGATACGGTCCGGTTTTAGCGCGGCGGCCCGTTCCGCGGGCCGGATCCGCTCCGGTTTTTGCGCGGTGGCTCCGATCCGGTCCGGTTTTTGCGCGGTGGCCCGTTCCGCGGGCCGCATCCAGTCCGGTTTTTGCGCGGCGGCCCCGATCCGCTCCGGTTTTTGCGCCGCGGCCCGTTCCGCGGGCCGTATCCGCTCCGGTTTTTGCGCGGCGGCCCCGAGCCGCTCCGGTTTTTGCGCGGCGGCCCGTTCCGCGGGCCGGATCCGCTCCGGTTTTTGCGCGGTGGCTCCTATCCGGTCCGGTTTTTGCGCGGCGGCCCGTTCCGCGGGCCGGATCCGCTCCGGTTTTTGCGCGGCGGCCCCGATCCGCTCCGGTTTTTGCGCGGCGGCCCGTTCCGCGGGCCGGATCCGGTCCGGTTTTTGCGCGGCGGCCCCGATCCGGTCCGGTTTTTGCGCGGCGGCCCGTTCCGCGGGCCGGATCCGCTCCGGTTTTTGCGCGGTGGCTCCGATCCGGTCCGGTTTTTGCGCGGCGGCCCGTTCCGCGGGCCGGATCCGCTCCGGTTTTTGCGCGGCGGCCCCGAGCCTGTCCGGTTTTTGCGCGGCGGCCCGTTCCGCGGGCCGGATCCGGTCCGGTTTTTGCGCGGCGGCCCCGAGCCGGTCCGGTTTTTGTGCCGCGGCCCTTTCCGCGGGCCGGATCCGCTCCGCTTTTTGCGCGGCGGCCCCGAGCCGGTCCGATTTTTGCGCGGCGGCCCGTTCCGCGGGCCGGATCTGCTCCGGTTTTTGCGCGGCGGCCCCGATCCGCTCCGGTTTTTGCGCGGCGGCCCGTTCCGCGGGCCGGATCCGCTCCAGTTTTTGCGCGGCGGCCCCGATCCGGTCCGGTTTTAGCGCGGCGGCCCGTTCCGCGGGTCGCATCCGCTCCGGTTTTTGCGCGGCGGCCCCAATCCGCTCCGGTTTTTGCGCGGCGGCCCGTTCCGCGGGCCGGATCCGGTCCGGTTTTTGCGCAGTTGCCCCGAGCCGGTCCGGTTTTTGCGCGGCGGCCCGTTCTGCGGGCCGGATCCGCTCCGCTTTTTGCGCGGCGGCCCCGATCCGGTCTGTTTTTTCCGCGGCGGCCCGTTCCGCGGGCTGGATCCGCTCCGGTTTTTGCGCGGCGGCCCCGATCCGGTCCGGTTTTTGCGCGGCGGCCCGTTCTGCGGGCCGGATCCGGTCCGGTTTTTGCGCGGCGGCCCCGATCCGCTCCGGTTTTTGTGCGGCAGCCAGTTCCGCGGGCCGGATCCGCTCCGGTTTTTGCGCAGCGGCCCCGATCCGGTCCGGTTTTTGCGCGGCGGCCCGTTCCGCGGGCCGGATCCGCTCCGGTTTTTGCGCGGTGGCTCCGATCCGCTCCGGTTTTTGCCCGGCGGCCCGTTCCGTGGGCCGCATCCAGTCCGGTTTTTGCGCCGCGGCCCGTTCCGCCGGCCGGATCCGCTCCGGTTTTTGCGCGGCAGCCCCGAGCCGGTCCGGTTTTTGTGCCGCGGCCCTTTCCGCGGGCCGGATCCGCTCCGGTTTTTGCGCGGCGGCCCCGAGCCGGTCCGATTTTTGCGCGGCGGCCCGTTCCGCGGGCCGGATCTGCTCCGGTTTTTGCGCGGCGGCCCCGATCCTGTCCGGTTTTTGCGCGGCGGCCCGTTCCGCGGGCCGGATCCGCTCCAGTTTTTGCGCGGCGGCTCCGATCCGGTCCGGTTTTAGCGCGGCGGCCCGTTCCGCGGGCCGCATCCGCTCCGGTTTTTGCGCGGCGGCCCCAATCCGCTCCGGTTTTTGCGCGGCGGCCCGTTCCGCGGGCCGGATCCGGTCCGGTTTTTGCGCAGTTGCCCCGAGCCGGTCCGGTTTTTGCGCGGCGGCCCGTTCTGCGGGCCGGATCCGCTCCGCTTTTTGCGCGGCGGCCCCGATCCGGTCTGTTTTTTCCGCGGCGGCCCGTTCCGCGGGCTGGATCCGCTCCGGTTTTTGCGCGGCGGCCCCGATCCGGTCCGGTTTTTGCGCGGCGGCCCGTTCCGCGGGCCGGATCCGCTCCGGTTTTTGCGCGGCGGCCCCGAGCCGGTCCGGTTTTTGCGCGGCGGCCCGTTCCGCGGGCCGGATCCGGTCCGGTTTTTGCGCGGCGGCCCCGATCCACTCCGGTTTTTGTGCGGCGGCCCGTTCCGCGGGCCGGAGCCGGTCCGGTTTTTGCGCGGCGGCCCCGATCCTGTCCGGTTTTTGCGCCGCGGCCCGTTCCGCGGGCCGCATCCAGTCCGGTTTTTGCGCGGCGGCCCCGAGCCTGTCCGGTTTTTGCGCGGCGGCCCGTTCCGCGGGCCGGATCCGCTCCGGTTTTTGCGCGGCGGCCCCGATCGTGTCCGGTTTTTGCGCCGCGGCCCGTTCCGCGGGCCGGATCCGCTCCGGTTTTTGCGCGGCGGCCCCGAGCCGGTCCGGTTTTTGCGCGGCGGCCCGTTCCGCGGGCCGGATCCGCTCCGGTTTTTGCGCGGCGGCCCCGAGCCTGTCCGGATTTTGCGCGGCGGCCCGTTCCGCGGGCCGGATCCGTCCGGTTTTTGCGCGGCGGCCCCGAGCCGGTCCGGTTTTTGTGCCGCCGCCCTTTCCGCGGGCCGGATCCGGTCCGGTTTTTGCGCGGCGGCCCCGATCCGCTCCGATTTTTGCGCGGCGGCCCGTTCCGCGGGCCGGATCCGCTCCGGTTTTTGCGCGGCGGCCCCGATCCGCTCCGGTTTTTGCGCCGCGGCCCGTTCCGCGGGCCGGATCCGCTCCGGTTTTTGCGCGGCGGCCCCGATCCGCTCCGGTTTTTGCGCGGCGGCCCGTTCCGCGGGCCGCATCCGCTCCGGTTTTTGCGCGGCGGCCCCGATCCGCTCCGGTTTTTGCGCGGCGGCCCGTTCCGCGGGCCGGATCCGCTCCGGTTTTTGCGCGGCGGCCCCGATACGGTCCGGTTTTTGCGCGGCGGCCGGTTCCACGGGCCGGATCCGCTCCGCTTTTTGCGCGGCGGCCCCGAGCCGCTCCGGTTTTTGCGCGGCGGCCCGTTCCGCGGGCCGGATCCGGTCCGGTTTTTGCGCGGCGGCCCCGATACGGTCCGGTTTTTGCGCGGCGGCCCGTTCTGCGGGCCTGATCCGCTCCGGTTTTTGCGCGGCGGCCACGATCCGCTCCGGTTTTTGCGCGGCGGCCCGTTCCGCGGGCCGGATCCACTCCGGTTTTTGCGCGGTGGCTCCGATCCGGTCCGGTTTTTGCCCGGCGGCCCGTTCCGTGGGCCGCATCCAGTCCGGTTTTTGCGCCGCGGCCCGTTCCGCGGGCCGGATCCGCTCCGGTTTTTGCGCGGCGGCCCCGATCCACTCCGGTTTTTGCGCGGCGGCCCGTTCCGCGGGCCGGATCCGCTCCGGTTTTTGCGCGGCGGCCCCGAGCCGCTCCGGTTTTTGCGCGGCGGCCCGTTCCGCGGGCCGGATCCGCTCCGGTTTTTGCGCGGCGGCCCCGATCCGCTCCGGTTTTAGCGCGGCGGCCCGTTCCGCGGGCCGCATCCGCTCCGGTTTTTGCGCGGCGGCCCCGATCCGCTCCGGTTTTTGCGCGGCGGCCCGTTCCGCGGGCCGGATCCGGTCCGGTTTTTGCGCGGCGGCCCCGATACGGTCCGGTTTTTGCGCGGCGGCCCGTTCCACGGGCCGGATCCGGTCCGGTTTTTGCGCGGCGGCCCCGAGCCGCTCCGGTTTTTGCGCGGCGGCCCGTTCCGCGGGCCGGATCCGCTCCGGTTTTTGCGCGGCGGCCCCGATATGGTCCGGTTTTTGCGCGGCGGCCCGTTCTGCGGGCCTGATCCGCTCCGGTTTTTGCGCGGCGGCCCCGATCCGCTCCGGTTTTTACGCAGCGGCCCGTTCCGCGGGCCGGATCCGCTCCGGTTTTTGCGCGGTGGCTCCGATCCGGTCCGGTTTTTGCCCGGCGGCCCGTTCCGTGGGCCGCATCCAGTCCGGTTTTTGCGCCGCGGCCCGTTCCGCGGGCCGGATCCGCTCCGGTTTTTGCGCGGTGGCCCCGATCCGCTCCGGTTTTTGCGCGGCGGCCCGTTCCGCGGGCCGGATCCGCTCCGGTTTTTGCGCGGCGGCCCCGATCCGCTCCGGTTTTTGCGCGGCGGCCCGTTCCGCGGGCCGGATCCGCTCCGGTTTTTGCGCGGCGGCTCCGATCCGCTCCGGTTTTAGCACGGCGGCCCGTTCCGCGGGCCGCATCCGCTCCGGTTTTTGCGCGGCGGCCCCAATCCGCTCCGGTTTTTGCGCGGCGGCCCGTTCCGCGGGCTGGATCCGGTCCGGTTTTTGCGCAGTTGCCCCGAGCCGGTCCGGTTTTTGCGCGGCGGCCCGTTCTGCGGGCCGGATCCGCTCCGCTTTTTGCGCGGCGGCCCCGATCCGGTCTGTTTTTTCCGCGGCGGCCCGTTCCGCGGGCTGGATCCGCTCCGGTTTTTGCGCGGCGGCCCCGATCCGGTCCGGTTTTTGCGCGGCGGCCCGTTCCGCGGGCCGGATCCGCTCCGGTTTTTGCGCGGCGGCCCCGAGCCGGTCCGGTTTTTGCGCGGCGGCCCGTTCCGCGGGCCGGATCCGGTCCGGTTTTTGCGCGGCGGCCCCGATCCGCTCCGGTTTTTGTGCGGCGGCCCGTTCCGCGGGCCGGAGCCGGTCCGGTTTTTGCGCGGCGGCCCCGATCCTGTCCGGTTTTTGCGCGGCGGCCCGTTCCGCGGGCCGGATCCGCTCCGGTTTTTGCGCGGCGGCCCCGAGCCGGTCCGGTTTTTGCGCGGCGGCCCGTTCCGCGGGCCGGATCCGCTCCGGTTTTTGCGCGGCGGCCCCGAGCCTGTCCGGTTTTTGCGCGGCGGCCCGTTCCGCGGGCCGGATCCGCTCCGGTTTTTGCGCGGCGGCCCCGATCCGCTCCGGTTTTTGCGCGGCGGCCCGTTCCGCGGGCCGGATCCGCTCCGGTTTTTGCGCGGCGGCCCCGATCCGGTCCGGTTTTTGCGCCGCGGCCCGTTCCGCGGGCCGGATCCGGTCCGGTTTTTGCGCGGCGGCCCCGATACGGTCCGGTTTTTGCGCGGCGGCCCGTTCCACGGGCCGGATCCGCTCCGCTTTTTGCGCGGCGGCCCCGAGCCGCTCCGGTTTTTGCGCGGCGGCCCGTTCCGCGGGCCGCATCCGCTCCGGTTTTTGCGCGGCGGCCCCGAGCCGGTCCGGTTTTTGTGCGGCGGCCCGTTCCGCGGGCCGGATCCGCTCCGGTTTTTGCGCGGCGGCCCCGAGCCGGTCCGGTTTTTGCGCGGCGGCCCGTTCCGCGGGCCGGATCCGCTCCAGTTTTTGCGCGGCGGCCCCGATCCTGTCCGGTTTTTGCGCGGCGGCCCCTTCCGCGGGCCGGATCCGGTCCGGTTTTTGCGCGGCGGCTCCTATCCGGTCCGGTTTTTGCCCGGAGGCCCATTCCGCGGGCCGGATCCGGTCCGGTTTTTGCGCGGCGGCCCGTTCCGCGGGCCGGATCCGCTCCGGTTTTTGCGCGGCGGCCCCGAGCCGGTCCGGTTTTTGCGCGGCGGCCCGTTCCGCGGGCCGCATCCGGTCCGGTTTTTGCGCGGCGGCCCCGATCCGGTCCGATTTTTGCGCGGCGGCCTCTTCCGCGGGCCGGATCCGCTCCGGTTTTTGCGCGGTGGCCCCGATCCGCTCCGGTTTTTGCGCGGCAGCCCGTTCCGCGGGCCGGATCCGCTCCGCTTTTTGCGCGGCGGCCCCGATCCGCTCCGGTTTTTCCGCGGCGGCCCGTTCCGCGGGCCGCATCCGATCCGGTTTTTGCGCGGTGGCTCCGATCCGGTCCGATATTTGCGCGGCGGCCCGTTCCGCGGGCCGCATCCGGTCCGGTTTTTGCGTGGCGGCCCCGATCCGGTCCGATTTTTGCGCGGCGGCCCGTTCCGCGGGCCGGATCCGCTCCGGTTTTTGCGCGGCGGCCCCGATCCGCTCCGGTTTTTGCGCGGTGGCCCGTTCCGCGGGCCGGATCCGGTCCGGTTTTTGCGCGGCGGCCCCGATCCCGTACGGTTTTTGTGCGGCAGCCCGTTCCGCGGGCCGGAGTCGGTCCGGTTTTTGCGCGGTGGCTCCGATCCGCTCCGGTTTTTGCGCGGTGGCCCGTTCCGCGGGCCGCATCCAGTCCGGTTTTTGCGCGGCGGCCCCGATACGGTCCGGTTTTTGTGCCGCGGCCCGTTCCGCGGGCCGGATCCGCTCCGGTTTTTGCACGGCGGCCCCGATCCTGTCCGGTTTTTGCGCGGCGGCCCGTTCCGCGGGCCGGATCCGCTCCGGTTTTTGCGCGGCGGCCCCGATCCGCTCCGGTTTTTGCGCGGCGGCCCGTTCCGCGGGCCGGATCCGCTCCGGTTTTTGCGCGGCGGCCCGTTCCGCGGGCCGGATCCGCTCCGGTTTTTGCGCGGCGGCACCGAGCCGGTCCGGTTTTTGCGCGGCGGCCCGTTCCGCGGGCCGGATCCGATCCGGTTTTTGCGCGGTGGCTCCGCTCCGGTCCGATATTTGCTCGGCGGAAGTTCCGCGGGCCGGATCCGGTTCGGTTTTTGCGCGGCGGCCCCGATCCGGTCCGATTTTTGCGCGGCGGCCCGTTCCGCGGGCTGGATCCGGTCCGGTTTTTGCGCGGCGGCCACGATCCGCTCCGGTTTTTGCGCGGCGGCCCGTTCCGCGGGCCGGATCCGGTCCGGTTTTTGCGCGGCGGCCCCGATCCGGTCCGGTTTTTGCGCGGCGGCCCGTTCCGCGGGCCGGATCCGCTCCGGTTTTTGCGCGGCGGCCCCGATCCGGTCCGATTTTTGCGCGGCGGCCCGTTCCGCGGGCCGCATCCGCTCCGGTTTTTGCGCGGTGGCTCCGATCCGGTCCGGTTTTTGCGCGGTGGCCCGTTCCGCAGGCCGCATCCAGTCCGGTTTTTGCGCGGCGGCCCCGATCCGCTCCGGTTTTTGCGCCGCGGCCCGTTCCGCGGGCCGGATCCGGTCCGGTTTTTGCGCGGCGGCACCGAGCCGCTCCGGTTTTTGCGCGGCGGCCCGTTCCGCGGGCCGGATCCGCTCCGGTTTTTGCGCGGTGGCTCCTATCCGCTCCGGTTTTTGCGCGGCGGCCCCGATCCGCTCCGGTTTTTGCGCGGCGGCCCGTTCCGCGGGCCGGATCCGGTCCGGTTTTTGCGCGGCAGCCCCGAGCCTGTCCGGTTTTTGCGCCGCGGCCCGTTCCGCGGGCCGGATCCGCTCCGGTTTTTGCGCGGCGGCCCCGATCCGCTCCGGTTTTTGCGCGGCGGCCCGTTCCGCGGGCCGCATCCGCTCCGGTTTTTGCGCGGCGGCCCCGAGCCGGGCCGGTTTTTGCGCCGCGGCCCGTTCCGCGGGCCGGATCCGCTCCGGTTTTTGCGCGGCGGCCCCGAGCCGGTCCGATTTTTGCGCGGCGGCCCGTTCCGCGAGCCGGATCTGCTCCGGTTTTTGCGCGGCGGCCCCGATCCGCTCCGGTTTTTGCGCGGCGGCCCGTTCCGCGGGCCGGATCCGCTCCAGTTTTTGCGCGGCGGCCCCGATACGGTCCGGTTTTAGCGCGGCGGCCCGTTCCGCGGGCCGGATCCGCTCCGGTTTTTGCGCGGTGGCTCCGATCCGGTCCGGTTTTTGCGCGGTGGCCCGTTCCGCGGGCCGCATCCAGTCCGGTTTTTGCGCGGCGGCCCCGATCCGCTCCGGTTTTTGCGCCGCGGCCCGTTCCGCGGGCCGGATCCGCTCCGGTTTTTGCGCGGCGGCCCCGAGCCGCTCCGGTTTTTGCGCGGCGGCCCGTTCCGCGGGCCGGATCCGCTCCGGTTTTTGCGCGGTGGCTCCTATCCGGTCCGGTTTTTGCGCGGCGGCCCGTTCCGCGGGCCGGATCCGCTCCGGTTTTTGCGCGGCGGCCCCGATCCGCTCCGGTTTTTGCGCGGCGGCCCGTTCCGCGGGCCGGATCCGGTCCGGTTTTTGCGCGGCGGCCCCGATCCGGTCCGGTTTTTGCGCGGCGGCCCGTTCCGCGGGCTGGATCCGGTCCGGTTTTTGCGCAGTTGCCCCGAGCCGGTCCGGTTTTTGCGCGGCGGCCCGTTCTGCGGGCCGGATCCGCTCCGCTTTTTGCGCGGCGGCCCCGATCCGGTCTGTTTTTTTCCGCGGCGGCCCGTTCCGCGGGCTGGATCCGCTCCGGTTTTTGCGCGGCGGCCCCGATCCGGTCCGGTTTTTGCGCGGCGGCCCGTTCCGCGGGCCGGATCCGCTCCGGTTTTTGCGCGGCGGCCCCGAGCCGGTCCGGTTTTTGCGCGGCGGCCCGTTCCGCGGGCCGGATCCGGTCCGGTTTTTGCGCGGCGGCCCCGATCCGCTCCGGTTTTTGTGCGGCGGCCCGTTCCGCGGGCCGGAGCCGGTCCGGTTTTTGCGCGGCGGCCCCGATCCTGTCCGGTTTTTGCGCGGCGGCCCGTTCCGCGGGCCGGATCCGCTCCGGTTTTTGCGCGGCGGCCCCGAGCCGGTCCGGTTTTTGCGCGGCGGCCCGTTCCGCGGGCCGGATCCGCTCCGGTTTTTGCGCGGCGGCCCCGAGCCTGTCCGGTTTTTGCGCGGCGGCCCGTTCCGCGGGCCGGATCCGCTCCGGTTTTTGCGCGGCGGCCCCGATCCGCTCCGGTTTTTGCGCGGCGGCCCGTTCCGCGGGCCGGATCCGCTCCGGTTTTTGCGCGGCGGCCCCGATCCGGTCCGATTTTTGCGCCGCGGCCCGTTCCGCGGGCCGGATCCGGTCCGGTTTTTGCGCGGCGGCCCCGATACGGTCCGGTTTTTGCGCGGCGGCCCGTTCCACGGGCCGGATCCGCTCCGCTTTTTGCGCGGCGGCCCCGATCCGCTCCGGTTTTTGCGCGGCGGCCCGTTCCGCGGGCCGCATCCGCTCCGGTTTTTGCGCGGCGGCCCCGAGCCGGTCCGGTTTTTGTGCGGCGGCCCGTTCCGCGGGCCGGATCCGCTCCGGTTTTTGCGCGGCGGCCCCGAGCCGGTCCGGTTTTTGCGCGGCGGCCCGTTCCGCGGGCCGGATCCGCTCCAGTTTTTGCGCGGCGGCCCCGATCCTGTCCGGTTTTTGCGCGGCGGCCCCTTCCGCGGGCCGGATCCGGTCCGGTTTTTGCGCGGCGGCTCCTATCCGGTCCGGTTTTTGCCCGGAGGCCCATTCCGCGGGCCGGATCCGGTCCGGTTTTTGCGCGGCGGCCCGTTCCGCGGGCCGGATCCGCTCCGGTTTTTGCGCGGCGGCCCCGAGCCGGTCCGGTTTTTGCGCGGCGGCCCGTTCCGCGGGCCGCATCCGGTCCGGTTTTTGCGCGGCGGCCCCGATCCGGTCCGATTTTTGCGCGGCGGCCTCTTCCGCGGGCCGGATCCGCTCCGGTTTTTGCGCGGTGGCCCCGATCCGCTCCGGTTTTTGCGCGGCAGCCCGTTCCGCGGGCCGGATCCGCTCCGCTTTTTGCGCGGCGGCCCCGATCCGCTCCGGTTTTTCCGCGGCGGCCCGTTCCGCGGGCCGCATCCGGTCCGGTTTTTGCGTGGCGGCCCCGATCCGGTCCGATTTTTGCGCGGCGGCCCGTTCCGCGGGCCGGATCCGCTCCGGTTTTTGCGCGGCGGCCCCGATCCGCTCCGGTTTTTGCGCGGTGGCCCGTTCCGCGGGCCGGATCCGGTCCGGTTTTTGCGCGGCGGCCCCGATCCCGTACGGTTTTTGTGCGGCAGCCCGTTCCGCGGGCCGGAGTCGGTCCGGTTTTTGCGCGGTGGCTCCGATCCGCTCCGGTTTTTGCGCGGTGGCCCGTTCCGCGGGCCGCATCCAGTCCGGTTTTTGCGCGGCGGCCCCGATACGGTCCGGTTTTTGCGCCGCGGCCCGTTCCGCGGGCCGGATCCGCTCCGGTTTTTGCACGGCGGCCCCGATCCTGTCCGGTTTTTGCGCGGCGGCCCGTTCCGCGGGCCGGATCCGCTCCGGTTTTTGCGCGGCGGCCCCGATCCGCTCCGGTTTTTGCGCGGCGGCCCGTTCCGCGGGCCGGATCCGCTCCGGTTTTTGCGCGGCGGCCCGTTCCGCGGGCCGGATCCGCTCCGGTTTTTGCGCAGCGGCACCGAGCCGGTCCGGTTTTTGCGCGGCGGCCCGTTCCGCGGGCCGGATCCGATCCGGTTTTTGCGCGGTGGCTCCGCTCCGGTCCGATATTTGCTCGGCGGAAGTTCCGCGGGCCGGATCCGGTCCGGTTTTTGCGCGGCGGCCCCGATCCGGTCCGATTTTTGCGCGGCGGCCCGTTCCGCGGGCTGGATCCGGTCCGGTTTTTGCGCGGCGGCCACGATCCGCTCCGGTTTTTGCGCGGCGGCCCGTTCCGCGGGCCGGATCCGGTCCGGTTTTTGCGCGGCGGCCCCGATCCGGTCCGGTTTTTGCGCGGCGGCCCGTTCCGCGGGCCGGATCCGCTCCGGTTTTTGCGCGGCGGCCCCGATCCGGTCCGATTTTTGCGCGGCGGCCCGTTCCGCGGGCCGCATCCGCTCCGGTTTTTGCGCGGTGGCTCCGATCCGGTCCGGTTTTTGCGCGGTGGCCCGTTCCGCAGGCCGCATCCAGTCCGGTTTTTGCGCGGCGGCCCCGATCCGCTCCGGTTTTTGCGCCGCGGCCCGTTCCGCGGGCCGGATCCGGTCCGGTTTTTGCGCGGCGGCACCGAGCCGCTCCGGTTTTTGCGCGGCGGCCCGTTCCGCGGGCCGGATCCGCTCCGGTTTTTGCGCGGTGGCTCCTATCCGCTCCGGTTTTTGCGCGGCGGCCCCGATCCGCTCCGGTTTTTGCGCGGCGGCCCGTTCCGCGGGCCGGATCCGGTCCGGTTTTTGCGCGGCAGCCCCGAGCCTGTCCGGTTTTTGCGCCGCGGCCCGTTCCGCGGGCCGGATCCGCTCCGGTTTTTGCGCGGCGGCCCCGATCCGCTCCGGTTTTTGCGCGGCGGCCCGTTCCGCGGGCCGCATCCGCTCCGGTTTTTGCGCGGCGGCCCCGAGCCGGGCCGGTTTTTGCGCCGCGGCCCGTTCCGCGGGCCGGATCCGCTCCGGTTTTTGCGCGGCGGCCCCGAGCCGGTCCGATTTTTGCGCGGCGGCCCGTTCCGCGAGCCGGATCTGCTCCGGTTTTTGCGCGGCGGCCCCGATCCGCTCCGGTTTTTGCGCGGCGGCCCGTTCCGCGGGCCGGATCCGCTCCAGTTTTTGCGCGGCGGCCCCGATACGGTCCGGTTTTAGCGCGGCGGCCCGTTCCGCGGGCCGGATCCGCTCCGGTTTTTGCGCGGTGGCTCCGATCCGGTCCGGTTTTTGCGCGGTGGCCCGTTCCGCGGGCCGCATCCAGTCCGGTTTTTGCGCGGCGGCCCCGATCCGCTCCGGTTTTTGCGCCGCGGCCCGTTCCGCGGGCCGGATCCGCTCCGGTTTTTGCGCGGCGGCCCCGAGCCGCTCCGGTTTTTGCGCGGCGGCCCGTTCCGCGGGCCGGATCCGCTCCGGTTTTTGCGCGGTGGCTCCTATCCGGTCCGGTTTTTGCGCGGCGGCCCGTTCCGCGGGCCGGATCCGCTCCGGTTTTTGCGCGGCGGCCCCGATCCGCTCCGGTTTTTGCGCGGCGGCCCGTTCCGCGGGCCGGATCCGGTCCGGTTTTTGCGCGGCGGCCCCGATCCGGTCCGGTTTTTGCGCGGCGGCCCGTTCCGCGGGCCGGATCCGCTCCGGTTTTTGCGCGGTGGCTCCGATCCGGTCCGGTTTTTGCGCGGCGGCCCGTTCCGCGGGCCGGATCCGCTCCGGTTTTTGCGCGGCGGCCCCGAGCCTGTCCGGTTTTTGCGCGGCGGCCCCTTCCGCGGGCCGGATCCGCTCCGGTTTTTGCGCGGCGGCCCCGAGCCGGTCCGGTTTTTGTGCCGCGGCCCTTTCCGCGGGCCGGATCCGCTCCGCTTTTTGCGCGGCGGCCCCTAGCCGGTCCGATTTTTGCGCGGCGGCCCGTTCCGCGGGCCGGATCTGCTCCGGTTTTTGCGCGGCGGCCCCGATCCGCTCCGGTTTTTGCGCGGCGGCCCGTTCCGCGGGCCGCATCCAGTCCGGTTTTTGCGCGGCGGCCCCGATCCTGTCCGGTTTTTGCGCGGCGGCCCCTTCCGCGGGCCGGATCCGGTCCGGTTTTTGCGCGGCGGCTCCTATCCGGTCCGGTTTTTGCCCGGAGGCCCATTCCGCGGGCCGGATCCGGTCCGGTTTTTGCGCGGCGGCCCGTTCCGCGGGCCGGATCCGCTCCGGTTTTTGCGCGGCGGCCCCGAGCCGGTCCGGTTTTTGCGCGGCGGCCCGTTCCGCGGGCCGCATCCGGTCCGGTTTTTGCGCGGCGGCCCCGATCCGGTCCGATTTTTGCGCGGCGGCCTCTTCCGCGGGCCGGATCCGCTCCGGTTTTTGCGCGGTGGCCCCGATCCGCTCCGGTTTTTGCGCGGCAGCCCGTTCCGCGGGCCGGATCCGCTCCGCTTTTTGCGCGGCGGCCCCGATCCGCTCCGGTTTTTCCGCGGCGGCCCGTTCCGCGGGCCGCATCCGATCCGGTTTTTGCGCGGTGGCTCCGATCCGGTCCGATATTTGCGCGGCGGCCCGTTCCGCGGGCCGCATCCGGTCCGGTTTTTGCGTGGCGGCCCCGATCCGGTCCGATTTTTGCGCGGCGGCCCGTTCCGCGGGCCGGATCCGCTCCGGTTTTTGCGCGGCGGCCCCGATCCGCTCCGGTTTTTGCGCGGTGGCCCGTTCCGCGGGCCGGATCCGGTCCGGTTTTTGCGCGGCGGCCCCGATCCCGTACGGTTTTTGTGCGGCAGCCCGTTCCGCGGGCCGGAGTCGGTCCGGTTTTTGCGCGGTGGCTCCGATCCGCTCCGGTTTTTGCGCGGTGGCCCGTTCCGCGGGCCGCATCCAGTCCGGTTTTTGCGCGGCGGCCCCGATACGGTCCGGTTTTTGCGCCGCGGCCCGTTCCGCGGGCCGGATCCGCTCCGGTTTTTGCACGGCGGCCCCGATCCTGTCCGGTTTTTGCGCGGCGGCCCGTTCCGCGGGCCGGATCCGCTCCGGTTTTTGCGCGGCGGCCCCGATCCGCTCCGGTTTTTGCGCGGCGGCCCGTTCCGCGGGCCGGATCCGCTCCGGTTTTTGCGCGGCGGCCCGTTCCGCGGGCCGGATCCGCTCCGGTTTTTGCGCAGCGGCACCGAGCCGGTCCGGTTTTTGCGCGGCGGCCCGTTCCGCGGGCCGGATCCGATCCGGTTTTTGCGCGGTGGCTCCGCTCCGGTCCGATATTTGCTCGGCGGAAGTTCCGCGGGCCGGATCCGGTCCGGTTTTTGCGCGGCGGCCCCGATCCGGTCCGATTTTTGCGCGGCGGCCCGTTCCGCGGGCTGGATCCGGTACGGTTTTTGCGCGGCGGCCACGATCCGCTCCGGTTTTTGCGCGGCGGCCCGTTCCGCGGGCCGGATCCGGTCCGGTTTTTGCGCGGCGGCCCCGATCCGGTCCGGTTTTTGCGCGGCGGCCCGTTCCGCGGGCCGGATCCGCTCCGGTTTTTGCGCGGCGGCCCCGATCCGGTCCGATTTTTGCGCGGCGGCCCGTTCCGCGGGCCGCATCCGCTCCGGTTTTTGCGCGGTGGCTCCGATCCGGTCCGGTTTTTGCGCGGTGGCCCGTTCCGCAGGCCGCATCCAGTCCGGTTTTTGCGCGGCGGCCCCGATCCGCTCCGGTTTTTGCGCCGCGGCCCGTTCCGCGGGCCGGATCCGGTCCGGTTTTTGCGCGGCGGCACCGAGCCGCTCCGGTTTTTGCGCGGCGGCCCGTTCCGCGGGCCGGATCCGCTCCGGTTTTTGCGCGGTGGCTCCTATCCGCTCCGGTTTTTGCGCGGCGGCCCCGATCCGCTCCGGTTTTTGCGCGGCGGCCCGTTCCGCGGGCCGGATCCGGTCCGGTTTTTGCGCGGCAGCCCCGAGCCTGTCCGGTTTTTGCGCCGCGGCCCGTTCCGCGGGCCGGATCCGCTCCGGTTTTTGCGCGGCGGCCCCGATCCGCTCCGGTTTTTGCGCGGCGGCCCGTTCCGCGGGCCGCATCCGCTCCGGTTTTTGCGCGGCGGCCCCGAGCCGGGCCGGTTTTTGCGCGGCGGCCCGTTCCGCGGGCCGGATCCGCTCCGGTTTTTGCGCGGCGGCCCCGAGCCGGTCCGATTTTTGCGCGGCGGCCCGTTCCGCGAGCCGGATCTGCTCCGGTTTTTGCGCGGCGGCCCCGATCCGCTCCGGTTTTTGCGCGGCGGCCCGTTCCGCGGGCCGGATCCGCTCCAGTTTTTGCGCGGCGGCCCCGATACGGTCCGGTTTTAGCGCGGCGGCCCGTTCCGCGGGCCGGATCCGCTCCGGTTTTTGCGCGGTGGCTCCGATCCGGTCCGGTTTTTGCGCGGTGGCCCGTTCCGCGGGCCGCATCCAGTCCGGTTTTTGCGCGGCGGCCCCGATCCGCTCCGGTTTTTGCGCCGCGGCCCGTTCCGCGGGCCGGATCCGCTCCGGTTTTTGCGCGGCGGCCCCGAGCCGCTCCGGTTTTTGCGCGGCGGCCCGTTCCGCGGGCCGGATCCGCTCCGGTTTTTGCGCGGTGGCTCCTATCCGGTCCGGTTTTTGCGCGGCGGCCCGTTCCGCGGGCCGGATCCGCTCCGGTTTTTGCGCGGCGGCCCCGATCCGCTCCGGTTTTTGCGCGGCGGCCCGTTCCGCGGGCTGGATCCGCTCCGGTTTTTGCGCGGCGGCCCCGATCCGGTCCGGTTTTTGCGCGGCGGCCCGTTCCGCGGGCCGGATCCGCTCCGGTTTTTGCGCGGTGGCTCCGATCCGGTCCGGTTTTTGCGCGGCGGCCCGTTCCGCGGGCCGGATCCGCTCCGGTTTTTGCGCGGCGGCCCCGAGCCTGTCCGGTTTTTGCGCGGCGGCCCCTTCCGCGGGCCGGATCCGCTCCGGTTTTTGCGCGGCGGCCCCGAGCCGGTCCGGTTTTTGTGCCGCGGCCCTTTCCGCGGGCCGGATCCGCTCCGCTTTTTGCGCGGCGGCCCCGAGCCGGTCCGATTTTTGCGCGGCGGCCCGTTCCGCGGGCCGGATCTGCTCCGGTTTTTGCGCGGCGGCCCCGATCCGCTCCGGTTTTTGCGCGGCGGCCCGTTCCGCGGGCCGGATCCGCTCCAGTTTTTGCGCGGCGGCCCCGATCCGGTCCGGTTTTAGCGCGGCGGCCCGTTCCGCGGGTCGCATCCGCTCCGGTTTTTGCGCGGCGGCCCCAATCCGCTCCGGTTTTTGCGCGGCGGCCCGTTCCGCGGGCCGGATCCGGTCCGGTTTTTGCGCAGTTGCCCCGAGCCGGTCCGGTTTTTGCGCGGCGGCCCGTTCTGCGGGCCGGATCCGCTCCGCTTTTTGCGCGGCGGCCACCATCCGCTCCGATTTTTGCGCGGCGGCCCCGATCCGGTCCGATTTTTGCGCGGCGGCCCGTTCCGCGGGCCGCATCCGCTCCGGTTTTTGCGCGGTGGCTCCGATCCGGTCCGGTTTTTGCGCGGTGGCCCGTTCCGCAGGCCGCATCCAGTCCGGTTTTTGCGCGGCGGACCCGATCCGCTCCGGTTTTTGTGCGGCGGCCCGTTCCGCGGGCCGGATCCGGTCCGGTTTTTGCGCGGCGGCACCGAGCCGCTCCGGTTTTTGCGCGGCGGCCCGTTCCGCGGGCCGGATCCGCTCCGGTTTTTGCGCGGTGGCTCCTATCCGCTCCGGTTTTTGCGCGGCGGCCCCGATCCGCTCCGGTTTTTGCGCGGCGGCCCGTTCCGCGGGCCGGATCCGGTCCGGTTTTTGCGCGGCAGCCCCGAGCCTGTCCGGTTTTTGCGCCGCGGCCCGTTCCGCGGGCCGGATCCGCTCCGGTTTTTGCGCGGCGGCCCCGATCCGCTCCGGTTTTTGCGCGGCGGCCCGTTCCGCGGGCCGCATCCGCTCCGGTTTTTGCGCGGCGGCCCCGAGCCGGGCCGGTTTTTGCGCCGCGGCCCGTTCCGCGGGCCGGATCCGCTCCGGTTTTTGCGCGGCGGCCCCGAGCCGGTCCGATTTTTGCGCGGCGGCCCGTTCCGCGAGCTGGATCTGCTCCGGTTTTTGCGCGGCGGCCCCGATCCGTTCCGGTTTTTGCGCGGCGGCCCGTTCCGCGGGCCGGATCCGCTCCAGTTTTTGCGCGGCGGCCCCGATACGGTCCGGTTTTAGCGCGGCGGCCCGTTCCGCGGGCCGGATCCGCTCCGGTTTTTGCGCGGTGGCTCCGATCCGGTCCGGTTTTTGCGCGGTGGCCCGTTCCGCGGGCCGCATCCAGTCCGGTTTTTGCGCGGCGGCCCCGATCCGCTCCGGTTTTTGCGCCGCGGCCCGTTCCGCGGGCCGGATCCGCTCCGGTTTTTGCGCGGCGGCCCCGATCCGCTCCGGTTTTTGCGCGGCGGCCCGTTCCGCGGGCCGGATCCGCTCCGGTTTTTGCGCGGTGGCTCCTATCCGGTCCGGTTTTTGCGCGGCGGCCCGTTCCGCGGGCCGGATCCGCTCCGGTTTTTGCGCGGCGGCCCCGATCCGCTCCGGTTTTTGCGCGGCGGCCCGTTCCGCGGGCCGGATCCGGTCCGGTTTTTGCGCGGCGGCCCCGATCCGGTCCGGTTTTTGCGCGGCGGCCCGTTCCGCGGGCCGGATCCGCTCCGGTTTTTGCGCGGTGGCTCCGATCCGGTCCGGTTTTTGCGCGGCGGCCCTTTCCGCGGGCCGGATCCGCTCCGCTTTTTGCGCGGCGGCCCCGAGCCGGTCCGATTTTTGCGCGGCGGCCCGTTCCGCGGGCCGGATCTGCTCCGGTTTTTGCGCGGCGGCCCCGATCCGCTCCGGTTTTTGCGCGGCGGCCCGTTCCGCGGGCCGGATCCGCTCCAGTTTTTGCGCGGCGGCCCCGATCCGGTCCGGTTTTAGCGCGGCGGCCCGTTCCGCGGGTCGCATCCGCTCCGGTTTTTGCGCGGCGGCCCCAATCCGCTCCGGTTTTTGCGCGGCGGCCCGTTCCGCGGGCCGGATCCGGTCCGGTTTTTGCGCAGTTGCCCCGAGCCGGTCCGGTTTTTGCGCGGCGGCCCGTTCTGCGGGCCGGATCCGCTCCGCTTTTTGCGCGGCGGCCCCGATCCGGTCTGTTTTTTCCGCGGCGGCCCGTTCCGCGGGCTGGATCCGCTCCGGTTTTTGCGCGGCGGCCCCGATCCGGTCCGGTTTTTGCGCGGCGGCCCGTTCTGCGGGCCGGATCCGGTCCGGTTTTTGCGCGGCGGCCCCGATCCGCTCCGGTTTTTGTGCGGCAGCCAGTTCCGCGGGCCGGATCCGCTCCGGTTTTTGCGCAGCGGCCCCGATCCGGTCCGGTTTTTGCGCGGCGGCCCGTTCCGCGGGCCGGATCCGCTCCGGTTTTTGCGCGGTGGCTCCGATCCGCTCCGGTTTTTGCCCGGCGGCCCGTTCCGTGGGCCGCATCCAGTCCGGTTTTTGCGCCGCGGCCCGTTCCGCCGGCCGGATCCGCTCCGGTTTTTGCGCGGCAGCCCCGAGCCGGTCCGGTTTTTGTGCCGCGGCCCTTTCCGCGGGCCGGATCCGCTCCGGTTTTTGCGCGGCGGCCCCGAGCCGGTCCGATTTTTGCGCGGCGGCCCGTTCCGCGGGCCGGATCTGCTCCGGTTTTTGCGCGGCGGCCCCGATCCTGTCCGGTTTTTGCGCGGCGGCCCGTTCCGCGGGCCGGATCCGCTCCAGTTTTTGCGCGGCGGCTCCGATCCGGTCCGGTTTTAGCGCGGCGGCCCGTTCCGCGGGCCGCATCCGCTCCGGTTTTTGCGCGGCGGCCCCAATCCGCTCCGGTTTTTGCGCGGCGGCCCGTTCCGCGGGCCGGATCCGGTCCGGTTTTTGCGCAGTTGCCCCGAGCCGGTCCGGTTTTTGCGCGGCGGCCCGTTCTGCGGGCCGGATCCGCTCCGCTTTTTGCGCGGCGGCCCCGATCCGGTCTGTTTTTTCCGCGGCGGCCCGTTCCGCGGGCTGGATCCGCTCCGGTTTTTTCGCGGCGGCCCCGATCCGGTCCGGTTTTTGCGCGGCGGCCCGTTCCGCGGGCCGGATCCGCTCCGGTTTTTGCGCGGCGGCCCCGAGCCGGTCCGGTTTTTGCGCGGCGGCCCGTTCCGCGGGCCGGATCCGGTCCGGTTTTTGCGCGGCGGCCCCGATCCACTCCGGTTTTTGTGCGGCGGCCCGTTCCGCGGGCCGGAGCCGGTCCGGTTTTTGCGCGGCGGCCCCGATCCTGTCCGGTTTTTGCGCCGCGGCCCGTTCCGCGGGCCGCATCCAGTCCGGTTTTTGCGCGGCGGCCCCGAGCCTGTCCGGTTTTTGCACGGCGGCCCGTTCCGCGGGCCGGATCCGCTCCGGTTTTTGCGCGGCGGCCCCGATCGTGTCCGGTTTTTGCGCCGCGGCCCGTTCCGCGGGCCGGATCCGCTCCGGTTTTTGCGCGGCGGCCCCGAGCCGGTCCGGTTTTTGCGCGGCGGCCCGTTCCGCGGGCCGGATCCGCTCCGGTTTTTGCGCGGCGGCCCCGAGCCTGTCCGGATTTTGCGCGGCGGCCCGTTCCGCGGGCCGGATCCGTCCGGTTTTTGCGCGGCGGCCCCGAGCCGGTCCGGTTTTTGTGCCGCCGCCCTTTCCGCGGGCCGGATCCGGTCCGGTTTTTGCGCGGCGGCCCCGATCCGCTCCGATTTTTGCGCGGCGGCCCGTTCCGCGGGCCGGATCCGCTCCGGTTTTTGCGCGGCGGCCCCGATCCTGTCCGGTTTTTGCGCCGCGGCCCGTTCCGCGGGCCGGATCCGCTCCGGTTTTTGCGCGGCGGCCCCGATCCGCTCCGGTTTTTGCGCGGCGGCCCGTTCCGCGGGCCGCATCCGCTCCGGTTTTTGCGCGGCGGCCCCGATCCGCTCCGGTTTTTGCGCGGCGGCCCGTTCCGCGGGCCGGATCCGCTCCGGTTTTTGCGCGGCGGCCCCGATACGGTCCGGTTTTTGCGCGGCGGCCGGTTCCACGGGCCGGATCCGCTCCGCTTTTTGCGCGGCGGCCCCGAGCCGCTCCGGTTTTTGCGCGGCGGCCCGTTCCGCGGGCCGGATCCGGTCCGGTTTTTGCGCGGCGGCCCCGATACGGTCCGGTTTTTGCGCGGCGGCCCGTTCTGCGGGCCTGATCCGCTCCGGTTTTTGCGCGGCGGCCACGATCCGCTCCGGTTTTTGCGCGGCGGCCCGTTCCGCGGGCCGGATCCACTCCGGTTTTTGCGCGGTGGCTCCGATCCGCTCCGGTTTTTGCGCGGCGGCCCGTTCCGTGGGCCGCATCCAGTCCGGTTTTTGCGCCGCGGCCCGTTCCGCGGGCCGGATCCGCTCCGGTTTTTGCGCGGCGGCCCCGATCCACTCCGGTTTTTGCGCGGCGGCCCGTTCCGCGGGCCGGATCCGCTCCGGTTTTTGCGCGGCGGCCCCGAGCCGCTCCGGTTTTTGCGCGGCGGCCCGTTCCGCGGGCCGGATCCGCTCCGGTTTTTGCGCGGCGGCCCCGATCCGCTCCGGTTTTAGCGCGGCGGCCCGTTCCGCGGGCCGCATCCGCTCCGGTTTTTGCGCGGCGGCCCCGATCCGCTCCGGTTTTTGCGCGGCGGCCCGTTCCGCGGGCCGGATCCGGTCCGGTTTTTGCGCGGCGGCCCCGATACGGTCCGGTTTTTGCGCGGCGGCCCGTTCCACGGGCCGGATCCGGTCCGGTTTTTGCGCGGCGGCCCCGAGCCGCTCCGGTTTTTGCGCGGCGGCCCGTTCCGCGGGCCGGATCCGCTCCGGTTTTTGCGCGGCGGCCCCGATATGGTCCGGTTTTTGCGCGGCGGCCCGTTCTGCGGGCCTGATCCGCTCCGGTTTTTGCGCGGCGGCCCCGATCCGCTCCGGTTTTTACGCAGCGGCCCGTTCCGCGGGCCGGATCCGCTCCGGTTTTTGCGCGGTGGCTCCGATCCGGTCCGGTTTTTGCCCGGCGGCCCGTTCCGTGGGCCGCATCCAGTCCGGTTTTTGCGCCGCGGCCCGTTCCGCGGGCCGGATCCGCTCCGGTTTTTGCGCGGTGGCCCCGATCCGCTCCGGTTTTTGCGCGGCGGCCCGTTCCGCGGGCCGGATCCGCTCCGGTTTTTGCGCGGCGGCCCCGATCCGCTCCGGTTTTTGCGCGGCGGCCCGTTCCGCGGGCCGGATCCGCTCCGGTTTTTGCGCGGCGGCTCCGATCCGCTCCGGTTTTAGCACGGCGGCCCGTTCCGCGGGCCGCATCCGCTCCGGTTTTTGCGCGGCGGCCCCAATCCGCTCCGGGTTTTGCGCGGCGGCCCGTTCCGCGGGCTGGATCCGGTCCGGTTTTTGCGCAGTTGCCCCGAGCCGGTCCGGTTTTTGCGCGGCGGCCCGTTCTGCGGGCCGGATCCGCTCCGCTTTTTGCGCGGCGGCCCCGATCCGGTCTGTTTTTTCCGCGGCGGCCCGTTCCGCGGGCTGGATCCGCTCCGGTTTTTGCGCGGCGGCCCCGATCCGGTCCGGTTTTTGCGCGGCGGCCCGTTCCGCGGGCCGGATCCGCTCCGGTTTTTGCGCGGCGGCCCCGAGCCGGTCCGGTTTTTGCGCGGCGGCCCGTTCCGCGGGCCGGATCCGGTCCGGTTTTTGCGCGGCGGCCCCGATCCGCTCCGGTTTTTGTGCGGCGGCCCGTTCCGCGGGCCGGAGCCGGTCCGGTTTTTGCGCGGCGGCCCCGATCCTGTCCGGTTTTTGCGCGGCGGCCCGTTCCGCGGGCCGGATCCGCTCCGGTTTTTGCGCGGCGGCCCCGAGCCGGTCCGGTTTTTGCGCGGCGGCCCGTTCCGCGGGCCGGATCCGCTCCGGTTTTTGCGCGGCGGCCCCGAGCCGGTCCGGTTTTTGCGCGGCGGCCCGTTCCGCGGGCCGGATCCGCTCCGGTTTTTGCGCGGCGGCCCCGAGCCTGTCCGGTTTTTGCGCGGCGGCCCGTTCCGCGGGCCGGATCCGCTCCGGTTTTTGCGCGGCGGCCCCGATCCGCTCCGGTTTTTGCGCGGCGGCCCGTTCCGCGGGCCGGATCCGCTCCGGTTTTTGCGCGGCGGCCCCGATCCGGTCCGGTTTTTGCGCCGCGGCCCGTTCCGCGGGCCGGATCCGGTCCGGTTTTTGCGCGGCGGCCCCGATACGGTCCGGTTTTTGCGCGGCGGCCCGTTCCACGGGCCGGATCCGCTCCGCTTTTTGCGCGGCGGCCCCGAGCCGCTCCGGTTTTTGCGCGGCGGCCCGTTCCGCGGGCCGCATCCGCTCCGGTTTTTGCGCGGCGGCCCCGATACGGTCCGGTTTTTGTGCGGCGGCCCGTTCCGCGGGCCGGATCCGCTCCGGTTTTTGCGCGGCGGCCCCGAGCCGGTCCGGTTTTTGCGCGGCGGCCCGTTCCGCGGGCCGGATCCGCTCCAGTTTTTGCGCGGCGGCCCCGATCCTGTCCGGTTTTTGCGCGGCGGCCCCTTCCGCGGGCCGGATCCGGTCCGGTTTTTGCGCGGCTGCTCCTATCCGGTCCGGTTTTTGCCCGGAGGCCCATTCCGCGGGCCGGATCCGGTCCGGTTTTTGCGCGGCGGCCCGTTCCGCGGGCCGGATCCGCTCCGGTTTTTGCGCGGCGGCCCCGAGCCGGTCCGGTTTTTGCGCGGTGGCTCCGATCCGGTCCGATATTTGCGCGGCGGCCCGTTCCGCGGGCCGCATCCGGTCCGGTTTTTGCGTGGCGGCCCCGATCCGGTCCGATTTTTGCGCGGCGGCCCGTTCCGCGGGCCGGATCCGCTCCGGTTTTTGCGCGGCGGCCCCGATCCGCTCCGGTTTTTGCGCGGTGGCCCGTTCCGCGGGCCGGATCCGGTCCGGTTTTTGCGCGGCGGCCCCGATCCCGTACGGTTTTTGTGCGGCAGCCCGTTCCGCGGGCCGGAGTCGGTCCGGTTTTTGCGCGGTGGCTCCGATCCGCTCCGGTTTTTGCGCGGTGGCCCGTTCCGCGGGCCGCATCCAGTCCGGTTTTTGCGCGGCGGCCCCGATACGGTCCGGTTTTTGCGCCGCGGCCCGTTCCGCGGGCCGGATCCGCTCCGGTTTTTGCACGGCGGCCCCGATCCTGTCCGGTTTTTGCGCGGCGGCCCGTTCCGCGGGCCGGATCCGCTCCGGTTTTTGCGCGGTGGCTCCTATCCGGTCCGGTATTTGCGCGGCGGCCCGTTCCGCGGGCCGGATCCGCTCCGGTTTTTGCGCGGCGGCCCCGATCCGCTCCGGTGTTTGTGCGGCAGCCCGTTCCGCGGGCCGGATCCGCTCCGGTTTTTGCGCGGCGGCCCCGATCCGCTCCGGTTTTTGCGCGGCGGCCCGTTCCGCGGGCCGGATCCGCTCCGGTTTTTGCGCGGCGGCCCCGATCCGCTCCGGTTTTGGCGCCGCGGCCCGTTCCGCGGGCCGGATCCGCTCCGGTTTTTGCGCGGTGGCTCCGATCCGCTCCGGTTTTTGCCCGGCGGCCCGTTCCGTGGGCCGCATCCAGTCCGGTTTTTGCGCCGCGGCCCGTTCCGCGGGCCGGATCCGCTCCGGTTTTTGCGCGGCGGCCCCGATCCGCTCCGGTTTTTGCGCGGCGGCCCGTTCCGCGGGCCGGATCCTCTCTGGTTTTTGCGCGGCGGCCCCGATCCCCTCCGGTTATTGCGCGGCGGCCCGTTCCGCGGGCCGGATCCGCTCCGGTTTTTGCGCGGTAGCTCCGATCCGCTCCGGTTTTTTTGCGGCAGCCCGTTCCGCGGGCCGGAGCCGGTCCGGTTTTTGCACGGCGGCCCCGATACGGTCCGGTTTTTGCGCGGCGGCCCGTTCCGCGGGCCGCATCCGCTCCGGTTTTTGCGCGGCGGCCCCGATCCGCTCCGGTTTTTGCGCGGCGGCCCGTTCCGCGGGCCGGATCCGCTCCGGTTTTTGCGCGGTGGCCCCGATCCGCTCCGGTTTTTGCGCGGCGGCCCATTCCGCGGGCCGCATCCGCTCCGGTTTTTGCGCGGCAGCCCCGAGCCGGTCCGGTTTTTGCGCGGCGGCCCGTTCCGCGGGCCGGATCCGCTCCGGTTTTTGCGCGGCGGCCCCGAGCCGGTCCGGTTTTTGCGCGGCGGCCCGTTCCGCGGGCCGGATCCGCTCCAGTTTTTGCGCGGCGGCCCCGATCCTGTCCGGTTTTTGCGCGGCGGCCCCTTCCGCGGGCCGGATCCGGTCCGGTTTTTGTGCGGCGGCTCCTATCCGCTCCGGTTTTTGCCCGGAGGCCCTTTCCGCGGGCCGGATCCTGTCCGGTTTTTGCGCGGCGGCCCCTTCCGCGGGCCGGATCCGCTCCGGTTTTTGCACGGCGGCCCCGATACGGTCCGGTTTTTGCGTGGTGGCCCGTTCCGCGGGCCGGATCCGATCCGGTTTTTGCGCGGTGGCTCCCCTCCGGTCCGATATTTGCTCGGCGGAAGTTCCGCGGGCCGGATCCGCTCCGCTTTTTGCGCGGCGGCCCCGATCCTGTCCGGTTTTTGCGCCGCGGCCCGTTCCGCGGGCCGGATCCGCTCCGGTTTTTGCGCGGCGGCCCCGATCCGCTCCGGTTTTTGCGCGGCGGCCCGTTCCGCGGGCCGCATCCGCTCCGGTTTTTGCGCGGCGGCCCCGATCCGCTCCGGTTTTTGCGCGGCGGCCCGTTCCGCGGGCCGGATCCGCTCCGGTTTTTGCGCGGCGGCCCCGATACGGTCCGGTTTTTGCGCGGCGGCCGGTTCCACGGGCCGGATCCGCTCCGCTTTTTGCGCGGCGGCCCCGAGCCGCTCCGGTTTTTGCGCGGCGGCCCGTTCCGCGGGCCGGATCCGGTCCGGTTTTTGCGCGGCGGCCCCGATACGGTCCGGTTTTTGCGCGGCGGCCCGTTCTGCGGGCCTGATCCGCTCCGGTTTTTGCGCGGCGGCCACGATCCGCTCCGGTTTTTTGCGCGGCGGCCCGTTCCGCGGGCCGGATCCACTCCGGTTTTTGCGCGGTGGCTCCGATCCGCTCCGGTTTTTGCGCGGCGGCCCGTTCCGTGGGCCGCATCCAGTCCGGTTTTTGCGCCGCGGCCCGTTCCGCGGGCCGGATCCGCTCCGGTTTTTGCGCGGCGGCCCCGATCCACTCCGGTTTTTGCGCGGCGGCCCGTTCCGCGGGCCGGATCCGCTCCGGTTTTTGCGCGGCGGCCCCGAGCCGGTCCGGTTTTTGCGCGGCGGCCCGTTCCGCGGGCCGCATCCGCTCCGGTTTTTGCGCGGCGGCCCCGATCCGCTCCGGTTTTAGCGCGGCGGCCCGTTCCGCGGGCCGCATCCGCTCCGGTTTTTTGCGCGGCGGCCCCGATCCGCTCCGGTTTTTGCGCGGCGGCCCGTTCCGCGGGCCGGATCCGGTCCGGTTTTTGCGCGGCGGCCCCGATACGGTCCGGTTTTTGCGCGGCGGCCCGTTCCACGGGCCGGATCCGGTCCGGTTTTTGCGCGGCGGCCCCGAGCCGCTCCGGTTTTTGCGCGGCGGCCCGTTCCGCGGGCCGGATCCGCTCCGGTTTTTGCGCGGCGGCCCCGATATGGTCCGGTTTTTGCGCGGCGGCCCGTTCTGCGGGCCTGATCCGCTCCGGTTTTTGCGCGGCGGCCCCGATCCGCTCCGGTTTTTACGCAGCGGCCCGTTCCGCGGGCCGGATCCGCTCCGGTTTTTGCGCGGTGGCTCCGATCCGGTCCGGTTTTTGCCCGGCGGCCCGTTCCGTGGGCCGCATCCAGTCCGGTTTTTGCGCCGCGGCCCGTTCCGCGGGCCGGATCCGCTCCGGTTTTTGCGCGGTGGCCCCGATCCGCTCCGGTTTTTGCGCGGCGGCCCGTTCCGCGGGCCGGATCCGCTCCGGTTTTTGCGCGGCGGCCCCGATCCGCTCCGGTTTTTGCGCGGCGGCCCGTTCCGCGGGCCGGATCCGCTCCGGTTTTTGCGCGGCGGCTCCGATCCGCTCCGGTTTTAGCACGGCGGCCCGTTCCGCGGGCCGCATCCGCTCCGGTTTTTGCGCGGCGGCCCCAATCCGCTCCGGGTTTTGCGCGGCGGCCCGTTCCGCGGGCTGGATCCGGTCCGGTTTTTGCGCAGTTGCCCCGAGCCGGTCCGGTTTTTGCGCGGCGGCCCGTTCTGCGGGCCGGATCCGCTCCGCTTTTTGCGCGGCGGCCCCGATCCGGTCTGTTTTTTCCGCGGCGGCCCGTTCCGCGGGCTGGATCCGCTCCGGTTTTTGCGCGGCGGCCCCGATCCGGTCCGGTTTTTGCGCGGCGGCCCGTTCCGCGGGCCGGATCCGCTCCGGTTTTTGCGCGGCGGCCCCGAGCCGGTCCGGTTTTTGCGCGGCGGCCCGTTCCGCGGGCCGGATCCGGTCCGGTTTTTGCGCGGCGGCCCCGATCCGCTCCGGTTTTTGTGCGGCGGCCCGTTCCGCGGGCCGGAGCCGGTCCGGTTTTTGCGCGGCGGCCCCGATCCTGTCCGGTATTTGCGCGGCGGCCCGTTCCGCGGGCCGGATCCGCTCCGGTTTTTGCGCGGCGGCCCCGAGCCGGTCCGGTTTTTGCGCGGCGGCCCGTTCCGCGGGCCGGATCCGCTCCGGTTTTTGCGCGGCGGCCCCGAGCCGGTCCGGTTTTTGCGCGGCGGCCCGTTCCGCGGGCCGGATCCGCTCCGGTTTTTGCGCGGCGGCCCCGAGCCTGTCCGGTTTTTGCGCGGCGGCCCGTTCCGCGGGCCGGATCCGCTCCGGTTTTTGCGCGGCGGCCCCGATCCGCTCCGGTTTTTGCGCGGCGGCCCGTTCCGCGGGCCGGATCCGCTCCGGTTTTTGCGCGGCGGCCCCGATCCGGTCCGGTTTTTGCGCCGCGGCCCGTTCCGCGGGCCGGATCCGGTCCGGTTTTTGCGCGGCGGCCCCGATACGGTCCGGTTTTTGCGCGGCGGCCCGTTCCACGGGCCGGATCCGCTCCGCTTTTTGCGCGGCGGCCCCGAGCCGCTCCGGTTTTTGCGCGGCGGCCCGTTCCGCGGGCCGCATCCGCTCCGGTTTTTGCGCGGCGGCCCCGATACGGTCCGGTTTTTGTGCGGCGGCCCGTTCCGCGGGCCGGATCCGCTCCGGTTTTTGCGCGGCGGCCCCGAGCCGGTCCGGTTTTTGCGCGGCGGCCCGTTCCGCGGGCCGGATCCGCTCCAGTTTTTGCGCGGCGGCCCCGATCCTGTCCGGTTTTTGCGCGGCGGCCCCTTCCGCGGGCCGGATCCGGTCCGGTTTTTGCGCGGCTGCTCCTATCCGGTCCGGTTTTTGCCCGGAGGCCCATTCCGCGGGCCGGATCCGGTCCGGTTTTTGCGCGGCGGCCCGTTCCGCGGGCCGGATCCGCTCCGGTTTTTGCGCGGCGGCCCCGAGCCGGTCCGGTTTTTGCGCGGTGGCTCCGATCCGGTCCGATATTTGCGCGGCGGCCCGTTCCGCGGGCCGCATCCGGTCCGGTTTTTGCGTGGCGGCCCCGATCCGGTCCGATTTTTGCGCGGCGGCCCGTTCCGCGGGCCGGATCCGCTCCGGTTTTTGCGCGGCGGCCCCGATCCGCTCCGGTTTTTGCGCGGTGGCCCGTTCCGCGGGCCGGATCCGGTCCGGTTTTTGCGCGGCGGCCCCGATCCCGTACGGTTTTTGTGCGGCAGCCCGTTCCGCGGGCCGGAGTCGGTCCGGTTTTTGCGCGGTGGCTCCGATCCGCTCCGGTTTTTGCGCGGTGGCCCGTTCCGCGGGCCGCATCCAGTCCGGTTTTTGCGCGGCGGCCCCGATACGGTCCGGTTTTTGCGCCGCGGCCCGTTCCGCGGGCCGGATCCGCTCCGGTTTTTGCACGGCGGCCCCGATCCTGTCCGGTTTTTGCGCGGCGGCCCGTTCCGCGGGCCGGATCCGCTCCGGTTTTTGCGCGGTGGCTCCTATCCGGTCCGGTATTTGCGCGGCGGCCCGTTCCGCGGGCCGGATCCGCTCCGGTTTTTGCGCGGCGGCCCCGATCCGCTCCGGTGTTTGTGCGGCAGCCCGTTCCGCGGGCCGGATCCGCTCCGGTTTTTGCGCGGCGGCCCCGATCCGCTCCGGTTTTTGCGCGGCGGCCCGTTCCGCGGGCCGGATCCGCTCCGGTTTTTGCGCGGCGGCCCCGATCCGCTCCGGTTTTGGCGCCGCGGCCCGTTCCGCGGGCCGGATCCGCTCCGGTTTTTGCGCGGTGGCTCCGATCCGCTCCGGTTTTTGCCCGGCGGCCCGTTCCGTGGGCCGCATCCAGTCCGGTTTTTGCGCCGCGGCCCGTTCCGCGGGCCGGATCCGCTCCGGTTTTTGCGCGGCGGCCCCGATCCGCTCCGGTTTTTGCGCGGCGGCCCGTTCCGCGGGCCGGATCCTCTCTGGTTTTTGCGCGGCGGCCCCGATCCCCTCCGGTTATTGCGCGGCGGCCCGTTCCGCGGGCCGGATCCGCTCCGGTTTTTGCGCGGTAGCTCCGATCCGCTCCGGTTTTTTTTGCGGCAGCCCGTTCCGCGGGCCGGAGCCGGTCCGGTTTTTGCACGGCGGCCCCGATACGGTCCGGTTTTTGCGCGGCGGCCCGTTCCGCGTGCCGCATCCGCTCCGGTTTTTGCGCGGCGGCCCCGATCCGCTCCGGTTTTTGCGCGGCGGCCCGTTCCGCGGGCCGGATCCGCTCCGGTTTTTGCGCGGTGGCCCCGATCCGCTCCGGTTTTTGCGCGGCGGCCCATTCCGCGGGCCGCATCCGCTCCGGTTTTTGCGCGGCAGCCCCGAGCCGGTCCGGTTTTTGCGCGGCGGCCCGTTCCGCGGGCCGGATCCGCTCCGGTTTTTGCGCGGCGGCCCCGAGCCGGTCCGGTTTTTGCGCGGCGGCCCGTTCCGCGGGCCGGATCCGCTCCAGTTTTTGCGCGGCGGCCCCGATCCTGTCCGGTTTTTGCGCGGCGGCCCCTTCCGCGGGCCGGATCCGGTCCGGTTTTTGTGCGGCGGCTCCTATCCGCTCCGGTTTTTGCCCGGAGGCCCTTTCCGCGGGCCGGATCCTGTCCGGTTTTTGCGCGGCGGCCCCTTCCGCGGGCCGGATCCGCTCCGGTTTTTGCACGGCGGCCCCGATACGGTCCGGTTTTTGCGTGGTGGCCCGTTCCGCGGGCCGGATCCGATCCGGTTTTTGCGCGGTGGCTCCCCTCCGGTCCGATATTTGCTCGGCGGAAGTTCCGCGGGCCGGATCCGCTCCGCTTTTTGCGCGGCGGCCCCGATCCGGTCCGGTTTTTGCGTGGTGGCCCGTTCCGCGGGCCGGATCCCGTCCGGTTTTTGCGCGGCGGCCCCGATCCCGTACGGTTTTTGTGCGGCAGCCCGTTCCGCGGCTCGGAGCCGGTCCGGTTTTTGCACGGCGGCCCCGATCCGCTCCGGTTTTTGCGCGGCGGCCCGTTCCGCGGGCCGGATCCGCTCCGGTTTTTGCGCAGTTGCCCCGTGCCGGTCCGGTTTGTGCGCGGCGGCCCGTTCCGCGGGCCGGATCCGGTCCGGTTTTTGCGCGGCGGCCCCGATACGGTCCGGTTTTTGCGCGGCGGCCTGTTCCGCGGGCCGCATCCGCTCCGGTTTTTGCGCGGCGGCCCTGATCCGGTCCGATTTTTGCGCGGCGGCCTGTTCCGCGGGCCGGAGCCGGTCCGGTTTTTGCGCGGCGGCCCGTTCCGCGGGCCGGATCCGCTCCGGTTTTTGCGCGGCGGCCCCGATACGGTCCGGTTTTTGCGCGGCGGCCGGTTCCACGGGCCGGATCCGCTCCGCTTTTTGCGCGGCGGCCCCGAGCCGCTCCGGTTTTTGCGCGGCGGCCCGTTCCGCGGGCCGGATCCGGTCCGGTTTTTGCGCGGCGGCCCCGATACGGTCCGGTTTTTGCGCGGCGGCCCGTTCTGCGGGCCTGATCCGCTCCGGTTTTTGCGCGGCGGCCACGATCCGCTCCGGTTTTTGCGCGGCGGCCCGTTCCGCGGGCCGGATCCACTCCGGTTTTTGCGCGGTGGCTCCGATCCGGTCCGGTTTTTGCCCGGCGGCCCGTTCCGTGGGCCGCATCCAGTCCGGTTTTTGCGCCGCGGCCCGTTCCGCGGGCCGGATCCGCTCCGGTTTTTGCGCGGCGGCCCCGATCCACTCCGGTTTTTGCGCGGCGGCCCGTTCCGCGGGCCGGATCCGCTCCGGTTTTTGCGCGGCGGCCCCGAGCCGCTCCGGTTTTTGCGCGGCGGCCCGTTCCGCGGGCCGGATCCGCTCCGGTTTTTGCGCGGCGGCCCCGATCCGCTCCGGTTTTAGCGCGGCGGCCCGTTCCGCGGGCCGCATCCGCTCCGGTTTTTGCGCGGCGGCCCCGATCCGCTCCGGTTTTTGCGCGGCGGCCCGTTCCGCGGGCCGGATCCGGTCCGGTTTTTGCGCGGCGGCCCCGATACGGTCCGGTTTTTGCGCGGCGGCCCGTTCCACGGGCCGGATCCGGTCCGGATTTTGCGCGGCGGCCCCGAGCCGCTCCGGTTTTTGCGCGGCGGCCCGTTCCGCGGGCCGGATCCGCTCCGGTTTTTGCGCGGCGGCCCCGATATGGTCCGGTTTTTGCGCGGCGGCCCGTTCTGCGGGCCTGATCCGCTCCGGTTTTTGCGCGGCGGCCCCGATCCGCTCCGGTTTTTACGCAGCGGCCCGTTCCGCGGGCCGGATCCGCTCCGGTTTTTGCGCGGTGGCTCCGATCCGGTCCGGTTTTTGCCCGGCGGCCCGTTCCGTGGGCCGCATCCAGTCCGGTTTTTGCGCCGCGGCCCGTTCCGCGGGCCGGATCCGCTCCGGTTTTTGCGCGGTGGCCCCGATCCGCTCCGGTTTTTGCGCGGCGGCCCGTTCCGCGGGCCGGATCCGCTCCGGTTTTTGCGCGGCGGCCCCGATCCGCTCCGGTTTTTGCGCGGCGGCCCGTTCCGCGGGCCGGATCCGCTCCGGTTTTTGCGCGGCGGCTCCGATCCGCTCCGGTTTTAGCACGGCGGCCCGTTCCGCGGGCCGCATCCGCTCCGGTTTTTGCGCGGCGGCCCCAATCCGCTCCGGTTTTTGCGCGGCGGCCCGTTCCGCGGGCTGGATCCGGTCCGGTTTTTGCGCAGTTGCCCCGAGCCGGTCCGGTTTTTGCGCGGCGGCCCGTTCTGCGGGCCGGATCCGCTCCGCTTTTTGCGCGGCGGCCCCGGTCCGGTCTGTTTTTTCCGCGGCGGCCCGTTCCGCGGGCTGGATCCGCTCCGGTTTTTGCGCGGCGGCCCCGATCCGGTCCGGTTTTTGCGCGGCGGCCCGTTCCGCGGGCCGGATCCGCTCCGGTTTTTGCGCGGCGGCCCCGAGCCGGTCCGGTTTTTGCGCGGCGGCCCGTTCCGCGGGCCGGATCCGGTCCGGTTTTTGCGCGGCGGCCCCGATCCGCTCCGGTTTTTGTGCGGCGGCCCGTTCCGCGGGCCGGAGCCGGTCCGGTTTTTGCGCGGCGGCCCCGATCCTGTCCGGTTTTTGCGCGGCGGCCCGTTCCGCGGGCCGGATCCGCTCCGGTTTTTGCGCGGCGGCCCCGAGCCGGTCCGGTTTTTGCGCGGCGGCCCGTTCCGCGGGCCGGATCCGCTCCGGTTTTTGCGCGGCGGCCCCGAGCCTGTCCGGTTTTTGCGCGGCGGCCCGTTCCGCGGGCCGGATCCGCTCCGGTTTTTGCGCGGCGGCCCCGATCCGCTCCGGTTTTTGCGCGGCGGCCCGTTCCGCGGGCCGGATCCGCTCCGGTTTTTGCGCGGCGGCCCCGATCCGGTCCGGTTTTTGCGCCGCGGCCCGTTCCGCGGGCCGGATCCGGTCCGGTTTTTGCGCGGCGGCCCCGATACGGTCCGGTTTTTGCGCGGCGGCCCGTTCCACGGGCCGGATCCGCTCCGCTTTTTGCGCGGCGGCCCCGAGCCGCTCCGGTTTTTGCGCGGCGGCCCGTTCCGCGGGCCGCATCCGCTCCGGTTTTTGCGCGGCGGCCCCGATACGGTCCGGTTTTTGTGCGGCGGCCCGTTCCGCGGGCCGGATCCGCTCCGGTTTTTGCGCGGCGGCCCCGAGCCGGTCCGGTTTTTGCGCGGCGGCCCGTTCCGCGGGCCGGATCCGCTCCAGTTTTTGCGCGGCGGCCCGATCCTGTCCGGTTTTTGCGCGGCGGCCCCTTCCGCGGGCCGGATCCGGTCCGGTTTTTGCGCGGCTGCTCCTATCCGGTCCGGTTTTTGCCCGGAGGCCCATTCCGCGGGCCGGATCCGGTCCGGTTTTTGCGCGGCGGCCCGTTCCGCGGGCCGGATCCGCTCCGGTTTTTGCGCGGCGGCCCCGAGCCGGTCCGGTTTTTGCGCGGCGGCCCGTTCCGCGGGCCGCATCCGGTCCGGTTTTTGCGCGGCGGCCCCGATCCGGTCCGATTTTTGCGCGGCGGCCTCTTCCGCGGGCCGGATCCGCTCCGGTTTTTGCGCGGTGGCCCCGATCCGCTCCGGTTTTTGCGCGGCAGCCCGTTCCGCGGGCCGGATCCGCTCCGCTTTTTGCGCGGCGGCCCCGATCCGCTCCGGTTTTTCCGCGGCGGCCCGTTCCGCGGGCCGCATCCGATCCGGTTTTTGCGCGGTGGCTCCGATCCGGTCCGATATTTGCGCGGCGGCCCGTTCCGCGGGCCGCATCCGGTCCGGTTTTTGCGTGGCGGCCCCGATCCGGTCCGATTTTTGCGCGGCGGCCCGTTCCGCGGGCCGGATCCGCTCCGGTTTTTGCGCGGCGGCCCCGATCCGCTCCGGTTTTTGCGCGGTGGCCCGTTCCGCGGGCCGGATCCGGTCCGGTTTTTGCGCGGCGGCCCCGATCCCGTACGGTTTTTGTGCGGCAGCCCGTTCCGCGGGCCGGAGTCGGTCCGGTTTTTGCGCGGTGGCTCCGATCCGCTCCGGTTTTTGCGCGGTGGCCCGTTCCGCGGGCCGCATCCAGTCCGGTTTTTGCGCGGCGGCCCCGATACGGTCCGGTTTTTGCGCCGCGGCCCGTTCCGCGGGCCGGATCCGCTCCGGTTTTTGCACGGCGGCCCCGATCCTGTCCGGTTTTTGCGCGGCGGCCCGTTCCGCGGGCCGGATCCGCTCCGGTTTTTGCGCGGTGGCTCCTATCCGGTCCGGTATTTGCGCGGCGGCCCGTTCCGCGGGCCGGATCCGCTCCGGTTTTTGCGCGGCGGCCCCGATCCGCTCCGGTGTTTGTGCGGCAGCCCGTTCCGCGGGCCGGATCCGCTCCGGTTTTTGCGCGGCGGCCCCGATCCGCTCCGGTTTTTGCGCGGCGGCCCGTTCCGCGGGCCGGATCCGCTCCGGTTTTTGCGCGGCGGCCCCGATCCGCTCCGGTTTTGGCGCCGCGGCCCGTTCCGCGGGCCGGATCCGCTCCGGTTTTTGCGCGGTGGCTCCGATCCGCTCCGGTTTTTGCCCGGCGGCCCGTTCCGTGGGCCGCATCCAGTCCGGTTTTTGCGCCGCGGCCCGTTCCGCGGGCCGGATCCGCTCCGGTTTTTGCGCGGCGGCCCCGATCCGCTCCGGTTTTTGCGCGGCGGCCCGTTCCGCGGGCCGGATCCTCTCTGGTTTTTGCGCGGCGGCCCCGATCCCCTCCGGTTATTGCGCGGCGGCCCGTTCCGCGGGCCGGATCCGCTCCGGTTTTTGCGCGGTAGCTCCGATCCGCTCCGGTTTTTTTGCGGCAGCCCGTTCCGCGGGCCGGAGCCGGTCCGGTTTTTGCACGGCGGCCCCGATACGGTCCGGTTTTTGCGCGGCGGCCCGTTCCGCGGGCCGCATCCGCTCCGGTTTTTGCGCGGCGGCCCCGATCCGCTCCGGTTTTTGCGCGGCGGCCCGTTCCGCGGGCCGGATCCGCTCCGGTTTTTGCGCGGTGGCCCCGATCCGCTCCGGTTTTTGCGCGGCGGCCCATTCCGCGGGCCGCATCCGCTCCGGTTTTTGCGCGGCGGCCCCGATCCGCTCCGGTTTTTGCGCGGCGGCCCGTTCCGCGGGCCGGATCCGCTCCGGTTTTTGCGCGGCGGCCCCGATCCGGTCCGGTTTTTGCGCCGCGGCCCGTTCCGCGGGCCGGATCCGGTCCGGTTTTTGCGCGGCGGCCCCGATACGGTCCGGTTTTTGCGCGGCGGCCCGTTCCACGGGCCGGATCCGCTCCGCTTTTTGCGCGGCGGCCCCGAGCCGCTCCGGTTTTTGCGCGGCGGCCCGTTCCGCGGGCCGCATCCGCTCCGGTTTTTGCGCGGCGGCCCCGATACGGTCCGGTTTTTGTGCGGCGGCCCGTTCCGCGGGCCGGATCCGCTCCGGTTTTTGCGCGGCGGCCCCGAGCCGGTCCGGTTTTTGCGCGGCGGCCCGTTCCGCGGGCCGGATCCGCTCCAGTTTTTGCGCGGCGGCCCGATCCTGTCCGGTTTTTGCGCGGCGGCCCCTTCCGCGGGCCGGATCCGGTCCGGTTTTTGCGCGGCTGCTCCTATCCGGTCCGGTTTTTGCCCGGAGGCCCATTCCGCGGGCCGGATCCGGTCCGGTTTTTGCGCGGCGGCCCGTTCCGCGGGCCGGATCCGCTCCGGTTTTTGCGCGGCGGCCCCGAGCCGGTCCGGTTTTTGCGCGGCGGCCCGTTCCGCGGGCCGCATCCGGTCCGGTTTTTGCGCGGCGGCCCCGATCCGGTCCGATTTTTGCGCGGCGGCCTCTTCCGCGGGCCGGATCCGCTCCGGTTTTTGCGCGGTGGCCCCGATCCGCTCCGGTTTTTGCGCGGCAGCCCGTTCCGCGGGCCGGATCCGCTCCGCTTTTTGCGCGGCGGCCCCGATCCGCTCCGGTTTTTCCGCGGCGGCCCGTTCCGCGGGCCGCATCCGATCCGGTTTTTGCGCGGTGGCTCCGATCCGGTCCGATATTTGCGCGGCGGCCCGTTCCGCGGGCCGCATCCGGTCCGGTTTTTGCGTGGCGGCCCCGATCCGGTCCGATTTTTGCGCGGCGGCCCGTTCCGCGGGCCGGATCCGCTCCGGTTTTTGCGCGGCGGCCCCGATCCGCTCCGGTTTTTGCGCGGTGGCCCGTTCCGCGGGCCGGATCCGGTCCGGTTTTTGCGCGGCGGCCCCGATCCCGTACGGTTTTTGTGCGGCAGCCCGTTCCGCGGGCCGGAGTCGGTCCGGTTTTTGCGCGGTGGCTCCGATCCGCTCCGGTTTTTGCGCGGTGGCCCGTTCCGCGGGCCGCATCCAGTCCGGTTTTTGCGCGGCGGCCCCGATACGGTCCGGTTTTTGCGCCGCGGCCCGTTCCGCGGGCCGGATCCGCTCCGGTTTTTGCACGGCGGCCCCGATCCTGTCCGGTTTTTGCGCGGCGGCCCGTTCCGCGGGCCGGATCCGCTCCGGTTTTTGCGCGGTGGCTCCTATCCGGTCCGGTATTTGCGCGGCGGCCCGTTCCGCGGGCCGGATCCGCTCCGGTTTTTGCGCGGCGGCCCCGATCCGCTCCGGTGTTTGTGCGGCAGCCCGTTCCGCGGGCCGGATCCGCTCCGGTTTTTGCGCGGCGGCCCCGATCCGCTCCGGTTTTTGCGCGGCGGCCCGTTCCGCGGGCCGGATCCGCTCCGGTTTTTGCGCGGCGGCCCCGATCCGCTCCGGTTTTGGCGCCGCGGCCCGTTCCGCGGGCCGGATCCGCTCCGGTTTTTGCGCGGTGGCTCCGATCCGCTCCGGTTTTTGCCCGGCGGCCCGTTCCGTGGGCCGCATCCAGTCCGGTTTTTGCGCCGCGGCCCGTTCCGCGGGCCGGATCCGCTCCGGTTTTTGCGCGGCGGCCCCGATCCGCTCCGGTTTTTGCGCGGCGGCCCGTTCCGCGGGCCGGATCCTCTCTGGTTTTTGCGCGGCGGCCCCGATCCCCTCCGGTTATTGCGCGGCGGCCCGTTCCGCGGGCCGGATCCGCTCCGGTTTTTGCGCGGTAGCTCCGATCCGCTCCGGTTTTTTTGCGGCAGCCCGTTCCGCGGGCCGGAGCCGGTCCGGTTTTTGCACGGCGGCCCCGATACGGTCCGGTTTTTGCGCGGCGGCCCGTTCCGCGGGCCGCATCCGCTCCGGTTTTTGCGCGGCGGCCCCGATCCGCTCCGGTTTTTGCGCGGCGGCCCGTTCCGCGGGCCGGATCCGCTCCGGTTTTTGCGCGGTGGCCCCGATCCGCTCCGGTTTTTGCGCGGCGGCCCATTCCGCGGGCCGCATCCGCTCCGGTTTTTGCGCGGCAGCCCCGAGCCGGTCCGGTTTTTGCGCGGCGGCCCGTTCCGCGGGCCGGATCCGCTCCGGTTTTTGCGCGGCGGCCCCGAGCCGGTCCGGTTTTTGCGCGGCGGCCCGTTCCGCGGGCCGGATCCGCTCCAGTTTTTGCGCGGCGGCCCCGATCCTGTCCGGTTTTTGCGCGGCGGCCCCTTCCGCGGGCCGGATCCGGTCCGGTTTTTGTGCGGCGGCTCCTATCCGCTCCGGTTTTTGCCCGGAGGCCCTTTCCGCGGGCCGGATCCTGTCCGGTTTTTGCGCGGCGGCCCCTTCCGCGGGCCGGATCCGCTCCGGTTTTTGCACGGCGGCCCCGATACGGTCCGGTTTTTGCGTGGTGGCCCGTTCCGCGGGCCGGATCCGCTCCGGTTTTTGCGCGGCGGCCCCGAGCCGGTCCGGTTTTTGCGCGGCGGCCCGTTCCGCGGGCCGGATCCGCTCCAGTTTTTGCGCGGCGGCCCGATCCTGTCCGGTTTTTGCGCGGCGGCCCCTTCCGCGGGCCGGATCCGGTCCGGTTTTTGCGCGGCTGCTCCTATCCGGTCCGGTTTTTGCCCGGAGGCCCATTCCGCGGGCCGGATCCGGTCCGGTTTTTGCGCGGCGGCCCGTTCCGCGGGCCGGATCCGCTCCGGTTTTTGCGCGGCGGCCCCGAGCCGGTCCGGTTTTTGCGCGGCGGCCCGTTCCGCGGGCCGCATCCGGTCCGGTTTTTGCGCGGCGGCCCCGATCCGGTCCGATTTTTGCGCGGCGGCCTCTTCCGCGGGCCGGATCCGCTCCGGTTTTTGCGCGGTGGCCCCGATCCGCTCCGGTTTTTGCGCGGCAGCCCGTTCCGCGGGCCGGATCCGCTCCGCTTTTTGCGCGGCGGCCCCGATCCGCTCCGGTTTTTCCGCGGCGGCCCGTTCCGCGGGCCGCATCCGATCCGGTTTTTGCGCGGTGGCTCCGATCCGGTCCGATATTTGCGCGGCGGCCCGTTCCGCGGGCCGCATCCGGTCCGGTTTTTGCGTGGCGGCCCCGATCCGGTCCGATTTTTGCGCGGCGGCCCGTTCCGCGGGCCGGATCCGCTCCGGTTTTTGCGCGGCGGCCCCGATCCGCTCCGGTTTTTGCGCGGTGGCCCGTTCCGCGGGCCGGATCCGGTCCGGTTTTTGCGCGGCGGCCCCGATCCCGTACGGTTTTTGTGCGGCAGCCCGTTCCGCGGGCCGGAGTCGGTCCGGTTTTTGCGCGGTGGCTCCGATCCGCTCCGGTTTTTGCGCGGTGGCCCGTTCCGCGGGCCGCATCCAGTCCGGTTTTTGCGCGGCGGCCCCGATACGGTCCGGTTTTTGCGCCGCGGCCCGTTCCGCGGGCCGGATCCGCTCCGGTTTTTGCACGGCGGCCCCGATCCTGTCCGGTTTTTGCGCGGCGGCCCGTTCCGCGGGCCGGATCCGCTCCGGTTTTTGCGCGGTGGCTCCTATCCGGTCCGGTATTTGCGCGGCGGCCCGTTCCGCGGGCCGGATCCGCTCCGGTTTTTGCGCGGCGGCCCCGATCCGCTCCGGTGTTTGTGCGGCAGCCCGTTCCGCGGGCCGGATCCGCTCCGGTTTTTGCGCGGCGGCCCCGATCCGCTCCGGTTTTTGCGCGGCGGCCCGTTCCGCGGGCCGGATCCGCTCCGGTTTTTGCGCGGCGGCCCCGATCCGCTCCGGTTTTGGCGCCGCGGCCCGTTCCGCGGGCCGGATCCGCTCCGGTTTTTGCGCGGTGGCTCCGATCCGCTCCGGTTTTTGCCCGGCGGCCCGTTCCGTGGGCCGCATCCAGTCCGGTTTTTGCGCCGCGGCCCGTTCCGCGGGCCGGATCCGCTCCGGTTTTTGCGCGGCGGCCCCGATCCGCTCCGGTTTTTGCGCGGCGGCCCGTTCCGCGGGCCGGATCCTCTCTGGTTTTTGCGCGGCGGCCCCGATCCCCTCCGGTTATTGCGCGGCGGCCCGTTCCGCGGGCCGGATCCGCTCCGGTTTTTGCGCGGTAGCTCCGATCCGCTCCGGTTTTTTTGCGGCAGCCCGTTCCGCGGGCCGGAGCCGGTCCGGTTTTTGCACGGCGGCCCCGATACGGTCCGGTTTTTGCGCGGCGGCCCGTTCCGCGGGCCGCATCCGCTCCGGTTTTTGCGCGGCGGCCCCGATCCGCTCCGGTTTTTGCGCGGCGGCCCGTTCCGCGGGCCGGATCCGCTCCGGTTTTTGCGCGGTGGCCCCGATCCGCTCCGGTTTTTGCGCGGCGGCCCATTCCGCGGGCCGCATCCGCTCCGGTTTTTGCGCGGCAGCCCCGAGCCGGTCCGGTTTTTGCGCGGCGGCCCGTTCCGCGGGCCGGATCCGCTCCGGTTTTTGCGCGGCGGCCCCGAGCCGGTCCGGTTTTTGCGCGGCGGCCCGTTCCGCGGGCCGGATCCGCTCCAGTTTTTGCGCGGCGGCCCCGATCCTGTCCGGTTTTTGCGCGGCGGCCCCTTCCGCGGGCCGGATCCGGTCCGGTTTTTGTGCGGCGGCTCCTATCCGCTCCGGTTTTTGCCCGGAGGCCCTTTCCGCGGGCCGGATCCTGTCCGGTTTTTGCGCGGCGGCCCCTTCCGCGGGCCGGATCCGCTCCGGTTTTTGCACGGCGGCCCCGATACGGTCCGGTTTTTGCGTGGTGGCCCGTTCCGCGGGCCGGATCCGATCCGGTTTTTGCGCGGTGGCTCCCCTCCGGTCCGATATTTGCTCGGCGGAAGTTCCGCGGGCCGGATCCGCTCCGCTTTTTGCGCGGCGGCCCCGATCCGGTCCGGTTTTTGCGTGGTGGCCCGTTCCGCGGGCCGGATCCCGTCCGGTTTTTGCGCGGCGGCCCCGATCCCGTACGGTTTTTGTGCGGCAGCCCGTTCCGCGGCTCGGAGCCGGTCCGGTTTTTGCACGGCGGCCCCGATCCGCTCCGGTTTTTGCGCGGCGGCCCGTTCCGCGGGCCGGATCCGCTCCGGTTTTTGCGCAGTTGCCCCGTGCCGGTCCGGTTTGTGCGCGGCGGCCCGTTCCGCGGGCCGGATCCGGTCCGGTTTTTGCGCGGCGGCCCCGATACGGTCCGGTTTTTGCGCGGCGGCCTGTTCCGCGGGCCGCATCCGCTCCGGTTTTTGCGCGGCGGCCCTGATCCGGTCCGATTTTTGCGCGGCGGCCTGTTCCGCGGGCCGGAGCCGGTCCGGTTTTTGCGCGGCGGCCCCGATCCGCTCCGGTTTTTGCGCGGCGGCCCGTTCCGCGGGCCGGATCCGGTCCGGTTTTTGCGCAGTTGCCCCGAGCCGGTCCGGTTTTTGCGCAGCGGCCCGTTCCGCGGGCCGGATCCGCTCCGGTTTTTGCGCGGCGGCCCCGATACGGTCTGGTTTTTCCGCGGCGGCCCGTTCCGCGGGCCGGATCCGGTCCGGTTTTTGCGCGGCGGCCCCGATCCGGTCCGATTTTTGCGAGGCGGCCTGTTCCGCGGGCCGGATCCGCTCCGGTTTTTGCGCAGCGGCCCCGAGCCGGTCCGGTTTTTGCGCGGCGGCCCCGAGCCGGTCCGTTTTTTGCGCGGCGGCCCGTTCCGCGGGCATCATCCGCTCCGGTTTTTGCGCGGCGGCCCCGATCCGCTCCGGTTTTTGCGCGGCGGCCCGTTCCGCGGGCTGGATCCGCTCCGGTTTTTGCGCGGTGGCTCCGATCCTCTCCGGTTTTTGCCCGGCGGCCCGTTCCGTGGGCCGCATCCAGTCCGGTTTTTGCGCAGCGGCCCGTTCCGCGGGCCGGATCCGCTCCGGTTTTTGCGCGGCGGCCCCGATCCGCTCCGGTTTTTTTGCGGCAGCCCGTTCCACGGGCCGGATCCGGTCCGGTTTTTGCGCGGCGGCCCCGATCCGCTCCGGTTTTTGCGCGGCGGCCCGTTCCGCGGGCCGGATCCGCTCCGTTTTTTGCGCGGTGGCCCCGATCCGCTCCGATTTTTGCGCGGCGGCCCGTTCCGCGGGCCGGATCCGGTCCGGTTTTTGCGCGGCGGCCCCGAGCCGGTCCGGTTTTTGTGCGGCGGCCCGTTCCGCGGGCCGGATCCGCTCCGGTTTTGGCACGGCGGCCCCGAGCCGGTCCGGTTTTTGCGCGGCGGCCCGTTCCGCGGGCCGGATCCGCTCCAGTTTTTGCGCGGCGGCCCCGATCCTGTCCGGTTTTTGCGCGGCGGCCCCTTCCACGGGCCGGATCCGGTCCGGTTTTTGCGCGGCGGCTCCTATCCGGTCCGGTTTTTGCCCGGAGGCCCATTCCGCGGGCCGGATCCGGTCTGGTTTTTGCGCGGCGGCCCGTTCCACGGGCCGGATCCGCTCCGGTTTTTGCGCGGCGGCCCCGAGCCGGTCCGGTTTTTGCGCGGCGGCCCGTTCCACGGGCCGCATCCGGTCCGGTTTTTGCGCGGCGGCCCCGATCCGGACCGATTTTTGCGCGGCGGCCTGTTCCGCGGGCCGGATCCGCTCCGGTTTTTGTGCGGCGGCCCCGATCCGCTCCGGTTTTTGCGCGGCGGCCCGTTCCGCGGGCCGGATCCGCTCCGGTTTTTGCGCGGTGGCCCGGATCCGCTCCGCTTTTTGCGTGGCGGCCCCGATCCGCTCCGGTTTTTCCGCGGCGGCCCGTTCCGCGGGCCGCATCCGATCCGGTTTTTGCGCGGTGGCTCCGATCCGGTCCGATATTTGCGCGGCGGCCCGTTCCGCGGGCCGCATCCGGTCCGGTTTTTGCGCGGCGGCCCCGATCCTGTCCGATTTTTGCGCGGCGGCCCGTTCCGCGGGCCGGATCCGCTCCGGTTTTTGCGCGGCGGCCCCGATCCGGTCCGGTTTTTGCGCGGTGGCCCGTTCCGCGGGCCGGATCCGGTCCGGTTTTTGCGCGGCGGACCCGATCCCGTACGGTTTTTGTGCGGCGGCCCGTTCCGCGGGCCGGATCCGGTCCGGTTTTTGCGCGGCGGCCCCGATCCACTCCGGTTTTTGTGCGGCGGCCCGTTCCGCGGGCCGGAGCCGGTCCGGTTTTTGCGCGGCGGCCCCGATCCTGTCCGGTTTTTGCGCCGCGGCCCGTTCCGCGGGCCGCATCCAGTCCGGTTTTTGCGCGGCGGCCCCGAGCCTGTCCGGTTTTTGCACGGCGGCCCGTTCCGCGGGCCGGATCCGCTCCGGTTTTTGCGCGGCGGCCCCGATCGTGTCCGGTTTTTGCGCCGCGGCCCGTTCCGCGGGCCGGATCCGCTCCGGTTTTTGCGCGGCGGCCCCGAGCCGGTCCGGTTTTTGCGCGGCGGCCCGTTCCGCGGGCCGGATCCGCTCCGGTTTTTGCGCGGCGGCCCCGAGCCTGTCCGGATTTTGCGCGGCGGCCCGTTCCGCGGGCCGGATCCGTCCGGTTTTTGCGCGGCGGCCCCGAGCCGGTCCGGTTTTTGTGCCGCCGCCCTTTCCGCGGGCCGGATCCGGTCCGGTTTTTGCGCGGCGGCCCCGATCCGCTCCGATTTTTGCGCGGCGGCCCGTTCCGCGGGCCGGATCCGCTCCGGTTTTTGCGCGGCGGCCCCGATCCTGTCCGGTTTTTGCGCCGCGGCCCGTTCCGCGGGCCGGATCCGCTCCGGTTTTTGCGCGGCGGCCCCGATCCGCTCCGGTTTTTGCGCGGCGGCCCGTTCCGCGGGCCGCATCCGCTCCGGTTTTTGCGCGGCGGCCCCGATCCGCTCCGGTTTTTGCGCGGCGGCCCGTTCCGCGGGCCGGATCCGCTCCGGTTTTTGCGCGGCGGCCCCGATACGGTCCGGTTTTTGCGCGGCGGCCGGTTCCACGGGCCGGATCCGCTCCGCTTTTTGCGCGGCGGCCCCGAGCCGCTCCGGTTTTTGCGCGGCGGCCCGTTCCGCGGGCCGGATCCGGTCCGGTTTTTGCGCGGCGGCCCCGATACGGTCCGGTTTTTGCGCGGCGGCCCGTTCTGCGGGCCTGATCCGCTCCGGTTTTTGCGCGGCGGCCACGATCCGCTCCGGTTTTTGCGCGGCGGCCCGTTCCGCGGGCCGGATCCACTCCGGTTTTTGCGCGGTGGCTCCGATCCGGTCCGGTTTTTGCCCGGCGGCCCGTTCCGTGGGCCGCATCCAGTCCGGTTTTTGCGCCGCGGCCCGTTCCGCGGGCCGGATCCGCTCCGGTTTTTGCGCGGCGGCCCCGATCCACTCCGGTTTTTGCGCGGCGGCCCGTTCCGCGGGCCGGATCCGCTCCGGTTTTTGCGCGGCGGCCCCGAGCCGCTCCGGTTTTTGCGCGGCGGCCCGTTCCGCGGGCCGGATCCGCTCCGGTTTTTGCGCGGCGGCCCCGATCCGCTCCGGTTTTAGCGCGGCGGCCCGTTCCGCGGGCCGCATCCGCTCCGGTTTTTGCGCGGCGGCCCCGATCCGCTCCGGTTTTTGCGCGGCGGCCCGTTCCGCGGGCCGGATCCGGTCCGGTTTTTGCGCGGCGGCCCCGATACGGTCCGGTTTTTGCGCGGCGGCCCGTTCCACGGGCCGGATCCGCTCCGGTTTTTGCGCGGCGGCCCCGAGCCGCTCCGGTTTTTGCGCGGCGGCCCGTTCCGCGGGCCGGATCCGCTCCGGTTTTTGCGCGGCGGCCCCGATATGGTCCGGTTTTTGCGCGGCGGCCCGTTCTGCGGGCCTGATCCGCTCCGGTTTTTGCGCGGCGGCCCCGATCCGCTCCGGTTTTTACGCAGCGGCCCGTTCCGCGGGCCGGATCCGCTCCGGTTTTTGCGCGGTGGCTCCGATCCTGTCCGGTTTTTGCCCGGCGGCCCGTTCCGTGGGCCGCATCCAGTCCGGTTTTTGCGCCGCGGCCCGTTCCGCGGGCCGGATCCGCTCCGGTTTTTGCGCGGTGGCCCCGATCCGCTCCGGTTTTTGCGCGGCGGCCCGTTCCGCGGGCCGGATCCGCTCCGGTTTTTGCGCGGCGGCCCCGATCCGCTCCGGTTTTTGCGCGGCGGCCCGTTCCGCGGGCCGGATCCGCTCCGGTTTTTGCGCGGCGGCTCCGATCCGCTCCGGTTTTAGCACGGCGGCCCGTTCCGCGGGCCGCATCCGCTCCGGTTTTTGCGCGGCGGCCCCAATCCGCTCCGGTTTTTGCGCGGCGGCCCGTTCCGCGGGCTGGATCCGGTCCGGTTTTTGCGCAGTTGCCCCGAGCCGGTCCGGTTTTTGCGCGGCGGCCCGTTCTGCGGGCCGGATCCGCTCCGCTTTTTGCGCGGCGGCCCCGATCCGGTCTGTTTTTTCCGCGGCGGCCCGTTCCGCGGGCTGGATCCGCTCCGGTTTTTGCGCGGCGGCCCCGATCCGGTCCGGTTTTTGCGCGGCGGCCCGTTCCGCGGGCCGGATCCGCTCCGGTTTTTGCGCGGCGGCCCCGAGCCGGTCCGGTTTTTGCGCGGCGGCCCGTTCCGCGGGCCGGATCCGGTCCGGTTTTTGCGCGGCGGCCCCGATCCGCTCCGGTTTTTGTGCGGCGGCCCGTTCCGCGGGCCGGAGCCGGTCCGGTTTTTGCGCGGCGGCCCCGATCCTGTCCGGTTTTTGCGCGGCGGCCCGTTCCGCGGGCCGGATCCGCTCCGGTTTTTGCGCGGCGGCCCCGAGCCGGTCCGGTTTTTGCGCGGCGGCCCGTTCCGCGGGCCGGATCCGCTCCGGTTTTTGCGCGGCGGCCCCGAGCCTGTCCGGTTTTTGCGCGGCGGCCCGTTCCGCGGGCCGGATCCGCTCCGGTTTTTGCGCGGCGGCCCCGATCCGCTCCGGTTTTTGCGCGGCGGCCCGTTCCGCGGGCCGGATCCGCTCCGGTTTTTGCGCGGCGGCCCCGATCCGGTCCGGTTTTTGCGCCGCGGCCCGTTCCGCGGGCCGGATCCGGTCCGGTTTTTGCGCGGCGGCCCCGATACGGTCCGGTTTTTGCGCGGCGGCCCGTTCCACGGGCCGGATCCGCTCCGCTTTTTGCGCGGCGGCCCCGAGCCGCTCCGGTTTTTGCGCGGCGGCCCGTTCCGCGGGCCGCATCCGCTCCGGTTTTTGCGCGGCGGCCCCGATACGGTCCGGTTTTTGTGCGGCGGCCCGTTCCGCGGGCCGGATCCGCTCCGGTTTTTGCGCGGCGGCCCCGAGCCGGTCCGGTTTTTGCGCGGCGGCCCGTTCCGCGGGCCGGATCCGCTCCAGTTTTTGCGCGGCGGCCCCGATCCTGTCCGGTTTTTGCGCGGCGGCCCCTTCCGCGGGCCGGATCCGGTCCGGTTTTTGCGCGGCTGCTCCTATCCGGTCCGGTTTTTGCCCGGAGGCCCATTCCGCGGGCCGGATCCGGTCCGGTTTTTGCGCGGCGGCCCGTTCCGCGGGCCGGATCCGCTCCGGTTTTTGCGCGGCGGCCCCGAGCCGGTCCGGTTTTTGCGCGGCGGCCCGTTCCGCGGGCCGCATCCGGTCCGGTTTTTGCGCGGCGGCCCCGATCCGGTCCGATTTTTGCGCGGCGGCCTCTTCCGCGGGCCGGATCCGCTCCGGTTTTTGCGCGGTGGCCCCGATCCGCTCCGGTTTTTGCGCGGCAGCCCGTTCCGCGGGCCGGATCCGCTCCGCTTTTTGCGCGGCGGCCCCGATCCGCTCCGGTTTTTCCGCGGCGGCCCGTTCCGCGGGCCGCATCCGATCCGGTTTTTGCGCGGTGGCTCCGATCCGGTCCGATATTTGCGCGGCGGCCCGTTCCGCGGGCCGCATCCGGTCCGGTTTTTGCGTGGCGGCCCCGATCCCGTACGGTTTTTGCGCGGCGGCCCGTTCCGCGGGCCGGATCCGCTCCGGTTTTTGCGCGGCGGCCCCGATCCGCTCCGGTTTTTGCGCGGTGGCCCGTTCCGCGGGCCGGATCCGGTCCGGTTTTTGCGCGGCGGCCCCGATCCCGTACGGTTTTTGTGCGGCAGCCCGTTCCGCGGGCCGGAGTCGGTCCGGTTTTTGCGCGGTGGCTCCGATCCGCTCCGGTTTTTGCGCGGTGGCCCGTTCCGCGGGCCGCATCCAGTCCGGTTTTTGCGCGGCGGCCCCGATACGGTCCGGTTTTTGCGCCGCGGCCCGTTCCGCGGGCCGGATCCGCTCCGGTTTTTGCACGGCGGCCCCGATCCTGTCCGGTTTTTGCGCGGCGGCCCGTTCCGCGGGCCGGATCCGCTCCGGTTTTTGCGCGGTGGCTCCTATCCGGTCCGGTATTTGCGCGGCGGCCCGTTCCGCGGGCCGGATCCGCTCCGGTTTTTGCGCGGCGGCCCCGATCCGCTCCGGTGTTTGTGCGGCAGCCCGTTCCGCGGGCCGGATCCGCTCCGGTTTTTGCGCGGCGGCCCCGATCCGCTCCGGTTTTTGCGCGGCGGCCCGTTCCGCGGGCCGGATCCGCTCCGGTTTTTGCGCGGCGGCCCCGATCCGCTCCGGTTTTGGCGCCGCGGCCCGTTCCGCGGGCCGGATCCGCTCCGGTTTTTGCGCGGCGGCTCCGATCCGCTCCGGTTTTTGCCCGGCGGCCCGTTCCGTGGGCCGCATCCAGTCCGGTTTTTGCGCCGCGGCCCGTTCCGCGGGCCGGATCCGCTCCGGTTTTTGCGCGGCGGCCCCGATCCGCTCCGGTTTTTGCGCGGCGGCCCGTTCCGCGGGCCGGATCCTCTCTGGTTTTTGCGCGGCGGCCCCGATCCCCTCCGGTTATTGCGCGGCGGCCCGTTCCGCGGGCCGGATCCGCTCCGGTTTTTGCGCGGTAGCTCCGATCCGCTCCGGTTTTTTTGCGGCAGCCCGTTCCGCGGGCCGGAGCCGGTCCGGTTTTTGCACGGCGGCCCCGATACGGTCCGGTTTTTGCGCGGCGGCCCGTTCCGCGGGCCGCATCCGCTCCGGTTTTTGCGCGGCGGCCCCGATCCGCTCCGGTTTTTGCGCGGCGGCCCGTTCCGCGGGCCGGATCCGCTCCGGTTTTTGCGCGGTGGCCCCGATCCGCTCCGGTTTTTGCGCGGCGGCCCATTCCGCGGGCCGCATCCGCTCCGGTTTTTGCGCGGCAGCCCCGAGCCGGTCCGGTTTTTGCGCGGCGGCCCGTTCCGCGGGCCGGATCCGCTCCGGTTTTTGCGCGGCGGCCCCGAGCCGGTCCGGTTTTTGCGCGGCGGCCCGTTCCGCGGGCCGGATCCGCTCCAGTTTTTGCGCGGCGGCCCCGATCCTGTCCGGTTTTTGCGCGGCGGCCCCTTCCGCGGGCCGGATCCGGTCCGGTTTTTGTGCGGCGGCTCCTATCCGCTCCGGTTTTTGCCCGGAGGCCCTTTCCGCGGGCCGGATCCTGTCCGGTTTTTGCGCGGCGGCCCGTTCCGCGGGCCGGATCCGCTCCGGTTTTTGCACGGCGGCCCCGATACGGTCCGGTTTTTGCGTGGTGGCCCGTTCCGCGGGCCGGATCCGATCCGGTTTTTGCGTGGTGGCTCCCCTCCGGTCCGATATTTGCTCGGCGGAAGTTCCGCGGGCCGGATCCGCTCCGCTTTTTGCGCGGCGGCCCCGATCCGGTCCGGTTTTTGCGTGGTGGCCCGTTCCGCGGGCCGGATCCCGTCCGGTTTTTGCGCGGCGGCCCCGATCCCGTACGGTTTTTGTGCGGCAGCCCGTTCCGCGGCTCGGAGCCGGTCCGGTTTTTGCACGGCGGCCCCGATCCGCTCCGGTTTTTGCGCGGCGGCCCGTTCCGCGGGCCGGATCCGCTCCGGTTTTTGCGCAGTTGCCCCGTGCCGGTCCGGTTTGTGCGCGGCGGCCCGTTCCGCGGGCCGGATCCGGTCCGGTTTTTGCGCGGCGGCCCCGATACGGTCCGGTTTTTGCGCGGCGGCCCGTTCCGCGGGCCGCATCCGCTCCGGTTTTTGCGCGGCGGCCCTGATCCGGTCCGATTTTTGCGCGGCGGCCTGTTCCGCGGGCCGGAGCCGGTCCGGTTTTTGCGCGGCGGCCCCGATCCGCTCCGGTTTTTGCGCGGCGGCCCGTTCCGCGGGCCGGATCCGGTCCGGTTTTTGCGCAGTTGCCCCGAGCCGGTCCGGTTTTTGCGCAGCGGCCCGTTCCGCGGGCCGGATCCGCTCCGGTTTTTGCGCGGCGGCCCCGATACGGTCTGGTTTTTCCGCGGCGGCCCGTTCCGCGGGCCGGATCCGGTCCGGTTTTTGCGCGGCGGCCCCGATCCGGTCCGATTTTTGCGAGACGGCCTGTTCCGCGGGCCGGATCCGCTCCGGTTTTTGCGCAGCGGCCCCGAGCCGGTCCGGTTTTTGCGCGGCGGCCCCGAGCCGGTCCGGTTTTTGCGCGGCGGCCCGTTCCGCGGGCATCATCCGCTCCGGTTTTTGCGCGGCGGCCCCGATCCGCTCCGGTTTTTGCGCGGCGGCCCGTTCCGCGGGCCGGATCCGCTCCGGTTTTTGCGCGGTGGCTCCGATCCTCTCCGGTTTTTGCCCGGCGGCCCGTTCCGTGGGCCGCATCCAGTCCGGTTTTTGCGCAGCGGCCCGTTCCGCGGGCCGGATCCGCTCCGGTTTTTGCGCGGCGGCCCCGATCCGCTCCGGTTTTTTTGCGGCAGCCCGTTCCACGGGCCGGATCCGGTCCGGTTTTTGCGCGGCGGCCCCGATCCGCTCCGGTTTTTGCGCGGCGGCCCGTTCCGCGGGCCGGATCCGCTCCGTTTTTTGCGCGGTGGCCCCGATCCGCTCCGATTTTTGCGCGGCGGCCCGTTCCGCGGGCCGGATCCGGTCCGGTTTTTGCGCGGCGGCCCCGAGCCGGTCCGGTTTTTGTGCGGCGGCCCGTTCCGCGGGCCGGATCCGCTCCGGTTTTGGCACGGCGGCCCCGAGCCGGTCCGGTTTTTGCGCGGCGGCCCGTTCCGCGGGCCGGATCCGCTCCAGTTTTTGCGCGGCGGCCCCGATCCTGTCCGGTTTTTGCGCGGCGGCCCCTTCCACGGGCCGGATCCGGTCCGGTTTTTGCGCGGCGGCTCCTATCCGGTCCGGTTTTTGCCCGGAGGCCCATTCCGCGGGCCGGATCCGGTCTGGTTTTTGCGCGGCGGCCCGTTCCACGGGCCGGATCCGCTCCGGTTTTTGCGCGGCGGCCCCGAGCCGGTCCGGTTTTTGCGCGGCGGCCCGTTCCACGGGCCGCATCCGGTCCGGTTTTTGCGCGGCGGCCCCGATCCGGACCGATTTTTGCGCGGCGGCCTGTTCCGCGGGCCGGATCCGCTCCGGTTTTTGTGCGGCGGCCCCGATCCGCTCCGGTTTTTGCGCGGCGGCCCGTTCCGCGGGCCGGATCCGCTCCGGTTTTTGCGCGGCGGCCCGGATCCGCTCCGCTTTTTGCGTGGCGGCCCCGATCCGCTCCGGTTTTTCCGCGGCGGCCCGTTCCGCGGGCCGCATCCGATCCGGTTTTTGCGCGGTGGCTCCGATCCGGTCCGATATTTGCGCGGCGGCCCGTTCCGCGGGCCGCATCCGGTCCGGTTTTTGCGCGGCGGCCCCGATCCTGTCCGATTTTTGCGCGGCGGCCCGTTCCGCGGGCCGGATCCGCTCCGGTTTTTGCGCGGCGGCCCCGATCCGGTCCGGTTTTTGCGCGGTGGCCCGTTCCGCGGGCCGGATCCGGTCCGGTTTTTGCGCGGCGGCCCCGATCCCGTACGGTTTTTTGTGCGGCGGCCCGTTCCGCGGGCCGGAGCCGGTCCGGTTTTTGCGCGGTGGCTCCGATCCGGTCCGGTTTTTGCGCGGTGGCCCGTTCCGCGGGCCGCATCCAGTCCGGTTTTTGCGCGGCGGCCCCGATACGGTCCGGTTTTTGCGCGGCGGCCCGTTCCGCGGGCCGGATCCGCTCCGGTTTTTGCGCGGTGGCTCCTATCCGGTCCGGTATTTGCGCGGCGGCCCGTTCCGCGGGCCGGATCCGCTCCGGTTTTTGCGCGGCGGCCCCGATCCGCTCCGGTGTTTGTGCGGCAGCCCGTTCTGCGGGCAGGAGCCGGTCCGGTTTTTGCGCGGCGGCCCCGATCCGCTCCGGTTATGGCGCCGCGGCCCGTTCCGCGGGCCGGATCCGCTCCGGTTTTTGCGCGGTGGCTCCGATCCGCTCCGGTTTTTGCCCGGCGGCCCGTTCCGTGGGCCGCATCCAGTCCGGTTTTTGCGCCGCGGCCCGTTCCGCGGGCCGGATCCGCTCCGGTTTTTGCGCGGCGGACACGATCCGCTCCGGTTTTTGCGCGGCAGCCCGTTCCGCGGGCCGGATCTGCTCCGGTTTTTGCGCGGCGGCCCCGAGCCGGTCCGGTTTTTGCGCGGCGGCCCGTTCCGCGGGCCGGATCCGCTCCGGTTTTTGCGCGGCGGCCCCGATCCGCTCCGGTTTTTGTGCGGCGGCCCGTTCCGCGGGCCAGAGCCGGTCCGGTTTTTGCGCGGCGGGCCCGATCCGGTCCGGTTTTTGCGCCGCGGCCCGTTCCGCAGGCCGGATCCGCTCCGGTTTTTTGCGCGGCGGCCCCGAGCCTGTCCGGTTTTTGCCCCGCGGCCCGTTCCGCGGGCCGGATCCGCTCCGGTTTTTGCGCGGCGGCCCCGAGCCTGTCCGGTTTTTGCGCGGCGGCCCGTTCCGCGGGCCGGATCCGCTCCGGTTTTTGCGCGGCGGCCCCGATCCGCTCCGGTTTTTGCGCGGCGGCCCGTTCCGCGGGCCGCATCCGGTCCGGTTTTTGCGCGGCGGCCCCGAGCCGGTCCGGTTTTTGCGCGGCGGCCCGTTCCGCGGGCCGGATCCGGTCCGGTTTTTGCGCGGCGGCCCCGAGCCGGTCCGGTTTTTGTGCCGCCGCCCTTTCCGCGGGCCGGATCCGGTCCAGTTTTTGCGCGGCGGCCCCGATCCGCTCCGATTTTTGCGCGGCGGCCCGTTCCGCGGGCCGGAGCCGGTCCGGTTTTTGCGCGGCGGCCCCGATCCTGTCCGGTTTTTGCGCCGCGGCCCGTTCCGCGGGCCGGATCCGCTCCGGTTTTTGCGCGGCGGCCCCGATCCGGTCCGGTTTTTGCGCGGCGGCCCGTTCCGCGGGCCGGATCCGCTCCGGTTTTTGCGCAGCGGCCCCGATCCTCTCCGGTTTTTGCGCGGTGGCCCGTTCCGCGGGCCGGATCCGGTCCGGTTTTTTCGCGGCGGCACCGAGCCGGTCCGGTTTTTGCGCGGCGGCCCGTTCCGCGGGCCGCATCCGCTCCGGTTTTTGCGCGGCGGCCCGTTCCGCGGGCCGGATCCGCTCCGGTTTTTGCGCGGTGGCTCCGATCCGGTCCGGTTTTTGCCCGGCGGCCTGTTCCGTGGGCCGCATCCAGTCCGGTTTTTGCGCCGCGGCCCGTTCCGCGGGCCGGATCCGCTCCGGTTTTTGCGCGGTGGCCCCGATCCGCTCCGGTTTTGGCGCCGCGGCCCGTTCCGCGGGCCGGATCCGCTCCGGTTTTTGCGCGGCGGCCCCGATCCGCTCCGGTTTTTTGCGCGGCGGCCCGTTCCGCGGGCCGGATCCGCTCCGGTTTTTGCGCGGCGGCTCCGATCCGCTCCGGTTTTAGCACGGCGGCCCGTTCCGCGGGCCGCATCCGCTCCGGTTTTTGCGCGGCGGCCCCAATCCGCTCCGGTTTTTGCGCGGCGGCCCCGATCCGGTCTGTTTTTTCCGCGGCGGCCCGTTCCGCGGGCTGGATCCGCTCCGGTTTTTGCGCGGCGGCCCCGATCCGGTCCGGTTTTTGCGCGGCGGCCCGTTCCGCGGGCCGGATCCGCTCCGGTTTTTGCGCGGCGGCCCCGAGCCGGTCCGGTTTTTTGCGCGGCGGCCCGTTCCGCGGGCCGGATCCGGTCCGGTTTTTGCGCGGCGGCCCCGATCCGCTCCGGTTTTTGTGCGGCGGCCCGTTCCGCGGGCCGGAGCCGGTCCGGTTTTTGCGCGGCGGCCCCGATCCTGTCCGGTTTTTGCGCGGCGGCCCGTTCCGCGGGCCGGATCCGCTCCGGTTTTTGCGCGGCGGCCCCGAGCCGGTCCGGTTTTTGCGCGGCGGCCCGTTCCGCGGGCCGGATCCGCTCCGGTTTTTGCGCGGCGGCCCCGAGCCTGTCCGGTTTTTGCGCGGCGGCCCGTTCCGCGGGCCGGATCCGCTCCGGTTTTTGCGCGGCGGCCCCGATCCGCTCCGGTTTTTGCGCGGCGGCCCGTTCCGCGGGCCGGATCCGCTCCGGTTTTTGCGCGGCGGCCCCGATCCGGTCCGGTTTTTTGCGCCGCGGCCCGTTCCGCGGGCCGGATCCGGTCCGGTTTTTGCGCGGCGGCCCCGATACGGTCCGGTTTTTGCGCGGCGGCCCGTTCCACGGGCCGGATCCGCTCCGCTTTTTGCGCGGCGGCCCCGAGCCGCTCCGGTTTTTGCGCGGCGGCCCGTTCCGCGGGCCGCATCCGCTCCGGTTTTTGCGCGGCGGCCCCGAGCCGGTCCGGTTTTTGTGCGGCGGCCCGTTCCGCGGGCCGGATCCGCTCCGGTTTTTGCGCGGCGGCCCCGAGCCGGTCCGGTTTTTGCGCGGCGGCCCGTTCCGCGGGCCGGATCCGCTCCAGTTTTTGCGCGGCGGCCCCGATCCTGTCCGGTTTTTGCGCGGCGGCCCCTTCCGCGGGCCGGATCCGGTCCGGTTTTTGCGCGGCGGCTCCTATCCGGTCCGGTTTTTGCCCGGAGGCCCATTCCGCGGGCCGGATCCGGTCCGGTTTTTGCGCGGCGGCCCGTTCCGCGGGCCGGATCCGCTCCGGTTTTTGCGCGGCGGCCCCGAGCCGGTCCGGTTTTTTGCGCGGCGGCCCGTTCCGCGGGCCGCATCCGGTCCGGTTTTTGCGCGGCGGCCCCGATCCGGTCCGATTTTTTGCGCGGCGGCCCTCTTCCGCGGGGCCGGATCCGCTCCGGTTTTTGCGCGGTGGCCCCGATCCGCTCCGGTTTTTGCGCGGCAGCCCGTTCCGCGGGCCGGATCCGCTCCGCTTTTTGCGCGGCGGCCCCGATCCGCTCCGGTTTTTTCCGCGGCGGCCCGTTCCGCGGGCCGCATCCGATCCGGTTTTTGCGCGGTGGCTCCGATCCGGTCCGATATTTGCGCGGCGGCCCGTTCCGCGGGCCGCATCCGGTCCGGTTTTTGCGTGGCGGCCCCGATCCGGTCCGATTTTTGCGCGGCGGCCCGTTCCGCGGGCCGGATCCGCTCCGGTTTTTGCGCGGCGGCCCCGATCCGCTCCGGTTTTTGCGCGGTGGCCCGTTCCGCGGGCCGGATCCGGTCCGGTTTTTGCGCGGCGGCCCCGATCCCGTACGGTTTTTGTGCGGCAGCCCGTTCCGCGGGCCGGAGTCGGTCCGGTTTTTGCGCGGTGGCTCCGATCCGCTCCGGTTTTTGCGCGGTGGCCCGTTCCGCGGGCCGCATCCAGTCCGGTTTTTGCGCGGCGGCCACGATACGGTCCGGTTTTTGCGCCGCGGCCCGTTCCGCGGGCCGGATCCGCTCCGGTTTTTGCACGGCGGCCCCGATCCTGTCCGGTTTTTGCGCGGCGGCCCGTTCCGCGGGCCGGATCCGCTCCGGTTTTTGCGCGGTGGCTCCTATCCGGTCCGGTATTTGCGCGGCGGCCCGTTCCGCGGGCCGGATCCGCTCCGGTTTTTGCGCGGCGGCCCCGATCCGCTCCGGTGTTTGTGCGGCAGCCCGTTCCGCGGGCCGGATCCGCTCCGGTTTTTGCGCGGCGGCCCCGATCCGCTCCGGTTTTTGCGCGGCGGCCCGTTCCGCGGGCCGGATCCGCTCCGGTTTTTGCGCGGCGGCCCCGATCCGCTCCGGTTTTGGCGCCGCGGCCCGTTCCGCGGGCCGGATCCGCTCCGGTTTTTGCGCGGTGGCTCCGATCCGCTCCGGTTTTTGCCCGGCGGCCCGTTCCGTGGGCCGCATCCAGTCCGGTTTTTGCGCCGCGGCCCGTTCCGCGGGCCGGATCCGCTCCGGTTTTTGCGCGGCGGCCCCGATCCGCTCCGGTTTTTGCGCGGCGGCCCGTTCCGCGGGCCGGATCCGCTCTGGTTTTTGCGCGGTGGCCCCGATCCCCTCCGGTTATTGCGCGGCGGCCCGTTCCGCGGGCCGATCCGCTCCGGTTTTTGCGCGGTAGCTCCGATCCGCTCCGGTTTTTTTGCGGCAGCCCGTTCCGCGGGCCGGAGCCGGTCCGGTTTTTGCACGGCGGCCCCGATACGGTCCGGTTTTTGCGCGGCGGCCCGTTCCGCGGGCCGCATCCGCTCCGGTTTTTGCGCGGCGGCCCCGATCCGCTCCGGTTTTTGCGCGGCGGCCCGTTCCGCGGGCCGGATCCGCTCCGGTTTTTGCGCGGTGGCCCCGATCCGCTCCGGTTTTTGCGCGGCGGCCCATTCCGCGGGCCGCATCCGCTCCGGTTTTTGCGCGGCAGCCCCGAGCCGGTCCGGTTTTTGCGCGGCGGCCCGTTCCGCGGGCCGGATCCGCTCCGGTTTTTGCGCGGCGGCCCCGAGCCGGTCCGGTTTTTGCGCGGCGGCCCGTTCCGCGGGCCGGATCCGCTCCAGTTTTTGCGCGGGCGGCCCCGAGCCGGTCCGGTTTTTGCGCGGCGGCCCGTTCCGCGGGCCGGATCCGGTCCGGTTTTTTGCGCGGGCGGCCCCGAGCCGGTCCGGTTTTTGTGCCGCCGCCCTTTCCGCGGGCCGGATCCGGTCCAGTTTTTGCGCGGCGGCCCCGATCCGCTCCGATTTTTGCGCGGCGGCCCGTTCCGCGGGCCGGAGCCGGTCCGGTTTTTGCGCGGCGGCCCCGATCCTGTCCGGTTTTTGCGCCGCGGCCCGTTCCGCGGGCCGGATCCGCTCCGGTTTTTGCGCGGCGGCCCCGATCCGGTCCGGTTTTTGCGCGGCGGCCCGTTCCGCGGGCCGATCCGCTCCGGTTTTTGCGCAGCGGCCCCGATCCTCTCCGGTTTTTGCGCGGTGGCCCGTTCCGCGGGCCGGATCCGGTCCGGTTTTTTCGCGGCGGCACCGAGCCGGTCCGGTTTTTGCGCGGCGGCCCGTTCCGCGGGCCGCATCCGCTCCGGTTTTTGCGCGGCGGCCCGTTCCGCGGGCCGGATCCGCTCCGGTTTTTGCGCGGTGGCTCCGATCCGGTCCGGTTTTTGCCCGGCGGCCTGTTCCGTGGGCCGCATCCAGTCCGGTTTTTGCGCCGCGGCCCGTTCCGCGGGCCGGATCCGCTCCGGTTTTTGCGCGGTGGCCCCGATCCGCTCCGGTTTTGGCGCCGCGGCCCGTTCCGCGGGCCGGATCCGCTCCGGTTTTTGCGCGGCGGCCCCGATCCGCTCCGGTTTTTGCGCGGCGGCCCGTTCCGCGGGCCGGATCCGCTCCGGTTTTTGCGCGGCGGCTCCGATCCGCTCCGGTTTTAGCACGGCGGCCCGTTCCGCGGGCCGCATCCGCTCCGGTTTTTGCGCGGCGGCCCCAATCCGCTCCGGTTTTTGCGCGGCGGCCCCGATCCGGTCTGTTTTTTTCCGCGGCGGCCCGTTCCGCGGGCTGGATCCGCTCCGGTTTTTGCGCGGCGGCCCCGATCCGGTCCGGTTTTTGCGCGGCGGCCCGTTCCGCGGGCCGGATCCGCTCCGGTTTTTGCGCGGCGGCCCCGAGCCGGTCCGGTTTTTGCGCGGCGGCCCGTTCCGCGGGCCGGATCCGGTCCGGTTTTTGCGCGGCGGCCCCGATCCGCTCCGGTTTTTGTGCGGCGGCCCGTTCCGCGGGCCGGAGCCGGTCCGGTTTTTGCGCGGCGGCCCCGATCCTGTCCGGTTTTTGCGCGGCGGCCCGTTCCGCGGGCCGGATCCGCTCCGGTTTTTGCGCGGCGGCCCCGAGCCGGTCCGGTTTTTGCGCGGCGGCCCGTTCCGCGGGCCGGATCCGCTCCGGTTTTTGCGCGGCGGCCCCGAGCCTGTCCGGTTTTTGCGCGGCGGCCCGTTCCGCGGGCCGGATCCGCTCCGGTTTTTGCGCGGCGGCCCCGATCCGCTCCGGTTTTTGCGCGGCGGCCCGTTCCGCGGGCCGGATCCGCTCCGGTTTTTGCGCGGCGGCCCCGATCCGGTCCGGTTTTTTGCGCCGCGGCCCGTTCCGCGGGCCGGATCCGGTCCGGTTTTTGCGCGGCGGCCCCGATACGGTCCGGTTTTTGCGCGGCGGCCCGTTCCACGGGCCGGATCCGCTCCGCTTTTTGCGCGGCGGCCCCGAGCCGCTCCGGTTTTTGCGCGGCGGCCCGTTCCGCGGGCCGCATCCGCTCCGGTTTTTGCGCGGCGGCCCCGAGCCGGTCCGGTTTTTGTGCGGCGGCCCGTTCCGCGGGCCGGATCCGCTCCGGTTTTTGCGCGGCGGCCCCGAGCCGGTCCGGTTTTTGCGCGGCGGCCCGTTCCGCGGGCCGGATCCGCTCCAGTTTTTGCGCGGCGGCCCCGATCCTGTCCGGTTTTTGCGCGGCGGCCCCTTCCGCGGGCCGGATCCGGTCCGGTTTTTGCGCGGCGGCTCCTATCCGGTCCGGTTTTTGCCCGGAGGCCCATTCCGCGGGCCGGATCCGGTCCGGTTTTTGCGCGGCGGCCCGTTCCGCGGGCCGGATCCGCTCCGGTTTTTGCGCGGCGGCCCCGAGCCGGTCCGGTTTTTGCGCGGCGGCCCGTTCCGCGGGCCGCATCCGGTCCGGTTTTTGCGCGGCGGCCCCGATCCGGTCCGATTTTTGCGCGGCGGCCTCTTCCGCGGGCCGGATCCGCTCCGGTTTTTGCGCGGTGGCCCCGATCCGCTCCGGTTTTTGCGCGGCAGCCCGTTCCGCGGGCCGGATCCGCTCCGCTTTTTGCGCGGCGGCCCCGATCCGCTCCGGTTTTTCCGCGGCGGCCCGTTCCGCGGGCCGCATCCGATCCGGTTTTTGCGCGGTGGCTCCGATCCGGTCCGATATTTGCGCGGCGGCCCGTTCCGCGGGCCGCATCCGGTCCGGTTTTTGCGTGGCGGCCCCGATCCGGTCCGATTTTTGCGCGGCGGCCCGTTCCGCGGGCCGGATCCGCTCCGGTTTTTGCGCGGCGGCCCCGATCCGCTCCGGTTTTTGCGCGGTGGCCCGTTCCGCGGGCCGGATCCGGTCCGGTTTTTGCGCGGCGGCCCCGATCCCGTACGGTTTTTGTGCGGCAGCCCGTTCCGCGGGCCGGAGTCGGTCCGGTTTTTGCGCGGTGGCTCCGATCCGCTCCGGTTTTTGCGCGGTGGCCCGTTCCGCGGGCCGCATCCAGTCCGGTTTTTGCGCGGCGGCCACGATACGGTCCGGTTTTTGCGCCGCGGCCCGTTCCGCGGGCCGGATCCGCTCCGGTTTTTTGCACGGCGGCCCCGATCCTGTCCGGTTTTTGCGCGGCGGCCCGTTCCGCGGGCCGGATCCGCTCCGGTTTTTGCGCGGTGGCTCCTATCCGGTCCGGTATTTGCGCGGCGGCCCGTTCCGCGGGCCGGATCCGCTCCGGTTTTTGCGCGGCGGCCCCGATCCGCTCCGGTGTTTGTGCGGCAGCCCGTTCCGCGGGCCGGATCCGCTCCGGTTTTTGCGCGGCGGCCCCGATCCGCTCCGGTTTTTGCGCGGCGGCCCGTTCCGCGGGCCGGATCCGCTCCGGTTTTTGCGCGGCGGCCCCGATCCGCTCCGGTTTTGGCGCCGCGGCCCGTTCCGCGGGCCGGATCCGCTCCGGTTTTTGCGCGGTGGCTCCGATCCGCTCCGGTTTTTTGCCCGGCGGCCCGTTCCGTGGGCCGCATCCAGTCCGGTTTTTGCGCCGCGGCCCGTTCCGCGGGCCGGATCCGCTCCGGTTTTTGCGCGGCGGCCCCGATCCGCTCCGGTTTTTGCGCGGCGGCCCGTTCCGCGGGCCGGATCCGCTCTGGTTTTTGCGCGGTGGCCCCGATCCCCTCCGGTTATTGCGCGGCGGCCCGTTCCGCGGGCCGGATCCGCTCCGGTTTTTGCGCGGTAGCTCCGATCCGCTCCGGTTTTTTTGCGGCAGCCCGTTCCGCGGGCCGGAGCCGGTCCGGTTTTTGCACGGCGGCCCCGATACGGTCCGGTTTTTGCGCGGCGGCCCGTTCCGCGGGCCGCATCCGCTCCGGTTTTTGCGCGGCGGCCCCGATCCGCTCCGGTTTTTGCGCGGCGGCCCGTTCCGCGGGCCGGATCCGCTCCGGTTTTTGCGCGGTGGCCCCGATCCGCTCCGGTTTTTGCGCGGCGGCCCATTCCGCGGGCCGCATCCGCTCCGGTTTTTGCGCGGCAGCCCCGAGCCGGTCCGGTTTTTGCGCGGCGGCCCGTTCCGCGGGCCGGATCCGCTCCGGTTTTTGCGCGGCGGCCCCGAGCCGGTCCGGTTTTTTGCGCGGCGGCCCGTTCCGCGGGCCGGATCCGCTCCAGTTTTTGCGCGGCGGCCCCGATCCTGTCCGGTTTTTGCGCGGCGGCCCCTTCCGCGGGCCGGATCCGGTCCGGTTTTTGTGCGGCGGCTCCTATCCGCTCCGGTTTTTGCCCGGAGGCCCTTTCCGCGGGCCGGATCCTGTCCGGTTTTTGCGCGGCGGCCCGTTCCGCGGGCCGGATCCGCTCCGGTTTTTGCACGGCGGCCCCGATACGGTCCGGTTTTTGCGCGGCGGCCCGTTCCGCGGGCCGCATCCGATCCGGTTTTTGCGCGGTGGCTCCCCTCCGGTCCGATATTTGCTCGGCGGAAGTTCCGCGGGCCGGATCCGCTCCGCTTTTTGCGCGGCGGCCCCGATCCGGTCCGGTTTTTGCGTGGTGGCCCGTTCCGCGGGCCGGATCCGGTCCGGTTTTTGCGCGGCGGCCCCGATCCCGTACGGTTTTTGTGCGGCAGCCCGTTCCGCGGCTCGGAGCCGGTCCGGTTTTTGCACGGCGGCCCCGATCCGCTCCGGTTTTTGCGCGGCGGCCCGTTCCGCGGGCCGGATCCGCTCCGGTTTTTGCGCAGTTGCCCCGTGCCGGTCCGGTTTGTGCGCGGCGGCCCGTTCCGCGGGCCGGATCCGGTCCGGTTTTTGCGCGGCGGCCCCGATACGGTCCGGTTTTTGCGCGGCGGCCTGTTCCGCGGGCCGCATCCGCTCCGGTTTTTGCGCGGCGGCCCTGATCCGGTCCGATTTTTGCGCGGCGGCCTGTTCCGCGGGCCGGAGCCGGTCCGGTTTTTGCGCGGCGGCCCCGATCCGCTCCGGTTTTTGCGCGGCGGCCCGTTCCGCGGGCCGGATCCGGTCCGGTTTTTGCGCAGTTGCCCCGAGCCGGTCCGGTTTTTGCGCAGCGGCCCGTTCCGCGGGCCGGATCCGCTCCGGTTTTTGCGCGGCGGCCCCGATACGGTCTGGTTTTTCCGCGGCGGCCCGTTCCGCGGGCCGGATCCGGTCCGGTTTTTGCGCGGCGGCCCCGATCCGGTCCGATTTTTGCGAGGCGGCCTGTTCCGCGGGCCGGATCCGCTCCGGTTTTTGCGCAGCGGCCCCGAGCCGGTCCGGTTTTTGCGCGGCGGCCCGTTCCGCGGGCATCATCCGCTCCGGTTTTTGCGCGGCGGCCCCGATCCGCTCCGGTTTTTGCGCGGCGGCCCGTTCCGCGGGCCGGATCCGCTCCGGTTTTTGCGCGGTGGCTCCGATCCTCTCCGGTTTTTGCCCGGCGGCCCGTTCCGTGGGCCGCATCCAGTCCGGTTTTTGCGCAGCGGCCCGTTCCGCGGGCCGGATCCGCTCCGGTTTTTGCGCGGCGGCCCCGATCCGCTCCGGTTTTTTTGCGGCAGCCCGTTCCACGGGCCGGATCCGGTCCGGTTTTTGCGCGGCGGCCCCGATCCGCTCCGGTTTTTTGCGCGGCGGCCCGTTCCGCGGGCCGGATCCGCTCCGTTTTTTGCGCGGTGGCCCCGATCCGCTCCGATTTTTGCGCGGCGGCCCGTTCCGCGGGCCGGATCCGGTCCGGTTTTTGCGCGGCGGCCCCGAGCCGGTCCGGTTTTTTGTGCGGCGGCCCGTTCCGCGGGCCGGATCCGCTCCGGTTTTGGCACGGCGGCCCCGAGCCGGTCCGGTTTTTGCGCGGCGGCCCGTTCCGCGGGCCGGATCCGCTCCAGTTTTTGCGCGGCGGCCCCGATCCTGTCCGGTTTTTGCGCGGCGGCCCCTTCCACGGGCCGGATCCGGTCCGGTTTTTGCGCGGCGGATCCTATCCGGTCCGGTTTTTGCCCGGAGGCCCATTCCGCGGGCCGGATCCGGTCTGGTTTTTGCGCGGCGGCCCCGATCCGGACCGATTTTTGCACGGCGGCCTGTTCCGCGGGCCGGATCCGCTCCGGTTTTTGTGCGGCGGCCCCGATCCGCTCCGGTTTTTTGCGCGGCGGCCCGTTCCGCGGGCCGGATCCGCTCCGGTTTTTGCGCGGTGGCCCGGATCCGCTCCGCTTTTTGCGTGGCGGCCCCGATCCGCTCCGGTTTTTCCGCGGCGGCCCGTTCCGCGGGCCGCATCCGATCCGGTTTTTGCGCGGTGGCTCCGATCCGGTCCGATATTTGCGCGGCGGCCCGTTCCGCGGGCCGCATCCGGTCCGGTTTTTGCGCGGCGGCCCCGATCCTGTCCGATTTTTGCGCGGCGGCCCGTTCCGCGGGCCGGATCCGCTCCGGTTTTTGCGCGGCGGCCCCGATCCGGTCCGGTTTTTGCGCGGTGGCCCGTTCCGCGGGCCGGATCCGGTCCGGTTTTTGCGCGGCGGCCCCGATCCCGTACGGTTTTTGTGCGGCGGCCCGTTCCGCGGGCCGGAGCCGGTCCGGTTTTTGCGCGGTGGCTCCGATCCGGTCCGGTTTTTGCGCGGTGGCCCGTTCCGCGGGCCGCATCCAGTCCGGTTTTTGCGCGGCGGCCCCGATCCGCTCCGGTTTTTGCGCGGCGGCCCGTTCCGCGGGCCGGATCCGCTCCGGTTTTTGCGCGGTGGCTCCTATCCGGTCCGGTATTTGCGCGGCGGCCCGTTCCGCGGGCCGGATCCGCTCCGGTTTTTGCGCGGCGGCCCCGATCCGCTCCGGTGTTTGTGCGGCAGCCCGTTCCGCGGGCAGGAGCCGGTCCGGTTTTTGCGCGGCGGCCCCGATCCGCTCCGGTTTTGGCGCCGCGGCCCGTTCCGCGGGCCGGATCCGCTCCGGTTTTTGCGCGGTGGCTCCGATCCGCTCCGGTTTTTGCCCGGCGGCCCGTTCCGTGGGCCGCATCCAGTCCGGTTTTTGCGCGGCGGCCCGTTCCGCGGGCCGGATCCGCTCCGGTTTTTGCGCGGCGGACACGATCCGCTCCGGTTTTTGCGCGGCAGCCCGTTCCGCGGGCCGGATCTGCTCCGGTTTTTGCGCGGCGGCCCCGAGCCGGTCCGGTTTTTGCGCGGCGGCCCGTTCCGCGGGCCGGATCCGCTCCGGTTTTTGCGCGGCGGCCCCGATCCGCTCCGGTTTTTGTGCGGCGGCCCGTTCCGCGGGCCAGAGCCGGTCCGGTTTTTGCGCGGCGGGCCCGATCCGGTCCGGTTTTTGCGCCGCGGCCCGTTCCGCAGGCCGGATCCGCTCCGGTTTTTGCGCGGCGGCCCCGAGCCTGTCCGGTTTTTGCCCCGCGGCCCGTTCCGCGGGCCGGATCCGCTCCGGTTTTTGCGCGGCGGCCCCGAGCCTGTCCGGTTTTTGCGCGGCGGCCCGTTCCGCGGGCCGGATCCGCTCCGGTTTTTGCGCGGCGGCCCCGATCCGGTCCGGTTTTTGCGCGGCGGCCCGTTCCGCGGGCCGCATCCGGTCCGGTTTTTGCGCGGCGGCCCCGAGCCGGTCCGGTTTTTGCGCGGCGGCCCGTTCCGCGGGCCGGATCCGGTCCGGTTTTTGCGCGGCGGCCCCGAGCCGGTCCGGTTTTTGTGCCGCCGCCCTTTCCGCGGGCCGGATCCGGTCCAGTTTTTGCGCGGCGGCCCCGATCCGCTCCGATTTTTGCGCGGCGGCCCGTTCCGCGGGCCGGAGCCGGTCCGGTTTTTGCGCGGCGGCCCCGATCCTGTCCGGTTTTTGCGCCGCGGCCCGTTCCGCGGGCCGGATCCGCTCCGGTTTTTGCGCGGCGGCCCCGATCCGGTCCGGTTTTTGCGCGGCGGCCCGTTCCGCGGGCCGGATCCGCTCCGGTTTTTGCGCAGCGGCCCCGATCCTCTCCGGTTTTTGCGCGGTGGCCCGTTCCGCGGGCCGGATCCGGTCCGGTTTTTTCGCGGCGGCACCGAGCCGGTCCGGTTTTTGCGCGGCGGCCCGTTCCGCGGGCCGCATCCGCTCCGGTTTTTGCGCGGCGGCCCCGAGCCGGTCCGGTTTTTGCGCGGCGGCCCGTTCCACGGGCCGGATCCGCTCCGGTTTTTGCGCGGCGGCCCCGATCCGCTCCGGTTTTTGCGCGGCGGCCCGTTCCGCGGGCTGGATCCGGTCCGGTTTTTGCGCGGCGGACACGATCCACTCCGGTTTTTGCGCGGCGGCCCGTTCTGCGGGCCGGATCCGGTCCGGTTTTTGCGCGGCGGCCCCGATCCGGTCTGGTTTTTCCGCGGCGGCCCGTTCCGCGGGCCGGATCCGCTCCGGTTTTTGCGCGGCGGCCCCGATCCGCTCCGGTTTTTGCGCGGCGGCCCGTTCCGCGGGCCGGATCCGCTCCGGTTTTTGCGCGGCGGCCCCGAGCCGGTCCGGTTTTTGCGCGGCGGCCCGTTCCGCGGGCCGGATCCGGTCCGGTTTTTGCGCGGTGCTCCGATCCGCTCCGGTTCTTTTGCGGCAGCCCGTTCCGCGGGCCGGAGCCGGTCCGGTTTTTGCACGGCGGCCCCGAGCCGGTCCGGTTTTTGCGCGGCGGCCCGTTCCGCGGGCCGGATCCGCTCCGGTTTTTGCGCGGCGGCCCCGATCCGCTCCGGTTTTTGCGCGGCGGCCCGTTCCGCGGGCCGGTTCCGCTCCGGTTTTTGCGCGGTGGCCCCGATCCGCTCCGGTTTTTGCGCGGCGGCCCGTTCCGCGGGCCGGATCCGCTCCGGTTTTTGCGCGGCAGCCCCGAGCCGGTCCAGTTTTTGCGCGGCGGCCCCTTCCGCGGGCCGGATCCGCTCCGGTTTTTGCGCGGCGGCCCCGAGCCGGTCCGGTTTTTGCGCGGCGGCCCGTTCCGCGGGCCGGATCCGCTCCAGTTTTTGCGCGGCGGCCCCGATCCTGTCCGGTTTTTGCGCGGCGGCCCCTTCCGCGGGCCGGATCCGGTCCGGTTTTTGTGCGGCGGCTCCTATCCGGTCCGGTTTTTGCGCGGCAGCCCTTTCCGCCGGCCGGATCCGGTCCGGTTTTTGCGCGGCGGCCCGTTCCGCGGGCCGGATCCGCTCCGGTTTTTGCACGGCGGCCCCGATACGGTCCGGTTTTTGCGTGGCGGCCCGTTCTGCGGGCCGGATCCGCTCCGGTTTTTGCGCGGTGGCCCCGATCCGCTCCGGTTTTTGTGCGGCGGCCCGTTCCGCGGGCCGGATCCGCTCCGGTTTTTGCGCGGCAGCCCCGAGCCGGTCCGGTTTTTGCGCGGCGGCCCGTTCCGCGGGCCGGATCCGCTCCGGTTTTTGCGCGGTGGCTCCGATCCGGTCCGGTTTTTGCGCGGCGGCCCGTTCCGCGGGCCAGATCCGCTCCAGTTTTTGCGCGGCGGCCCCGATCCTGTCCGGTTTTTGCGCGGCGGCCCCTTCCGCGGGCCGGATCCGGTCCGGTTTTTGTGCGGCGGCTCCTATCCGCTCCGGTTTTTGCCCGGAGGCCCTTTCCGCGGGCCGGATCCGGTCCGGTTTTTGCGCGGCGGCCCGTTCCGCGGGCCGGATCCGCTCCGGTTTTTGCACGGCGGCCCCGATACGGTCCGGTTTTTGCGTGGCGGCCCGTTCCGCGGGCCGGATCCGATCTGGTTTTTGCGCGGTGGCTCCGCTCCGGTCCGATATTTGCTCGGCGGAAGTTCCGCGGGCCGGATCCGTCCGGTTTTTGCGCGGCGGCCCCGATCCGCTCCGGTTTTTGCGTGGTGGCCCGTTCCGCGGCCCGGATCCCGTCCGGTTTTTGCGCGGCGGCCCCGATCCGGTCCGATTTTTGCGCGGCGGCCTGTTCCGCGGGCCAGATCCGCTCCGGTTTTTGCGCGGCGGCCCCGATCCGCTCCGGTTTTTGCGCGGCGGCCCGTTCCGCGGGCCGGAGCCGGTCCGGTTTTTGCGCGGCGGCCCCGATCCGGTGCGGTTTTTGGGCGGTGGCCCGTTCCGCGGGCCGGATCCGGTCCGGTTTTTGCGCGGCGGCCCCGATCCCGTACGGTTTTTGTGCGGCAGCCCGTTCCGCGGGCCGGAGCCGGTCCGGTTTTTGCGCGGCGGCCCCGATCCGCTCCGGTTTTTGCGCGGCGGCCCGTTCCGCGGGCCGGATCCGGTCCGGTTTTTGCGCGGCGGCCCCGATACGGTCTGTTTTTTCCGCGGCGGCCCGTTCCGCGGGCCGGATCCGGTCCGGTTTTTGCGCGGCGGCCCCGAGCCGGTCCGATTTTTGCGAGGCGGCCTGTTCCGCGGGCCGGATCCGCTCCGGTTTTTGCGCAGCGGCCCCGAGCCGGTCCGGTTTTTGTGCGCGGCAGCCCGTTCCGCGGGCCAGATCCGCTCCGGTTTTTGCGCGGCGGCCCCGATCCGCTCCGGTTTTTGCGCGGCGGCCCGTTCCGCGGGCCGGATCCGCTCCGGTTTTTGCGCGGCGGCCCCGATCCGGTGCGGTTTTTGGGCGGTGGCCCGTTCCGCGGGCCGGATCCGGTCCGGTTTTTGCGCGGCGGCCCCGATCCCGTACGGTTTTTGTGCGGCAGCCCGTTCCGCGGGACGGAGCCGGTCCGGTTTTTGCGCGGCGGCCCCGATCCGCTCCGGTTTTTGCGCGGCGGCCCGTTCCGCGGGCCGGATCCGGTCCGGTTTTTGCGCGGCGGCCCCGATACGGTCCGGTTTTTGCGCGGCGGCCCGTTCCGCGGGCCGCATCCGCTCCGGTTTTTGCGCGGCGGCCCCGATCCGGTCCGATTTTTGCGCGGCGGCCTGTTCCGCGGGCCAGATCCGCTCCGGTTTTTGCGCGGCGGCCCCGATCCGCTCCGGTTTTTGCGCGGCGGCCCGTTCCGCGGGCCGGAGCCGGTCCGGTTTTTGCGCGGCGGCCCCGATCCGGTGCGGTTATTGGGCGGTGGCCCGTTCCGCGGGCCGGATCCGGTCCGGTTTTTGCGCGGCGGCCCCGATCCCGTACGGTTTTTGTGCGGCAGCCCGTTCCGCGGGCCGGAGCCAGTCCGGTTTTTGCGCGGCGGCCCCGATCCGCTCCGGTTTTTGCGTGGCGGCCCGTTCCGCGGGCCGGATCCGCTCCGGTTTTTGCGCGGTGGCCCCGATCCGCTCCGGTTTTTGAGCGGCGGCCCGTTCCGCGGGCCGGATCCGCTGCGGTTTTTGCGCGGCAGCCCCGATCCTGTCCGGTTTTTGTGCGGCGGCCCGTTCCGCGGGCCGGATCTGGTCCGGTTTTTGCGCGGCGGCCCCGATCCGCTCCGGTTTTTGCGCGGCGGCCCGTTCCGCGGGCCGGATCCGCTCCGGTTTTTGCACGGCGGCCCCGATCCGCTCCGGTTTTTGCGCGGCGGCCCGTTCCGCGGGCCGGATCCGCTCCGGTTTTTGCGCGGCGGCCCCGATCCGATCCGGTTTTTGCGCGGCGGCCCGTTCCGTGGGCCGCATTCGGTCCGGTTTTTGCGCGGCGGCCCGTTCCGCGGGCCGGAGCCGGTCCGGTTTTTGCACGGCGGCCCCAATCCTGTCCGGTTTTTGCGCCGCGGCCCATTCCGCGGGCCGGATCCTCTCCGGTTTTTGCGCGGCGGCCCCGATCCTGTCCGGTTTTTGCGCGGCGGCCCGTTCCGCGGGCCGGATCCGGTCCGGTTTTTGCGCGGTGGCCCCGATCCGCTCCGGTTTTTTGCGCGGCGGCCCGTTCCGCGGGCCGGATCCGCTCCGGTTTTTGCGCGGCGGCCCCGATCCGGTCCGATTTTTGCGCGGCGGACCGTTCCGCGGGCCGGATCCGCTCCGGTTTTTGCGCGGCGGCCCCGATCCGCTCCGGTTTTTGCGCGGCGGCCCGTTCCGCGGGCCGGATCCGCTCCGGTTTTTGCGCGGCGGCCCCGATACGGTCCGGTTTTTGCGCGGCGGCCCGTTCCGCGGGCCGGATCCGCTCCGGTTTTTGCGCGGCGGCCCCGATCCTGTCCGGTTTTTGCGCGGCGGCCCCTTCCGCGGGCCGGATCCGCTCCGGTTTTTGCGCGGCGGCTCCTATCCGGTCCGGTTTTTGCCCGGAGGCCCTTTCCGCGGGCCGGATCCGCTCCGGTTTTTGCGCGGCGGCCCGTTCCGCGGGCCGGATCCGCTCCGGTTTTTGCGCGGCGGCACCGAGCCGGTCCGGTTTTTGCGCGGCGGCCCGTTCCGCGGGCCGGATCCGATCCGGTTTTTGCGCGGTGGCTCCGCTCCGGTCCGATATTTGCTCGGCGGAAGTTCCGCGGGCCGCATCCGGTCCGGTTTTTGCGCGGCGGCCCCGATCCGGCCCGATTTTTGCGCGGCGGCCCGTTCCGCGGGCCGCATCCGCTCCGGTTTTTGCGCGGCGGCCCCGATCCGCTCCGGTTTTTGCGCGGCGGCCCGTTCCGCGGGCCGGATCCGGTCCGGTTTTTGCGCGGCGGCCCCGATCCGCTCCGGTTTTTGCGCGGCGGCCCGTTCCGCGGGCCGCATCCGGTCCGGTTTTTGCGCGGCGGCCCCGATCCGGTCCGATTTTTGCGCGGCGGCCCCGATCCGCTCCGGTTTTTGCGCGGCGGCCCCGATCCGCTCCGGTTTTTGCGCGGCGGCCCGTTCCGCGGGCCGGATCCGCTCCGCTTTTTGCGCGGCGGCCCCGATCCGCTCCGGTTTTTTCCGCGGCGGCCCGTTCCGCGGGCCGGATCCGCTCCGGTTTTTGCGCGGCGGCCCCGATCCGGTCCGGTTTTTGCGCGGCCCGTTCCGCGGGCCGGATCCGATCCGGTTTTTGCGCGGTGGCCCCGATCCGGTCCTATATTTGCGCGGCGGCCCGTTCCGCGGGCCGCATCCGGTCCGGTTTTTGCGCGGCGGCCCCGATCCGGTCCGATATTTGCGCGGCAGCCCGTTCCGCTGGCCGGATCCGCTCCGGTTTTTGCGCGGCGGCCCCGATCCGCTCCGGTTTTTGCGCGGCGGCCCGTTCCGCGGGCCGGATCCGCTCCGGTTTTTGCGCAGTTGCCCCGAGCCGGTCCGGTTTTTGCGCGGCGGCCCGTTCCGCGGGCCGGATCCGGTCCGGTTTTTGCACGGCGGCCCCGATCCGCTCCGGTTTTTGCGAGGCGGCCTGTTCCGCGGGCCGGATCCGCTCCGGTTTTTGCGCGGCGGCCCCGAGCCAGTCCGGTTTTTGTGCGCGGCAGCCCGTTCCGCGGGCCAGATCCGCTCCGGTTTTTGCGCGGCGGCCCCGAGCCGGTCCGGTTTTTGCGCGGCGGCCCGTTCCGCGGGCATCATCCGCTCCGGTTTTTGCGCGGTGGCCCGTTCCGCGGGCTGGATCCGGTCCGGTTTTTGCGCGGCGGCCCCGATCCGCTCCGGTTTTTGCGCGGCGGCCCGTTCTGCGTGCCGGATCCGCTCCGGTTTTTGCGCGGAGGCCCCGATCCGCTCCGGTTTTTGCGCGGCAGCCCCGATCCTGTCCGGTTTTTGTGCGGCGGCCCGTTCCGCGGGCCGGATCCGGTCCGGTTTTTGCGCGGCGGCCCCGATCCGCTCCGGTTTTTGCGCGGCGGCCCGTTCCGCGGGCCGGATCCGGTCCGGTTTTTGCACGGCGGCCCCGATCCGGTCCGGTTTTTGCACGGCGGCCCGTTCCGCGGGCCGGATCCGCTCCGGTTTTTGCGCGGCGGCCCCGATCCGATCCGGTTTTTGCGCGGCGGCCCATTCCGCGGGCCGGATCCGGTCCGGTTTTTGCGCGGCGGCCCCGATCCGCTCCGGTTTTTGCGCGGCGGACCGTTCCGCGGGCCGGATCCGATCCGGTTTTTGCGCGGCGGCCCCGAGCCGGTCCGGTTTTTGTGCGGCGGCCCGTTCCGCGGGCCGGATCCGCTCCGGTTTTTGCGCGGCAGCCCCGATACGGTCCGGTTTTTGCGCGGCGGCCCGTTCCGCGGGCCGCAACCGCTCCGGTTTTTGCGCGGCGGACCCAATCCGGTCCGGTTTTTGCGCGGTGGTCCCGAGCCGGTCCGGTTTTTGCGCGGCGGCCCGTTCCGCGGGCCAGATCCGCTCCGGTTTTTGCGCGGCGGCCCCGAGCCGGTCCGGTTTTTGCGCGGCGGCCTGTTCCGCGGGCCGCATCCGGTCCGGTTTTTGCGCGGTGGCCCCGAGCCGCTCCGGTTTTTGCGCGGCGGCCCGTTCCGCGGGCCGCATCCGCTCCGGTTTTTGCGCGGTGGCCCGTTCCGCGGGCCGGATCCGGTCCGGTTTTTGCGCGGCAGCCCCGACCCGGTCCGGTTTTTGCGCGGCGGCCCCGATCCCGTACGGTTTTTGCGCGGCAGCCCGTTCCGCGGGCCGGATCCGGTCCGGTTTTTGCGCGGTGGCTCCGATCCGGTCCGGTTTTTGCCCGGCGGCCCGTTCCGTGGGCCGCATCCACTCCGGTTTTTGCGCCGCGGCCCGTTCCGCGGGCCGCATCCGCTCCGGTTTTTGCGCGGCGGCCCCGATCCTGTCTGGTTTTTGCGCGGCGGCCCGTTCCGCGGGCCGGATCCACTCCGGTTTTTGCGCGGCGTCCCCGATCCGCTCCGGTTTTTGCGCGGCGGCCCGTTCCGCAGGCCGGATCCGCTCCGGTTTTTGCGCGGTGGCCCCGATCCGCTCCGGTTTTTGTGCGGCAGCCCGTTCCGCGGGCCGGAGCCGGTCCGGTTTTTGCGCGGCGGCCCCGATCCTGTCCGGTTTTTGCGCGGCGGCCCGTTCCGCGGGCCGGATCCGCTCCGGTTTTTGCGCGGCGGCCCCGAGCCGGTCCGGTTTTTGCGCGGCGTCCCGTTCCGCGGGCCGGATCCGCTCCGGTTTTTGCGCGGCGGCCCCGATCCGGTCCGGTTTTTGCGCGGCGGCCCGTTCCGCGGGACGGATCCGCTCCGGTTTTTGCGCGGCGGCCCCGAGCCGGTCCGGTTTTTGCGCGGCGGCCCGTTCCGCGGGCTGGATCCGGTCCGGTTTTTGCGCGGCGGACACGATCCGCTCCGGTTTTTGCGCGGCGGCCCGTTCTGCGGGCCGGATCCGGTCCGGTTTTTGCGCGGCGGCCCCGATCCGGTCTGGTTTTTCCGCGGCGGCCCGTTCCGCGGGCTGGATCCGCTCCGGTTTTTGCGCGGCGGCCCCGATCCTGTCCGGTTTTTGCGCGGCGGCCCGTTCCGCGGGCCGGATCCGCTCCGGTTTTTGCGCGGCGGCCCCGATCCGCTCCGGTTTTTGCGCGGCGGCCCGTTCCGCGGGCCGGATCCGCTCCGGTTTTTGCACGGCGGCCCCGATCCGCTCCGGTTTTTTTGCGGCAGCCCGTTCCGCGGGCCGGAGCCGGTCCGGTTTTTGCACGGCGGCCACGATACGGTCCGGTTTTTGCGCGGCGGCCCGTTCCGCGGGCCGGATCCGCTCCGGTTTTTGCGCGGCGGCCCCGATCCGGTCCGGTTTTTGCGCGGCGGCCCGTTCCGTGGGCCGGATCCGCTCCGGTTTTTGCGCGGCGGCCCCGATCCGCTCCGGTTTTTGCGCGGCGGCCCGTTCCGCGGGCCGGATCCGCTCCGGTTTTTGCGCGGCGGCCCCGATCCTGTCCGGTTTTTGCGCGGCGGCCCGTTCCGCGGGCCGGATCCGCTCCGGTTTTTGCGCGGCGGCCCCGAGCCGGTCCGGTTTTTGCGCGGCGGCCCGTTCCGCGGGCCGGATCCGCTCCAGTTTTTGCGCGGCGGCCCCGATCCGCTCCGGTTTTTGCGCGGCGGCCCCTTCCGCGGGCCGGATCCGGTCCGGTTTTTGCGCGGCGGCTCCTAACCGGTCCGGTTTTTGCCCGGAGGCCCTTTCCGCGGGCCGGATCCGGTCCGGTTTTTGCGGGGCGGCCCGTTCCGCGGGCCGGATCCGCTCCGGTTTTTGCGCGGCGGCACCGAGCCGGTCCGGTTTTTGCGCGGCGGCCCGTTCCGCGGGCCGCATCCGCTCCGGTTTTTGCGCGGCGGCCCCGATCCGGTCCGGTTTTTGCGTGGTGGCCCGTTCCGCGGGCCGGATCCGGTCCAGTTTTTGCGCGGCGGCCCCGATCCCGTACGGTTTTTGTGCGGCAGCCCGTTCCGCGGCCCGGAGCCGGTCCGGTTTTTGCGCGGCGGCCCCGATCCGGTCCGGTTTTTGCGCGGTGGCCCGTTCCGCGGGCCGGATCCGGTCCGGTTTTTGCGCAGTTGGCCCGTGCCGGTCCGGTTTTTGCGCGGCGGCCCGTTCCGCGGGCCGGATCCACTCCGGTTTTTGCGCGGCGGCCCCGAGCCAGTCCGTTTTTTGCGCGGCGGCCCGTTCCGCGGGCCGCATCCGGTCCGGTTTTTGCGCGGCGGCCTGTTCCGCGGGCCGGATCCGCTCCGGTTTTTGCGCGGCGGCCCCGATCCGCTCCGGTTTTTGCGCGGCGGCCCGTTCCGCGGGCCGCATCCGCTCCGGTTTTTGCGCGGCGGCCCCGAGCCGGTCCGGTTTTTGCGCGGTGGCCCGTTCCGCGGGCCGGATCCGCTCCGGTTTTTGCGCGGCGGCCCCGATCCCGTACGGTTTTTGTGCGGCAGCCCGTTCCGCGGGCCGGATCCGCTCCGCTTTTTGCGCGGCGGCCCCGATCCGCTCCGGTTTTTGCGCGGCGGCCCGTTCCGCGGGCCGGATCCGCTCCGCTTTTTGCGCGGCGGCCCCGATCCGGTCCGATTTTTGCGCGGCGGCCCGTTCCGCGGGCCGGATCCGCTCCGGTTTTTGCGCGGCGGCCCCGAGCCGGTCCGGTTTTTGCGCGGTGGCCCGTTCCGCGGGCCGGATCCGGTCCGGTTTTTGCGCGGCGGCCCCGATCCCGTACGGTTTTTGTGCGGCAGCCCGTTCCGCGGGCCGGATCCGCTCCGGTTTTTGCGCGGCGGCCCCGATACGGTCTGGTTTTTCCGCGGCGGCCCGTTCCGCGGGCCGGATCCGCTCCGGTTTTTGCGCGGCGGCCCCGATCCGGTCCGATTTTTGCGAGGCGGCCCGTTCCGCGGGCCGGATCCGCTCCGGTTTTTGCGCGGTGGCCCCGAGCCGGTCCGGTTTTTGTGCGCGGCAGCCCGTTCCGCGGGCCAGATCCGCTCCGGTTTTTGCGCGGCGGCCCCGAGCCGGTCCGGTTTTTGCGCGGCGGCCCGTTCCGCGGGCATCATTCGCTCCAGTTTTTGCGCGGTGGCCCGTTCCGCGGGCTGGATCCGGTCCGGTTTTTGCGCGGCGGCCCCGATCCGCTCCGGTTTTTGCGCGGCGGCCCGTTCTGCGGGCCGGATCCGCTCCGGTTTTTGCGCGGAGGCCCCGATCCGCTCCGGTTTTTGCGCGGCAGCCCCGAGCCGGGCCGGTTTTTGTGCGGCGGCCCGTTCCGCGGGCCGGATCCGCTCCGGTTTTTGCGCGGCGGCCCCGATCCGCTCCGGTTTTTGCGCGGCGGCCCGTTCCGCGGGCCGGATCCGGTCCGGTTTTTGCACGGCGGCCCCGATCCGCTCCGGTTTTTGCGCGGCGGCCCGTTCCGCGGGCCGGATCCAGTCCGCTTTTTGCGCGGTGGCCCCGATCCGGTCCAGTTTTTGTGCCGCGGCCCGTTCCGCGGGCCGGATCCGCTCCTTTTTTTGCGCGGCGGCCCCGATCCGATCCGGTTTTTGCGCCGCGGCACGTTCCGTGGGCCGCATCCGGTCCGGTTTTTGCGCGGCGGCCCGTTCCGCGGGCCGGAGCCGGTCCGGTTTTTGCACGGCGGCCCCGATCCTGTCCGGTTTTTGCGCCGCGGCCCATTCCGCGGGCCGGATCCTCTCCGGTTTTTGCGCGGCGGCCCCGATCCGCTCCGGTTTTTGCGCGGCGGCCCGTTCCGCGGGCCGGATCCGCTCCGGTTTTTGCGCGGTGGCCCCGATCCGCTCCGGTTTTTGCGCGGCGGCCCATTCCGCGGGCCGGATCCGGTCCGGTTTTTGCGCGGAGGCCCCGATCCGGTCCGATTTTTGCGCGGCGGACCGTTCCGCGGGCCGGATCCGCTCCGGTTTTTGCGCGGCGGCCCCGAGCCTGTCCGGTTTTTGTGCGGCGGCCCGTTCCGCGGGCCGGATCCGCTCCGGTTTTTGCACAGTTGCCCCGATACGGTCCGGTTTTTGCGCGGCGGCCCGTTCCGCGGGCCGCATCCGGTCCGGTTTTTGCGCGGCGGCCCCGATCCGGTCCGATTTTTGCGCGGCGGCCCCGATCCGCTCCGGTTTTTGCGCGGCGGCCCGTTCCGCGGGCCGGATCCGCTCCGCTTTTTGCGCGGCGGCCCCGATCCGCTCCGGTTTTTCCGCGGCGGCCCGTTCCGCGGGCCGGATCCGCTCCGGTTTTTGCGCGGCGGCCCCGATCCGCTCCGGTTTTTGCGCGGCCCGTTCCGCGGGCCGGATCCGATCCGGTTTTTGCGCGGTGGCTCCGATCCGGTCCTATATTTGCGCGGCGGCCCGTTCCGCGGGCCGCATTCGGTCCGGTTTTTGCGGGGCGGCCCCGATCCGGTCCGATATTTGCGCGGCAGCCCGTTCCGCGGGCCGGATCCGCTCCGGTTTTTGCGCGGCGGCCCCGATCCGCTCCGGTTTTTGCGCGGCGGCCCGTTCCGCGGGCCGGATCCGCTCCGGTTTTTGCGCAGTTGCCCCGAGCCGGTCCGGTTTTTGCGCGGCGGCCCGTTCCGCGGGCCGGATCCGGTCCGGTTTTTGCACGGCGGCCCCGATCCGCTCCGGTTTTTGCGAGGCGGCCTGTTCCGCGGGCCGGATCCGCTCCGGTTTTTGCGCGGCGGCCCCGAGCCGGTCCGGTTTTTGTGCGCGGCAGCCCGTTCCGCGGGCCAGATCCGCTCCGGTTTTTGCGCGGCGGCCCCGAGCCGGTCCGGTTTTTGCGCGGCGGCCCGATCCGCGGGCATCATCCGCTCCGGTTTTTGCGCGGTGGCCCGTTCCGCGGGCTGGATCCGGTCCGGTTTTTGCGCGGCGGCCCCGATCCGCTCCGGTTTTTGCGCGGCGGCCCGTTCTGCGAGCCGGATCCGCTCCGGTTTTTGCGCGGAGGCCCCGATCCGCTCCGGTTTTTGCGCGGCAGCCACGATCCTGTCCGGTTTTTGTGCGGCGGCCCGTTCCGCGGGCCGGATCCGGTCCGGTTTTTGCGCGGCGGCCCCGATCCAGTCCGGTTTTTGCGCGGCGGCCCGTTCCGCGGCCCGGATCCGCTCCGGTTTTTGCACGGCGGCCCCGATCCGCTCCGGTTTTTGCGCGGCGGCCCGTTCCGCGGGCCGGATCCGCTCCGGTTTTTGCGCGGCGGCCCCGATCCGATCCGGTTTTTGCGCGGCGGCCCATTCCGCGGGCCGGATCCGGTCCGGTTTTTGCGCGGCGGCCCCGAGCCGGTCCGGTTTTTGCGCGGCGGACCGTTCCGCGGGCCGGATCCGATCCGGTTTTTGCGCGGCGGCCCCGAGCCGGTCCGGTTTTTGTGCGGCGGCCCGTTCCGTGGGCCGCATCCGCTCCGGTTTTTGCGCGGCAGCCCCGATACGGTCCGGTTTTTGCGCGGCGGCCCGTTCTGCGGGCCGCAACCGCTCCGGTTTTTGCGCGGCGGACCCAATCCGGTCCGGTTTTTGCGCGGTGGTCCCGAGCCGGTCCGGTTTTTGCGCGGCGGCCCGTTCCGCGGGCCGGATCCGCTCCGGTTTTTGCGCGGCGGCCCCGAGTCGGTCCGGTTTTTGCGCGGCGGCCTGTTCCGCGGGCCGCATCCGGTCCGGTTTTTGCGCGGTGGCCCCGAGCCGCTCCAGTTTTTGCGCGGCGGCCCGTTCCGCGGGCCGCATCCGCTCCGGTTTTTGCGCGGTGGCCCGTTCCGCGGGCCGGATCCGGTCCGGTTTTTGCGCGGCAGCCCCAACCCGGTCCGGTTTTTGCGCGGCGGCCCCGATCCCGTACGGTTTTTGCGCGGCAGCCCGTTCCGCGGGCCGGATCCGGTCCGGTTTTTGCGCGGTGGCTCCGATCCGGTCCGGTTTTTGCCCGGCGGCCCGTTCCGTGGGCCGCATCCAGTCCGGTTTTTGCGCCGCGGCCCTTTCCGCGGGCCGGATCCGCTCCGGTTTTTGCGCGGCGGCCCCGATCCTGTCCGGTTTTTGCGCGGCGGCCCGTTCCGCGGGCCGGATCCGCTCCGGTTTTTGCGCGGCGGCCCCGAGCCGGTCCGGTTTTTGCGCGGCGGCCCGTTCCGTGGGCCGGATCCGCTCCGGTTTTTGCGCGGCGGCCCCGAGCCGGTCCGGTTTTTGCGCGGCGGCCCGTTCCGCGGGCCGGATCCGCTCCGGTTTTTGCGCGGCGGCCCCGACCCGGTCCGGTTTTTGCGCGGCGGCCCCTTCCGCGGGCTGGATCCGGTCCGGTTTTTGCGCGGCGGACACGATCCGCTCCGGTTTCTGCGCGGCGGCTCGTTCTGCGGGTCGGATCCGGTCCGGTTTTTGCGCGGCGGCCCCGATCCGGTCTGGTATTTCCGCGGCGGCCCATTCCGCGGGCTGGATCCGCTCCGGTTTTTGCGCGGCGGCCCCGATCCTGTCCGGTTTTTGCGCGGCGGCCCGTTCCGCGGGCCGGATCCGCTCCGGTTTTTGCGCGGCGGATCCGGCCCGCTCCGGTTTTTGCGCGGCGGCCCGTTCCGCGGGCCGGATCCGCTCCGGTTTTTGCACGGCGGCCCCGATCCGCTCCGGTTTTTTTGCGGCAGCCCGTTCCGCGGGCCGGAGCCGGTTCGGTTTTTGCACGGCGGCCACGATACGGTCCGGTTTTTGCGCGGCGGCCCGTTCCGCGGGCCGGATCCGTTCCGGTTTTTGCGCGGCAGCCCCGATCCGCTCCGGTTTTTGCGCGGCGGCCCGTTCCGTGGGCCGGATCCGCTCCGGTTTTTGCGCGGTGGCCCCGATCCGCTCCGGTTTTTGCGCGGCGGCCCGTTCCGCGGGCCGGATCCGCTCCGGTTTTTGCGCGGCGGCCCCGATCCGGTCCGGTTTTTGCGCGGCGGCCCGTTCCGCGGGCCGGATCCGCTCCGGTTTTTGCGCGGCGGCCCCGAGCCGGTCCGGTTTTTGCGCGGCGGCCCGTTCCGCGGGCCGGATCCGCTCCAGTTTTTGCGCGGCGGCCCCGATCCTGTCCGGTTTTTGCGCGGCGGCCCCTTCCGCGGGCCGGATCCGGTCCGGTTTTTGCGCGGCGGCTCCTAACCGGTCCGGTTTTTGCCCGGAGGCCCTTTCCGCGGGCCGGATCCGGTCCGGTTTTTGCGCGGCGGCCCGTTCCGCGGGCCGGATCCGCTCCGGTTTTTGCGCGGCGGCACCGAGCCGCTCCGGTTTTTGCGCGGCGGCCCGTTCCGCGGGCCGGATCCGCTCCGGTTTTTGCACGGCGGCCCCGATCCGCTCCGTTTTTTTTGCGGCAGCCCGTTCCGCGGGCCGGAGCCGGTCCGGTTTTTGCACGGCGGCCACGATACGGTCCGGTTTTTGCGCGGCGGCCCGTTCCGCGGGCCGGATCCGGTCCGGTTTTTGCGCGGCGGCCCCGATCCGGTCCGGTTTTTGCGCGGCGGCCCGTTCCGTGGGCCGGATCCGCTCCGGTTTTTGCGCGGCGGCCCCGATCCGCTCCGGTTTTTGCGCGGCGGCCCGTTCCGCGGGCCGGATCCGCTCCGGTTTTTGCGCGGCGGCCCCGATCCTGTCCGGTTTTTGCGCGGCGGCCCGTTCCGCGGGCCGGATCCGCTCCGGTTTTTGCGCGGCGGCCCCGAGCCGGTCCGGTTTTTGCGCGGCGGCCCGTTCCGCGGGCCGGATCCGCTCCAGTTTTTGCGCGGCGGCCCCGATCCGCTCCGGTTTTTGCGCGGCGGCCCCTTCCGCGGGCCGGATCCGGTCCGGTTTTTGCGCGGCGGCTCCTAACCGGTCCGGTTTTTGCCCGGAGGCCCTTTCCGCGGGCCGGATCCGGTCCGGTTTTTGCGGGGCGGCCCGTTCCGCGGGCCGGATCCGCTCCGGTTTTTGCGCGGCGGCACCGAGCCGGTCCGGTTTTTGCGCGGCGGCCCGTTCCGCGGGCCGCATCCGCTCCGGTTTTTGCGCGGCGGCCCCGATCCGGTCCGGTTTTTGCGTGGTGGCCCGTTCCGCGGGCCGGATCCGGTCCAGTTTTTGCGCGGCGGCCCCGATCCCGTACGGTTTTTGTGCGGCAGCCCGTTCCGCGGCCCGGAGCCGGTCCGGTTTTTGCGCGGCGGCCCCGATCCGGTCCGGTTTTTGCGCGGTGGCCCGTTCCGCGGGCCGGATCCGGTCCGGTTTTTGCGCAGTTGGCCCGTGCCGGTCCGGTTTTTGCGCGGCGGCCCGTTCCGCGGGCCGGATCCACTCCGGTTTTTGCGCGGCGGCCCCGAGCCAGTCCGTTTTTTGCGCGGCGGCCCGTTCCGCGGGCCGCATCCGGTCCGGTTTTTGCGTGGCGGCCTGTTCCGCGGGCCGGATCCGCTCCGGTTTTTGCGCGGCGGCCCCGATCCGCTCCGGTTTTTGCGCGGCGGCCCGTTCCGCGGGCCGCATCCGCTCCGGTTTTTGCGCGGCGGCCCCGAGCCGGTCCGGTTTTTGCGCGGTGGCCCGTTCCGCGGGCCGGATCCGCTCCGGTTTTTGCGCGGCGGCCCCGATCCCGTACGGTTTTTGTGCGGCAGCCCGTTCCGCGGGCCGGATCCGCTCCGCTTTTTGCGCGGCGGCCCCGAGCCGGTCCGGTTTTTGCGCGGCGGCCCGTTCCGCGGGCCGGATCCGCTCCGCTTTTTGCGCGGCGGCCCCGATCCGGTCCGATTTTTGCGCGGCGGCCCGTTCCGCGGGCCGGATCCGCTCCGGTTTTTGCGCGGCGGCCCCGAGCCGGTCCGGTTTTTGCGCGGTGGCCCGTTCCGCGGGCCGGATCCGGTCCGGTTTTTGCGCGGCGGCCCCGATCCCGTACGGTTTTTGTGCGGCAGCCCGTTCCGCGGGCCGGATCCGCTCCGGTTTTTGCGCGGCGGCCCCGATACGGTCTGGTTTTTCCGCGGCGGCCCGTTCCGCGGGCCGGATCCGCTCCGGTTTTTGCGCGGCGGCCCCGATCCGGTCCGATTTTTGCGAGGCGGCCCGTTCCGCGGGCCGGATCCGCTCCGGTTTTTGCGCGGTGGCCCCGAGCCGGTCCGGTTTTTGTGCGCGGCAGCCCGTTCCGCGGGCCAGATCCGCTCCGGTTTTTGCGCGGCGGCCCCGAGCCGGTCCGGTTTTTGCGCGGCGGCCCGTTCCGCGGGCATCATTCGCTCCAGTTTTTGCGCGGTGGCCCGTTCCGCGGGCTGGATCCGGTCCGGTTTTTGCGCGGCGGCCCCGATCCGCTCCGGTTTTTGCGCGGCGGCCCGTTCTGCGGGCCGGATCCGCTCCGGTTTTTGCGCGGAGGCCCCGATCCGCTCCGGTTTTTGCGCGGCAGCCCCGAGCCGGGCCGGTTTTTGTGCGGCGGCCCGTTCCGCGGGCCGGATCCGCTCCGGTTTTTGCGCGGCGGCCCCGATCCGCTCCGGTTTTTGCGCAGCGGCCCGTTCCGCGGGCCGGATCCGCTCCGGTTTTTGCACGGCGGCCCCGATCCGCTCCGGTTTTTGCGCGGCGGCCCGTTCCGCGGGCCGGATCCAGTCCGCTTTTTGCGCGGTGGCCCCGATCCGGTCCAGTTTTTGTGCCGCGGCCCGTTCCGCGGGCCGGATCCGCTCCTTTTTTTGCGCGGCGGCCCCGATCCGATCCGGTTTTTGCGCCGCGGCACGTTCCGTGGGCCGCATCCGGTCCGGTTTTTGCGCGGCGGCCCGTTCCGCGGGCCGGAGCCGGTCCGGTTTTTGCACGGCGGCCCCGATCCTGTCCGGTTTTTGCGCCGCGGCCCATTCCGCGGGCCGGATCCTCTCCGGTTTTTGCGCGGCGGCCCCGATCCGCTCCGGTTTTTGCGCGGCGGCCCGTTCCGCGGGCCGGATCCGCTCCGGTTTTTGCGCGGTGGCCCCGATCCGCTCCGGTTTTTGCGCGGCGGCCCATTCCGCGGGCCGGATCCGGTCCGGTTTTTGCGCGGAGGCCCCGATCCGGTCCGATTTTTGCGCGGCGGACCGTTCCGCGGGCCGGATCCGCTCCGGTTTTTGCGCGGCGGCCCCGAGCCTGTCCGGTTTTTGTGCGGCGGCCCGTTCCGCGGGCCGGATCCGCTCCGGTTTTTGCACAGTTGCCCCGATACGGTCCGGTTTTTGCGCGGCGGCCCGTTCCGCGGGCCGCATCCGGTCCGGTTTTTGCGCGGCGGCCCCGATCCGGTCCGATTTTTGCGCGGCGGCCCCGATCCGCTCCGGTTTTTGCGCGGCGGCCCGTTCCGCGGGCCGGATCCGCTCCGCTTTTTGCGCGGCGGCCCCGATCCGCTCCGGTTTTTCCGCGGCGGCCCGTTCCGCGGGCCGGATCCGCTCCGGTTTTTGCGCGGCGGCCCCGATCCGCTCCGGTTTTTGCGCGGCCCGTTCCGCGGGCCGGATCCGATCCGGTTTTTGCGCGGTGGCTCCGATCCGGTCCTATATTTGCGCGGCGGCCCGTTCCGCGGGCCGCATTCGGTCCGGTTTTTGCGGGGCGGCCCCGATCCGGTCCGATATTTGCGCGGCAGCCCGTTCCGCGGGCCGGATCCGCTCCGGTTTTTGCGCGGCGGCCCCGATCCGCTCCGGTTTTTGCGCGGCGGCCCGTTCCGCGGGCCGGATCCGCTCCGGTTTTTGCGCAGTTGCCCCGAGCCGGTCCGGTTTTTGCGCGGCGGCCCGTTCCGCGGGCCGGATCCGGTCCGGTTTTTGCACGGCGGCCCCGATCCGCTCCGGTTTTTGCGAGGCGGCCTGTTCCGCGGGCCGGATCCGCTCCGGTTTTTGCGCGGCGGCCCCGAGCCGATCCGGTTTTTGTGCGCGGCAGCCCGTTCCGCGGGCCAGATCCGCTCCGGTTTTTGCGCGGCGGCCCCGAGCCGGTCCGGTTTTTGCGCGGCGGCCCGATCCGCGGGCATCATCCGCTCCGGTTTTTGCGCGGTGGCCCGTTCCGCGGGCTGGATCCGGTCCGGTTTTTGCGCGGCGGCCCCGATCCGCTCCGGTTTTTGCGCGGCGGCCCGTTCTGCGAGCCGGATCCGCTCCGGTTTTTGCGCGGAGGCCCCGATCCGCTCCGGTTTTTGCGCGGCAGCCACGATCCTGTCCGGTTTTTGTGCGGCGGCCCGTTCCGCGGGCCGGATCCGGTCCGGTTTTTGCGCGGCGGCCCCGATCCAGTCCGGTTTTTGCGCGGCGGCCCGTTCCGCGGCCCGGATCCGCTCCGGTTTTTGCACGGCGGCCCCGATCCGCTCCGGTTTTTGCGCGGCGGCCCGTTCCGCGGGCCGGATCCGCTCCGGTTTTTGCGCGGCGGCCCCGATCCGATCCGGTTTTTGCGCGGCGGCCCATTCCGCGGGCCGGATCCGGTCCGGTTTTTGCGCGGCGGCCCCGAGCCGGTCCGGTTTTTGCGCGGCGGACCGTTCCGCGGGCCGGATCCGATCCGGTTTTTGCGCGGCGGCCCCGAGCCGGTCCGGTTTTTGTGCGGCGGCCCGTTCCGTGGGCCGCATCCGCTCCGGTTTTTGCGCGGCAGCCCCGATACGGTCCGGTTTTTGCGCGGCGGCCCGTTCTGCGGGCCGCAACCGCTCCGGTTTTTGCGCGGCGGACCCAATCCGGTCCGGTTTTTGCGCGGTGGTCCCGAGCCGGTCCGGTTTTTGCGCGGCGGCCCGTTCCGCGGGCCGGATCCGCTCCGGTTTTTGCGCGGCGGCCCCGAGTCGGTCCGGTTTTTGCGCGGCGGCCTGTTCCGCGGGCCGCATCCGGTCCGGTTTTTGCGCGGTGGCCCCGAGCCGCTCCAGTTTTTGCGCGGCGGCCCGTTCCGCGGGCCGCATCCGCTCCGGTTTTTGCGCGGTGGCCCGTTCCGCGGGCCGGATCCGGTCCGGTTTTTGCGCGGCAGCCCCAACCCGGTCCGGTTTTTGCGCGGCGGCCCCGATCCCGTACGGTTTTTGCGCGGCAGCCCGTTCCGCGGGCCGGATCCGGTCCGGTTTTTGCGCGGTGGCTCCGATCCGGTCCGGTTTTTGCCCGGCGGCCCGTTCCGTGGGCCGCATCCAGTCCGGTTTTTGCGCCGCGGCCCGTTCCGCGGGCCGGATCCGCTCCGGTTTTTGCGCGGCGGCCCCGATCCTGTCCGGTTTTTGCGCGGCGGCCCGTTCCGCGGGCCGGATCCACTCCGGTTTTTGCGCGGCGTCCCCGATCCGCTCCGGTTTTTGCGCGGCGGCCCGTTCCGCAGGCCGGATCCGCTCCGGTTTTTGCGCGGCGGCCCCGATCCGCTCCGGTTTTTGTGCGGCAGCCCGTTCCGCGGGCCGGAGCCGGTCCGGTTTTTGCGCGGCGGCTTCGAGCCTGTCCGGTTTTTGCGCGGCGGCCCGTTCCGCGGGCCGGATCCGCTCCGGTTTTTGCGCGGCGGCCCCGAGCCGGTCCGGTTTTTGCGCGGCGGCCCGTTCCGTGGGCCGGATCCGCTCCGGTTTTTGCGCGGCGGCCCCGAGCCGGTCCGGTTTTTGCGCGGCGGCCCGTTCCGCGGGCCGGATCCGCTCCGGTTTTTGCGCGGCGGCCCCGACCCGGTCCGGTTTTTGCGCGGCGGCCCCTTCCGCGGGCTGGATCCGGTCCGGTTTTTGCGCGGCGGACACGATCCGCTCCGGTTTCTGCGCGGCGGCTCGTTCTGCGGGCCGGATCCGGTCCGGTTTTTGCGCGGCGGCCCCGATCCGGTCTGGTATTTCCGCGGCGGCCCATTCCGCGGGCTGGATCCGCTCCGGTTTTTGCGCGGCGGCCCCGATCCTGTCCGGTTTTTGCGCGGCGGCCCGTTCCGCGGGCCGGATCCGCTCCGGTTTTTGCGCGGCGGATCCGGCCCGCTCCGGTTTTTGCGCGGCGGCCCGTTCCGCGGGCCGGATCCGCTCCGGTTTTTGCACGGCGGCCCCGATCCGCTCCGGTTTTTTTGCGGCAGCCCGTTCCGCGGGCCGGAGCCGGTTCGGTTTTTGCACGGCGGCCACGATACGGTCCGGTTTTTGCGCGGCGGCCCGTTCCGCGGGCCGGATCCGTTCCGGTTTTTGCGCGGCAGCCCCGATCCGCTCCGGTTTTTGCGCGGCGGCCCGTTCCGTGGGCCGGATCCGCTCCGGTTTTTGCGCGGTGGCCCCGATCCGCTCCGGTTTTTGCGCGGCGGCCCGTTCCGCGGGCCGGATCCGCTCCGGTTTTTGCGCGGCGGCCCCGATCCGGTCCGGTTTTTGCGCGGCGGCCCGTTCCGCGGGCCGGATCCGCTCCGGTTTTTGCGCGGCGGCCCCGAGCCGGTCCGGTTTTTGCGCGGCGGCCCGTTCCGCGGGCCGGATCCGCTCCAGTTTTTGCGCGGCGGCCCCGATCCTGTCCGGTTTTTGCGCGGCGGCCCCTTCCGCGGGCCGGATCCGGTCCGGTTTTTGCGCGGCGGCTCCTAACCGGTCCGGTTTTTGCCCGGAGGCCCTTTCCGCGGGCCGGATCCGGTCCGGTTTTTGCGCGGCGGCCCGTTCCGCGGGCCGGATCCGCTCCGGTTTTTGCGCGGCGGCACCGAGCCGCTCCGGTTTTTGCGCGGCGGCCCGTTCCGCGGGCCGCATCCGCTCCGGTTTTTGCGCGGCGGCCCCGATCCGGTCCGGTTTTTGCGTGGTGGCCCGTTCCGCGGGCCGGATCCGGTCCGGTTTTTGCGCGGCGGCCCCGATCCCGTACGGTTTTTGTGCGGCAGCCCGTTCCGCGGCCCGGAGCCGGTCCGGTTTTTGCGCGGCGGCTCCGATCCGGTCCGGTTTTTGCGCGGTGGCCCCTTCCGCGGGCCGGATCCGGTCCGGTTTTTGCGCAGTTGCCCCGTGCCGGTCCGGTTTTTGCGCGGCGGCCCGTTCCGCGGGCCGGATCCGCTCCGGTTTTTGCGCGGCGGCCCCGATCCGGTCCGATTTTTGCGCGGTGGCCTGTTCCGCGGGCCGGATCCGCTCCGGTTTTTGCGCGGCGGCCCCGATCCGCTCCGGTTTTTGCGCGGCGGCCCGTTCCGCGGGCCGCATCCGCTCCGGTTTTTGCGCGGCGGCCCCGAGCCGCTCCGGTTTTTGCGCGGTGGCCCGTTCCGCGGGCCGGATCCGCTCCGGTTTTTGCGCGGCGGCCCCGATCCCGTACGGTTTTTGTGCGGCAGCCCGTTCCGCGGGCCGGATCCGCTCCGCTTTTTGCGCGGCGGCCCCGATCCGCTCCGGTTTTTGCGCGGCGGCCCGTTCCGCGGGCCGGATCCGCTCCGCTTTTTGCGCGGCGGCCCCGATCCGGTCCGGTTTTTGCGCGGCGGCCCGTTCCGCGGGCCGGATCCGCTCCGGTTTTTGCGCGGCGCCCCCGAGCCGGTCCGGTTTTTGCGCGGTGGCCCGTTCCGCGGGCCGGATCCGGTCCGGTTTTTGCGCGGCGGCCCCGATTCCGTACGGTTTTTTTGCGGCAGCCCGTTCCGCGGGCCGGAGCCGGTCCGGTTTTTGCGCGGCGGCCCCGATACGGTCTGGTTTTTCCGCGGCGGCCCGTTCCGCGGGCCGGATCCGGTCCGGTTTTTGCGCGGCGGCCCCGATCCGGTCCGATTTTTGCGAGGCGGCCTGTTCCGCGGGCCGGATCCGCTCCGGTTTTTGCGCGGTGGCCCCGAGCCGGTCCGGTTTTTGTGCGCGGCAGCCCGTTCCGCGGGCCAGATCCGCTCCGGTTTTTGCGCGGCGGCCCCGATCCGCTCCGGTTTTTGCGCGGCGGCCCGTTCCGCGGGCATCATCCGCTCCGGTTTTTGCGCGGTGGCCCGTTCCGCGGGCTGGATCCGCTCCGGTTTTTGCGCGGCGGCCCCGATCCGCTCCGGTTTTTGCGCGGCGGCCCGTTCTGCGGGCCGGATCCGCTCCGGTTTTTGCGCGGCGGCCCCGATCCGCTCCGGTTTTTGCGCGGCGGCCCCGATCCTGTCCGGTTTTTGCGCGGCGGCCCGTTCCGCGGGCCGGATCCGCTCCGGTTTTTGCGCGGCGGCCCCGATCCGCTCCGGTTTTTGCGCGGCGGCCCGTTCCGCGGGCCGGATCCGCTCCGGTTTTTGCACGGCGGCCCCGATCCGCTCCGGTTTTTGCGCGGCGGCCCGTTCCGCGGGCCGGATCCAGTCCGCTTTTTGCGCGGTGGCCCCGATCCGGTCCAGTTTTTGTGCCGCGGCCCGTTCCGCGGGCCGGATCCGCTCCTTTTTTTGCGCGGCGGCCCCGATCCGATCCGGTTTTTGCGCCGCGGCACGTTCCGTGGGCCGCATCCGGTCCGGTTTTTGCGCGGCGGCCCGTTCCGCAAGCCGGATCCGCTCCGGTTTTTGCGCGGCGGCCCCGATCCGCTCCGGTTTTTGCGCGGCGGCCCGTTCCGCGGGCCGGATCCGCTCCGGTTTTTGCGCGGCGGCCCCGATCCGCTCCGGTTTTTGCGCGGCGGCCCGTTCCGCGGGCCGGATCCGGTCCGGTTTTTGCGCGGTGGCCCCGATCCGCTCCGGTTTTTGCGCGGCGGCCCATTCCGCGGGCCGGATCCGGTCCGGTTTTTGCGCGGAGGCCCCGATCCGGTCCGATTTTTGCGCGGCGGACCGTTCCGCGGGCCGGATCCGCTCCGGTTTTTGCGCGGCGGCCCCGAGCCTGTCCGGTTTTTGTGCGGCGGCCCGTTCCGCGGGCCGGATCCGCTCCGGTTTTTGCACAGTTGCCCCGATACGGTCCGGTTTTTGCGCGGCGGCCCGTTCCGCGGGCCGGATCCGGTCCGGTTTTTGCGCGGCGGCCCATTCCGCGGGCCGGATCCGCTCCGGTTTTTGCACGGCGGCCCCGATCCGGTCCGGTTTTTGCGCGGCGGCCCGTTCCGCGGGCCGCATCCGCTCCGGTTTTTGCGCGGTGGCCCCGATCCGGTCCAGTTTTTGTGCCGCGGCCCGTTCCGCGGGCCGGATCCGCTCCGGTTTTTGCGCGGCGGCCCCGATCCGATCCGGTTTTTGCGCCGCGGCACGTTCCGTGGGCCGCATCCGGTCCGGTTTTTGCGCGGCGGCCCGTTCCGCGGGCCGGAGCCGGTCCGGTTTTTGCACGGCGGCGGCGAGCCTCTCCGGTTTTTGCGCCGCGGCCCATTCCGCGGGCCGGATCCTCTCCGGTTTTTGCGCGGCGGCCCCGATCCGGTCCGGTTTTTGCGCGGCGGCCCGTTCCGCGGGCCGGATCTGCTCCGGTTTTTGCGCGGTGGCCCCGATCCGCTCCGGTTTTTGCGCGGCGGCCCATTCCGCGGGCCGGATCCGGTCCGGTTTTTGCGCGGCGGCCCCGATCCGGTCCGATTTTTGCGCGGTGGCCCGTTCCGCGGGCCGGATCCGGTCCGGTTTTTGCGCGGCGGCCCCGATCCGCTCCGGTTTTTGCGCGGCAGCCCGTTCCGCGGGCCGGAGCCGGTCCGGTTTTTGCACGGCGGCCCCGATCCGCTCCGGTTTTTGCGCGGCGGCCCGTTCCGCGGGCCGGATCCGGTCCGGTTTTTGCGCAGTTGCCCCGATCCGCTCCGGTTTTTGCGCGGCGGCCCGTTCCGCGGGCCGGATCCGCTCCGCTTTTTGCGCGGCGGCCCCGAGCCTGTCCGGTTTTTGCGCGGCGGCCCGTTCCGCGGGCTGGATCCGCTCCGGTTTTTGCGCGGCGGCCCCGATCCGCTCCGGTTTTTGCGCGGCGGCCCGTTCTGCGGGCCGGATCCGGTCCGGTTTTTGCGCGGCGGCCCCGATCCGCTCCGGTTTTTGCGCGGCGGCCCGTTCCGCGGGCCGCATCCGCTCCGGTTTTTGCGCGGCGGCCCCGATCCTGTCCGGTTTTTGCGCGGCGGCCCCTTCCGCGGGCCGGATCCGCTCCGGTTTTTGCGCGGTGGATCTGATCCGGTCCGGTTTTTGCCCGGCGGCCCGTTCCGTGGGCCGCATCCAGTCCGGTTTTTGCGCGGCGGCCCGTTCCGCGGGCTGGATCCGCTCCGGTTTTTGCGCGGCGGCCCCGAGCCGCTCCGGTTTTTGCGCGGCGGCCCGTTCCGCGGGCCGGATCCGGTCCGGTTTTTGCGCGGTGGCCCCGATCCGCTCCGGTTTTTGCGCGGCGGCCCGTTCCGCGGGCCGGATCCGGTCCGGTTTTTGCGCGGCGGCCCGTTCTGCGGGCCGGATCCGCTCCGGTTTTTGCGCGGCGGCCCCGATCCGCTCCGGTTTTTGCGCGGCGGCCTGTTCCGCGGGCCGGATCCAGTCCGGTTTTTGCGCGGCGGCCCCGATCCACTCTGGTTTTTGCGCGGCGGCCCGTTCCGCGGGCCGGATCCGCTCCGGTTTTTGCGCGGCGGCCCCGATCCGCTCCTGTTTTTGTGCCGCGGCCCGTTCCGCGGGCCGGATCCGCTCCGGTTTTTGCGCGGTGGCTCCGATCCTGTCCGGTTTTTGCGCGGTGGCCCGTTCCGCGGGCCGCATCCAGTCCGGTTTTTGCGCGGCGGCCCCGATACGGTCCGGTTTTTGCGCGGCGGCCCGTTCCGCGGGCTGGATCCGCTCCGGTTTTTGCGCGGCGGCCCCGATCCGCTCCGGTTTTTGCGCGGCGGCCCGTTCTGCGGGCCGGATCCGGTCCGGTTTTTGCGCGGCGGCCCCGATCCGCTCCGGTTTTTGCGCGGCGGCCCGTTCCGCGGGCCGGATCCGCTCCGGTTTTTGCGCGGTGGCCCCGATCCGGTCCGGTTTTTGCGCGGCGGCCCCTTCCGCGGGTCGGATCCGCTCCGGTTTTTGCGCGGCGGCCCCGATCCTGTCCGGTTTTTTGCGCGGCGGCCCGTTCCGCGGGCCGGATCCGCTCCGGTTTTTGCGCGGTGGCCCCGATCCGGTCCGGTTTTTGCGCGGCGGCCCGTTCCGCGGGCCGGATCCGCTCCGGTTTTTGCGCGGCGGCCCCGATCCGCTCCGGTTTTTGTGCGGCGGCCCGTTCCGCGGGCCGGAGCCGGTCCGGTTTTTGCACGGCGGCCCCGATCCGCTCCGGTTTTTGCGCGGCGGCCCGTTCCGCGGGCCGGATCCGCTCCGGTTTTTGCGCGGCGGCCCCGAGCCGCTCCGGTTTTTGCGCCGCGGCCCGTTCCGCGGGCCGGATCCGCTCCGGTTTTTGCGCGGCGGCCCCGATCCGCTCCGGTTTTTGTGCGGCAGCCCGTTCCGCGGGCCGGAGCCGGTCCGGTTTTTGCACGGCGGCCCCGATCCGCTCCGGTTTTTGCGCGGCGGCCCGTTCCGCGGGCCGGATCCGCTCCGGTTTTTGCGCGGCGGCCCCGATCCGGTCCGGTTTTTGCGCGGCGGCCCGTTCCGCGGGCCGGATCCGCTCCGGTTTTTGCGCGGCGGCCCCGAGCCGGTCCGGTTTTTGCGCGGCGGCCCCTTCCGCGGGCCGGATCCGCTCCGGTTTTTGCGCGGCGGCCCCGAGCCGGTCCGATTTTTGCGCGGCGGCCCGTTCCGCGGGCCGGATCCGCTCCGGTTTTTGCGCGGCGGCCCCGATCCGCTCCGGTTTTTGCGCGGCGGCCCGTTCCGCGGGCCGGATCCGCTCCGGTTTTTGCGCGGCGGCCCCGATCCGCTCCGGTTTTTGCGCGGCGGCCCGTTCCGCGGGCCGGATCCGCTCCGGTTTTTGCGCGGCGGCCCCGAGCCGGTCCGGTTTTTGCGCGGCGGCCCGTTCCGCGGGCCGGATCCGCTCCGGTTTTTGCGCGGCGGCCCCGAGCCGCTCCAGTTTTTGCGCGGCGGCCCGTTCCGCGGGCCGGATCCGCTCCGCTTTTTGCGCGGCGGCCCCGAGCCGGTCAGGTTTTTCCGCGGCGGCCCGTTCCGCGGGCTGGATCCGGTCCGGTTTTTGCACGGCGGCCCCGATCCGCTCCGGTTTTTGCGCGGCGGCCCGTTCTGCGGGCCGGATCCGCTCCGGTTTTTGCGCGGCGGCCCCGATCCGGTCCGGTTTTTGCGCGGCGGCCTGTTCCGCGGGCCGGATCCGGTCCGGTTTTTGCGCAGCGGCCCCGATCCACTCTGGTTTTTGCGCGGCGACCCGTTCCGCGGGCCGCATCCGCTCCGGTTTTTGCGCGGCGGCCCCGATCCGCTCCTGTTTTTGTGCCGCGGCCCGTTCCGCGGGCCGGATCCGCTCCGGTTTTTGCGCGGTGGCTCCGATCCGGTCCGGTTTTTGCGCGGTGGCCCGTTCCGCGGGCCGCATCCAGTCCGGTTTTTGCGCAGCGGCCCCGATACGGTCCGGTTTTTGCGCCGCGGCCCGTTCCGCGGGGCGGATCCGCTCCGCTTTTTGCGCGGCGGCCCCGATCCGCTCCGGTTTTTGCGCGGCGGCCCGTTCCGCGGGGCGGATCCGCTCCGGTTTTTGCGCGGCGGCCCCGATCCACTCCGGTTTTTGCGCGGCGGCCCGTTCCGCGGGCCGGATCCGCTCCGGTTTTTGCGCGGCGGCCCCGATCCTGTCCGGTTTTTGCGCGGCGGCCCGTTCCGCGGGCCGGATCCGTTCCGGTTTTTGCGCGGCGGCCCCGATCCGCTCCGGTTTTTGCGCGGCGGCCCGTTCCGCGGGCCGGATCCGATCCGGTTTTTGCGCGGTGGCTCCGATCCGGTCCGATATATGCGCGGCGGCCCGTTCCGCGGGCCGCATCCGCTCCGGTTTTTGCGCGGCGGCCCCGATCCGCTCCGATTTTTGCGCGGTGGCCCGTTCCGCGGGCCGGATCCGCTCCGCTTTTTGCGCGGCGGCCCCGATCCGCTCCGGTTTTTGTGCGGCAGCCCGTTCCGCGGGCCGGAGCCGGTCCGGTTTTTGCGCGGCGGCCCGTTCCGCGGGCCGGATCCGCTCCGGTTTTTGCGCAGTTGCCCCGATCCGCTCCGGTTTTTGCGCGGCGGCCCGTTCCGCGGGCCGGATCCGCTCCGCTTTTTGCGCGGCGGCCCCGAGCCTGTCCGTTTTTTGCGCGGCGGCCCGTTCCGCGGGCTGGATCCGCTCCGGTTTTTGCGCGGCGGCCCCGATCCGCTCCGGTTTTTGCGCGGCGGCCCGTTCTGCGGGCCGGATCCGGTCCGGTTTTTGCGCGGCGGCCCCGATCCGCTCCGGTTTTTGCGCGGCGGCCCGTTCCGCGGGCCGGATCCGGTCCGGTTTTTGCGCGGCGGCCCCGATCCACTCCGGTTTTTGCGCGGCGGCCCCTTCCGCGGGCCGGATCCGCTCCGGTTTTTGCGCGGTGGCTCCGATCCGGTCCGGTTTTTGCCCGGCGGCCCGTTCCGTGGGCCGCACCCAGTCCGGTTTTTGCGCGGCGGCCCGTTCCGCGGGCTGGATCCGGTCCGGTTTTTGCGCGGCGGCCCCGATCCGCTCCGGTTTTTGCGCGGCGGCCCGTTCCGCGGGCCGGATCTCCTCCGGTTTTTGCGCGGCGGCCCCGATCCGCTCCGGTTTTTGCGCGGCGGCCCGTTCCGCGGGCCGGATCCGCTCCGGTTTTTGCGCGGCGGCCCCGATCCTGTCCGGTTTTTGCGCGGCGGCCCGTTCCGCGGGCCGCATCCGGTCCAGTTTTTGCGCGGCGGCCCCGATCCGCTCCGGTTTTTGCGCGGCGGCCCGTTCCGCGGGCCGGATCCGGTCCGGTTTTTGCGCGGCGGCCCCGATCCTGTCCGGTTTTTGCGCGGCGGCCCCTTCCGCGGGCCGGATCCGCTCCGGTTTTTGCGCGGTGGATCTGATCCGGTCCGGTTTTTGCCCGGCGGCCCGTTCCGTGGGCCGCATCCAGTCCGGTTTTTGCGCGGCGGCCCGTTCCGCGGGCTGGATCCGCTCCGGTTTTTGCGCGGCGGCCCCGAGCCTGTCCGGTTTTTGCGCGGCGGCCCGTTCCGCGGGCCGGATCCGCTCCGGTTTTTGCGCGGCGGCCCCGAGCCGCTCCGGTTTTTGCGCGGCGGCCCGTTCTGCGGGCCGGATCCGCTCCGGTTTTTGCGCGGCGGCCCCGATCCGCTCCGGTTTTTGCGCGGCGGCCTGTTCCGCGGGCCGGATCCAGTCCGGTTTTTGCGCGGCGGCCCCGATCCACTCTGGTTTTTGCGCGTCGGCCCGTTCCGCGGGCCGGATCCGGTCCGGTTTTTGCGCGGCGGCCCCGATCCGCTCCTGTTTTTGTGCCGCGGCCCGTTCCGCGGGCCGGATCCGCTCCGGTTTTTGCGCGGTGGCTCCGATCCGGTCCGGTTTTTGCGCGGTGGCCCGTTCCGCGGGCCGCATCCGCTCCGGTTTTTGCGCGGCGGCCCCGATCCGCTCCGGTTTTTGCGCGGCGGCCCGTTCTGCGGGCCGGATCCGGTCCGGTTTTTGCGCGGCGGCCCCGATCCGCTCCGGTTTTTGCGCGGCGGCCCGTTCCGCGGGCCGGATCCGGTCCGGTTTTTGCGCGGCGGCCCCGATACGGTCCGGTTTTTGCGCGGCGGCCCGTTCCACGGGCCGGATCCGCTCCGCTTTTTGCGCGGCGGCCCCGAGCCGCTCCGGTTTTTGCGCGGCGGCCCGTTCCGCGGGCCGGATCCGCTCCGGTTTTTGCGCGGTGGCCCCGATCCGGTCCGGTTTTTGCGCGGCGGCCCGTTCCGCGGGCCGGATCCGCTCCGGTTTTTGCGCGGCGGCCCCGATCCGCTCCGGTTTTTGTGCGGCGGCCCGTTCCGCGGGCCGGAGCCGGTCCGGTTTTTGCACGGCGGCCCCGATCCGCTCCGGTTTTTGCGCGGCGGCCCGTTCCGCGGGCCGGATCCGCTCCGGTTTTTGCGCGGCGGCCCCGAGCCTGTCCGGTTTTTGCGCGGCGGCCCGTTCCGCGGGCCGGATCCGCTCCGGTTTTTGCGCGGCGGCCCCGATCCGCTCCGGTTTTTGTGCGGCAGCCCGTTCCGCGGGCCGGAGCCGGTCCGGTTTTTGCACGGCGGCCCCGATCCGCTCCGGTTATTGCGCGGCGGCCCGTTCCGCGGGCCGGATCCGCTCCGGTTTTTGCGCGGCGGCCCCGATCCGGTCCGGTTTTTGCGCGGCGGCCCGTTCCGCGGGCCGGATCCGCTCCGGTTTTTGCGCGGCGTCCCCGAGCCGGTCCGGTTTTTGCGCGGCGGCCCGTTCCGCGGGCCGGATCCGCTCCGGTTTTTGCGCGGCGGCCCCGAGCCGGTCCGGTTTTTGCGCGGCGGCCCCTTCCGCGGGCCGGATCCGATCCGCTTTTTGCGCGGCGGCCCCGAGCCGGTCCGGTTTTTCCGCGGCGGCCCGTTCCGCGGGCTGGATCCGGTCCGGTTTTTGCGCGGCGGCCACGATCCGCTCCGGTTTTTGCGCGGCGGCCCGTTCTGCGGGCCGGAGCCGGTCCGGTTTTTGCGCGGCGGCCCCGATCCGGTCCGGTTTTTGCGCGGTGGCCCGTTCCGCGGGCCGCATCCGCTCCGGTTTTTGCGCGGCGGCCCCGAGCCGGTCCGGTTTTTGCGCGGCGGCCCGTTCCGCGGGCCGGATCCGCTCCGGTTTTTGCGCGGCGGCCCCGATCCTGTCCAGTTTTTGCGCGGTGGCCCGTTCCGCGGGCCGGATCCGCTCCGCTTTTTGCGCGGCGGCACCGAGCCGGTCCGGTTTTTCCGCGGCGGCCCGTTCCGCGGGCTGGATCCGGTCCGGTTTTTGCACGGCGGCCCCGATCCGCTCCGGTTTTTGCGCGGCGGCCCGTTCTGCGGGCCGGAGCCGGTCCGGTTTTTGCGCGGCGGCCCCGATCCGCTCCGGTTTTTGCGCGGCGGCCTGTTCCGCGGGCCGGATCCGGTCCGGTTTTTGCGCGGCGGCCCCGATCCACTCTGGTTTTTGCGCGGCGGCCCGTTCCGCGGGCCGGATCCGCTCCGGTTTTTGCGCGGCGGCCCCGATCCGCTCCTGTTTTTGTGCCGCGGCCCGTTCCGCGGGCCGGATCCGCTCCGGTTTTTGCGCGGTGGCTCCGATCCGGTCCGGTTTTTGCGCGGTGGCCCGTTCCGCGGGCCGCATCCAGTCCGGTTTTTGCGCAGCGGCCCCGATACGGTCCGGTTTTTGCGCGGCGGCCCGTTCCGCGGGCCGGATCCGCTCCGGTTTTTGCGCGGCGGCCCCGAGCCGGTCCGGTTTTTGCGCGGCGGCCCGTTCCGCGGGCCGGATCCGCTCCGGTTTTTGCGCGGCGGCCCCGATCCGCTCCGGTTTTTGCGCGGCGGCCCGTTCCGCGGGCCGGATCCGATCCGGTTTTTGCGCGGTGGCTCCGATCCGGTCCGATATTTGCGCGGCGGCCCGTTCCGCGGGCCGCATCCGCTCCGGTTTTTGCGCGGCGGCCCCGATCCGCTCCGATTTTTGCGCGGTGGCCCGTTCCGCGGGCCGGAGCCGGTCCGGTTTTTGCACGGCGGCCCCGATCCGCTCCGGTTTTTGCGCGGCGGCCCGTTCCGCGGGCCGGATCCGCTCCGGTTTTTGTGCGGCGGCCCCGATCCTGTCCGGTTTTTGCGCGGCGGCCCGTTCCGCGGGCCTGATCCGCTCCGCTTTTTGCGCGGCGGCCCCGAGCCTGTCCGGTTTTTGCGCGGCGGCCCGTTCCGCGGGCTGGATCCGCTCCGGTTTTTGCGCGGCGGCCCCGATCCGCTCCGGTTTTTGCGCGGCGGCCCGTTCTGCGGGCCGGATCCGGTCCGGTTTTTGCGCGGCGGCCCCGATCCGCTCCGGTTTTTGCGCGGCGGCCCGTTCCGCGGGCCGGATCCGCTCCGGTTTTTGCGCGGCGGCCCCGATGCACTCCGGTTTTTGCGCGGCGGCCCCTTCCGCTGGCCGGATCCGCTCCGGTTTTTGCGCGGTGGCTCCGATCCACTCCGGTTTTTGCGCGGCGGCCCCTTCCGCGGGCCGGATCCGCTCCGGTTTTTGCGCGGTGGCTCCGATCCGCTCCGGTTTTTGCGCGGCGGCCCGTTCCGCGGGCCGGATCCGCTCCGGTTTTTGCGCGGCGGCCCCGATCCGCTCCGGTTTTTGTGCGGCAGCCCGTTCCGCGGGCCGGAGCCGGTCCGGTTTTTGCACGGCGGCCCCGATCCGCTCCGGTTATTGCGCGGCGGCCCGTTCCGCGGGCCGGATCCGCTCCGGTTTTTGCGCGGCGGCCCCGATCCGGTCCGGTTTTTGCGCGGCGGCCCGTTCCGCGGGCCGGATCCGCTCCGGTTTTTGCGCGGCGTCCCCGAGCCGGTCCGGTTTTTGCGCGGCGGCCCGTTCCGCGGGCCGGATCCGCTCCGGTTTTTGCGCGGCGGCCCCGAGCCGGTCCGGTTTTTGCGCGGCGGCCCCTTCCGCGGGCCGGATCCGATCCGCTTTTTGCGCGGCGGCCCCGAGCCGGTCCGGTTTTTCCGCGGCGGCCCGTTCCGCGGGCTGGATCCGGTCCGGTTTTTGCGCGGCGGCCACGATCCGCTCCGGTTTTTGCGCGGCGGCCCGTTCTGCGGGCCGGAGCCGGTCCGGTTTTTGCGCGGCGGCCCCGATCCGCTCCGGTTTTTGCGCGGCGGCCCGTTCCGCGGGCCGGATCCGCTCCGGTTTTTGCGCGGCGGCCCCGATCCGGTCCGGTTTTTGCGCGGTGGCCCGTTCCGCGGGCCGCATCCGCTCCGGTTTTTGCGCGGCGGCCCCGAGCCGGTCCGGTTTTTGCGCGGCGGCCCGTTCCGCGGGCCGGATCCGCTCCGGTTTTTGCGCGGCGGCCCCGATCCTGTCCAGTTTTTGCGCGGTGGCCCGTTCCGCGGGCCGGATCCGCTCCGCTTTTTGCGCGGCGGCACCGAGCCGGTCCGGTTTTTCCGCGGCGGCCCGTTCCGCGGGCTGGATCCGGTCCGGTTTTTGCACGGCGGCCACGATCCGCTCCGGTTTTTGCGCGGCGGCCCGTTCTGCGGGCCGGAGCCGGTCCGGTTTTTGCGCGGCGGCCCCGATCCGCTCCGGTTTTTGCGCGGCGGCCTGTTCCGCGGGCCGGATCCGGTCCGGTTTTTGCGCGGCGGCCCCGATCCACTCTGGTTTTTGCGCGGCGGCCCGTTCCGCGGGCCGGATCCGCTCCGGTTTTTGCGCGGCGGCCCCGATCCGCTCCTGTTTTTGTGCCGCGGCCCGTTCCGCGGGCCGGATCCGCTCCGGTTTTTGCGCGGTGGCTCCGATCCGGTCCGGTTTTTGCGCGGTGGCCCGTTCCGCGGGCCGCATCCAGTCCGGTTTTTGCGCAGCGGCCCCGATACGGTCCGGTTTTTGCGCGGCGGCCCGTTCCGCGGGCCGGATCCGCTCCGGTTTTTGCGCGGCGGCCCCGAGCCGGTCCGGTTTTTGCGCGGCGGCCCGTTCCGCGGGCCGGATCCGCTCCGGTTTTTGCGCGGCGGCCCCGATCCGCTCCGGTTTTTGCGCGGCGGCCCGTTCCGCGGGCCGGATCCGATCCGGTTTTTGCGCGGTGGCTCCGATCCGGTCCGATATTTGCGCGGCGGCCCGTTCCGCGGGCCGCATCCGCTCCGGTTTTTGCGCGGCGGCCCCGATCCGCTCCGATTTTTGCGCGGTGGCCCGTTCCGCGGGCCGGAGCCGGTCCGGTTTTTGCACGGCGGCCCCGATCCGCTCCGGTTTTTGCGCGGCGGCCCGTTCCGCGGGCCGGATCCGCTCCGGTTTTTGTGCGGCGGCCCCGATCCTGTCCGGTTTTTGCGCGGCGGCCCGTTCCGCGGGCCTGATCCGCTCCGCTTTTTGCGCGGCGGCCCCGAGCCTGTCCGGTTTTTGCGCGGCGGCCCGTTCCGCGGGCTGGATCCGCTCCGGTTTTTGCGCGGCGGCCCCGATCCGCTCCGGTTTTTGCGCGGCGGCCCGTTCTGCGGGCCGGATCCGGTCCGGTTTTTGCGCGGCGGCCCCGATCCGCTCCGGTTTTTGCGCGGCGGCCCGTTCCGCGGGCCGGATCCGCTCCGGTTTTTGCGCGGCGGCCCCGATGCACTCCGGTTTTTGCGCGGCGGCCCCTTCCGCTGGCCGGATCCGCTCCGGTTTTTGCGCGGTGGCTCCGATCCACTCCGGTTTTTGCGCGGCGGCCCCTTCCGCGGGCCGGATCCGCTCCGGTTTTTGCGCGGTGGCTCCGATCCGCTCCGGTTTTTGCGCGGCGGCCCGTTCCGCGGGCCGGATCCGCTCCGGTTTTTGCGCGGCGGCCCCGATCCACTCTGGTTTTTGCGTGGCGGCCCGTTCCGCGGGCCGGATCCGCTCCGGTTTTTGCGCGGCGGCCCCGAGCCGGTCCGGTTTTTGTGCCGCGGCCCGTTCCGCGGGCCGGATCCGGTCCGGTTTTTGCGCGGTGGCCCCGATCCGGTCCGGTTTTTGCCCGGCGGCCCGTTCCGCGGGCCGGATCCGCTCCGGTTTTTGCGCGGCGGCCCCGATCCGCTCCGGTTTTTGTGCGGCAGCTCGTTCCGCGGGCCGGAGCCGGTCCGGTTTTTGCGCGGCGGCCCCGATCCGGTCCGGTTTTTGCGCGGCGGCCCGTTCCGCGGGCCGGATCCGCTCCGGTTTTTGCGCGGTGGCCCCGATCCGCTCCGGTTTTTGCGCGGCGGCCCGTTCCGCGGGCCGGATCCGCTCCGGTTTTTGCGCGGCGGCCCCGAGCCGCTCCGGTTTTTGCGCGGCGGCCCGTTCCGCGGGCCGGATCCGCTCCGGTTTTTGCGCGGCGGCCCCGAGCCGGTCCGGTTTTTGCGCGGCGGCCCGTTCCGCGGGCCGGATCCGCTCCGGTTTTTGCGCGGTGGCCCCGATCCGCTCCGGTTTTTGCGCGGCGGCCCGTTCCGCGGGCCGGATCCGCTCCGGTTTTTGCGCGGCGGCCCCGAGCCGCTCCGGTTTTTGCGCGGCGGCCCGTTCTGCGGGCCGGATCCGCTCCGGTTTTTGCGCGGCGGCCCCGATCCGTTCCGGTTTTTGCGCGGCGGCCCCTTCCGCGGGCCGGATCCGCTCCGGTTTTTGCGCGGCGGCCCCGATCCACTCTGGTTTTTGCGCGGCGGCCCTTTCCGCGGGCCGGATCCGCTCCGGTTTTTGCGCGGCGGCCCCGATCCGCTCCTGTTTTTGTGCCGCGGCCCGTTCCGCGGGCCGGATCCGCTCCGGTTTTTGCGCGGTGGCTCCGATCCGCTCCGGTTTTTGCGCGGTGGCCCGTTCCGCGGGCCGCATCCAGTCCGGTTTTTGCGCAGCGGCCCCGATACGGTCCGGTTTTTGCGCCGCGGCCCGTTCCGCGGGCCGGATCCGCTCCGCTTTTTGCGCGGTGGCTCCGATCCGCTCCGGTTTTTGCGCGGTGGCCCGTTCCGCGGGCCGCATCCAGTCCGGTTTTTGCGCAGCGGCCCCGATACGGTCCGGTTTTTGCGCCGCGGCCCGTTCCGCGGGCCGGATCCGCTCCGCTTTTTGCGCGGCGGCCCCGATCCGCTCCGGTTTTTGCGCGGCGGCCCGTTCCGCGGGCCGGATCCGCTCCGGTTTTTGCGCGGCGGCCCCGATCCACTCCGGTTTTTGCGCGGCGGCCCGTTCCGCGGGCCGGATCCGCTCCGGTTTTTGCGCGGCGGCCCCGATCCTGTCCGGTTTTTGCGCGGCGGCCCGTTCCGCGGGCCGGATCCGCTCCGGTTTTTGCGCGGCGGCCCCGATCCGCTCCGGTTTTTGCGCGGCGGCCCGTTCCGCGGGCCGGATCCGATCCGGTTTTTGCGCGGTGGCTCCGATCCGGTCCGATATTTGCGCGGCGGCCCGTTCCGCGGGCCGCATCCGCTCCGGTTTTTGCGCGGCGGCCCCGATCCGCTCCGATTTTTGCGCGGTGGCCCGTTCCGCGGGCCGGAGCCGGTCCGGTTTTTGCACGGCGGCCCCGATCCGCTCCGGTTTTTGCGCGGCGGCCCGTTCCGCGGGCCGGATCCGCTCCGGTTTTTGTGCGGCGGCCCCGATCCTGTCCGGTTTTTGCGCGGCGGCCCGTTCCGCGGGCCGGATCCGCTCCGCTTTTTGCGCGGCGGCCCCGAGCCTGTCCGGTTTTTGCGCGGCGGCCCGTTCCGCGGGCTGGATCCGCTCCGGTTTTTGCGCGGCGGCCCCGATCCGCTCCGGTTTTTGCGCGGCGGCCCGTTCTGCGGGCCGGATCCGGTCCGGTTTTTGCGCGGCGGCCCCGATCCGCTCCGGTTTTTGCGCGGCGGCCCCTTCCGCGGGCCGGATCCGCTCCGGTTTTTGCGCGGCGGCCCCGATCCACTCCGGTTTTTGCGCGGCGGCCCGTTCCGCGGGCCGGATCCGCTCCGGTTTTTGCGCGGCGGCCCCGATGCACTCCGGTTTTTGCGCGGCGGCCCCTTCCGCTGGCCGGATCCGCTCCGGTTTTTGCGCGGTGGCTCCGATCCACTCCGGTTTTTGCGCGGCGGCCCCTTCCGCGGGCCGGATCCGCTCCGGTTTTTGCGCGGTGGCTCCGATCCGCTCCGGTTTTTGCGCGGCGGCCCGTTCCGCGGGCCGGATCCGCTCCGGTTTTTGCGCGGCGGCCCCGATCCACTCTGGTTTTTGCGTGGCGGCCCGTTCCGCGGGCCGGATCCGCTCCGGTTTTTGCGCGGCGGCCCCGAGCCGGTCCGGTTTTTGTGCCGCGGCCCGTTCCGCGGGCCGGATCCGGTCCGGTTTTTGCGCGGTGGCCCCGATCCGGTCCGGTTTTTGCCCGGCGGCCCGTTCCGCGGGCCGGATCCGCTCCGGTTTTTGCGCGGCGGCCCCGATCCGCTCCGGTTTTTGTGCGGCAGCTCGTTCCGCGGGCCGGAGCCGGTCCGGTTTTTGCGCGGCGGCCCCGATCCGGTCCGGTTTTTGCGCGGCGGCCCGTTCCGCGGGCCGGATCCGCTCCGGTTTTTGCGCGGTGGCCCCGATCCGCTCCGGTTTTTGCGCGGCGGCCCGTTCCGCGGGCCGGATCCGCTCCGGTTTTTGCGCGGCGGCCCCGAGCCGCTCCGGTTTTTGCGCGGCGGCCCGTTCCGCGGGCCGGATCCGCTCCGGTTTTTGCGCGGCGGCCCCGAGCCGGTCCGGTTTTTGCGCGGCGGCCCGTTCCGCGGGCCGGATCCGCTCCGGTTTTTGCGCGGTGGCCCCGATCCGCTCCGGTTTTTGCGCGGCGGCCCGTTCCGCGGGCCGGATCCGCTCCGGTTTTTGCGCGGCGGCCCCGAGCCGCTCCGGTTTTTGCGCGGCGGCCCGTTCTGCGGGCCGGATCCGCTCCGGTTTTTGCGCGGCGGCCCCGATCCGTTCCGGTTTTTGCGCGGCGGCCCCTTCCGCGGGCCGGATCCGCTCCGGTTTTTGCGCGGCGGCCCCGATCCACTCTGGTTTTTGCGCGGCGGCCCTTTCCGCGGGCCGGATCCGCTCCGGTTTTTGCGCGGCGGCCCCGATCCGCTCCTGTTTTTGTGCCGCGGCCCGTTCCGCGGGCCGGATCCGCTCCGGTTTTTGCGCGGTGGCTCCGATCCGCTCCGGTTTTTGCGCGGTGGCCCGTTCCGCGGGCCGCATCCAGTCCGGTTTTTGCGCAGCGGCCCCGATACGGTCCGGTTTTTGCGCCGCGGCCCGTTCCGCGGGCCGGATCCGCTCCGCTTTTTGCGCGGCGGCCCCGATCCGCTCCGGTTTTTGCGCGGCGGCCCGTTCCGCGGGCCGGATCCGCTCCGGTTTTTGCGCGGCGGCCCCGATCCACTCCGGTTTTTGCGCGGCGGCCCGTTCCGCGGGCCGGATCCGCTCCGGTTTTTGCGCGGCGGCCCCGATCCTGTCCGGTTTTTGCGCGGCGGCCCGTTCCGCGGGCCGGATCCGCTCCGGTTTTTGCGCGGCGGCCCCGATCCGCTCCGGTTTTTGCGCGGCGGCCCGTTCCGCGGGCCGGATCCGATCCGGTTTTTGCGCGGTGGCTCCGATCCGGTCCGATATTTGCGCGGCGGCCCGTTCCGCGGGCCGCATCCGCTCCGGTTTTTGCGCGGCGGCCCCGATCCGCTCCGATTTTTGCGCGGTGGCCCGTTCCGCGGGCCGGAGCCGGTCCGGTTTTTGCACGGCGGCCCCGATCCGCTCCGGTTTTTGCGCGGCGGCCCGTTCCGCGGGCCGGATCTGCTCCGCTTTTTGCGCGGCGGCCCCGAACCGGTCCGGTCTTTCCGCGGCGGCCCGTTCCGCGGGCCGGATCCGGTCCGGTTTTTGCGCGGCAGCCCCGATCCGCTCCGGTTTTTGCGCGGCGGCCCGTTCTGCGGGCCGGATCCGGTCCGGTTTTTGCGCGGCGGCCCCGATCCGCTCCGGTTTTTGCGCGGCGGCCTGTTCCGCGGGCCGGATCTGCTCCGGTTTTTGCGCGGCGGCCCCGATCCACTCTGGTTTTTGCGCGGCGGCCCGTTCCGCGGGCCGGATCCGCTCCGGTTTTTGCGCGGCGGCCCCGATCCGCTCCTGTTTTTGTGCCGCGGCCCGTTCCGCGGGCCGGATCCGCTCCGGTTTTTGCGCGGTGGCTCCGATCCGGTCCGGTTTTTGCGCGGTGGCCCGTTCCGCGGGCCGCATCCAGTCCGGTTTTTGCGCGGCGGCCCCGATACGGTCCGGTTTTTGCACCGCGGCCCGTTCCGCGGGCCGGATCCGCTCCGGTTTTTGCGCGGCGGCCCCGATCCGCTCTGGTTTTTGCGCGGCGGCCCGTTCCGCGGGCCGGATCCGCTCCGGTTTTTGCGCGGCGGGCCCGATCCGCTCCGGTTTTTGCGCGGCGGCCCGTTCCGCGGGCCGGATCCGCTCCGGTTTTTGCGCGGCGGCCCCGATCCGCTCCGGTTTTTGCGCGGCGGCCCGTCCCGCGGGCCGGATCCGCTCCGGTTTTTGCGCGGCGGCCCCGATCCGCTCCGGTTTTTGCGCGGCGGCCCGTTCCGCGGGCCGCATCCAGTCCGGTTTTTGCGCGGCGGCCCCGATACGGTTCGGTTTTTGCGCGGCGGCCCGTTCTGCGGGCCGGATCCGGTCCGGTTTTTGCGCGGCGGACACGATCCGCTCCGGTTTTTGCGCGGCGGCCCGTTCCGCGGGCCGGATCCTATCCGGTTTTTGCGCGGCGGGCCCGATCCGCTCCGGTTTTTGCGCGGCGGCCCGTTCCGCGGGCCGGATCCGCTCCGGTTTTTGCGCGGCGGCCCCGATCCGCTCCGGTTTTTGCGCGGCGGCCCGTTCCGCGGGCCGGATCCGCTCCGGTTTTTGCGCGGCGGCCCCGATCCGCTCCGGTTTTTGCGCGGCGGCCCGTTCCGCGGGCTGGATCCGCTCCGGTTTTTGCGCGGCGGCCCCGATCCTGTCCGGTTTTTGCGCGGCGGCCCGTTTCGCGGGCCGGATCCGCTCCGGTTTTTGCGCGGCGGCCCCGATCCTGTCCGGTTTTTGCGCGGCGGCCCGTTCCGCGGGCCGGATCCGCTCCGGTTTTTGCGCGGCGGCACCGAGCCTGTCCGGTTTTTGCGCGGCGGCCCGTTCCGCGGGCCGCATCCGCTCCGGTTTTTGCGCGGTGGCTCCGATCCGGTCCGGTTTTTGCGCGGCGGCCCGTTCCGCGGGCCGGATCCGCTCCGGTTTTTGCGCGGCGGCCCCGATCCGCTCCGGTTTTTGCGCGGCGGCCCGTTCCGCGGGCCGGATCCTCTCCGGTTTTTGCGCGGCGGCCCCGAGCCGGTCCGGTTTTTGTGCCGCGGCCCTTTCCGCGGCCCGGATCAGCTCCGGTTTTTGCACGGCGGCCCGTTCCGCGGGTCGGATCCACTCCGCTTTTTGCGCGGCGGCCCCGATCCGCTCCGGTTTTTGCGCGGCGGCCCGTTCCGCGGGCCGGATCCGCTCCGGTTTTTGCGCGGCGGCCCCGATCCGCTCCGGTTTTTGCGCGGCGGCCCGTTCCGCGGGCCGCATCCGCTCCGGTTTTTGCGCGGTGGCTCCGATCCGGTCCGGTTTTTTGCGCGGCGGCACGTTCCGCGGGCCGGATCCGGTCCGGTTTTTGCGCGGCGGCCCCGATCCACTCCGGTTTTTGCGCGGCGGCCCGTTCCGCGGGCCGGATCTGCTCCGGTTTTTGCGCGGCGGCCCCGAGCCGGTCCGGTTTTTGTGCCGCGGCCCTTTCCGCGGCCCGGATCCGGTCCGGTTTTTGCGCGGCGGCCCGTTCCGCGGGCCGGATCCCGTCCGGTTTTTGCGCGGCGGCCCCGATCCGCTCCGGTTTTTGCGCGGCGGCCCGTTCCGCGGGCCGCATCCGCTCCGGTTTTTGCGCGGCGGCCCCGATCCGCTCCGGTTTTTGCGCGGCGGCCCGTTCCGCGGGCCGGATCCGCTCCGGTTTTTGCGCGGCGGCCCCGAGCCTGTCCGGTTTTTGCGCGGCGGCCTGTTCCGCGGGCCGGATCCGGTCCGGTTTTTGCGCGGCGGCCCCGAGCCTGTCCGGTTTTTGCGCGGCGGCCCGTTCCGCGGGCCGGATCCGCTCCGGCTTTTGCGCGGCGGCCCCGAGCCGGTCCGGTTTTTGTGCCGCGGCCCTTTCCGCGGGCCGGATCCGGTCCGGTTTTTGCGCGGCGGCCCGTTCCGCGGGCCGGAGCCGCTCCGGTTTTTGCGCGGCGGCTCCGATCCGGTCCGGTTTTTGCGCGGCGGCCCGTTCCGCGGGCCGGAGCCGGTCCGGTTTTTGCGCGGCGGCCCCGATCCGGTCCGGTTTTTGCGCGGCGGCCCGTTCCGCGGGCCGGATCCGATCCGGTTTTTGCGCGGCGGCCCCGATCCGGTCCGATTTTTGCGCGGCGGCCCGTTCCGCGGGCCGGATCCGGTCCGGTTTTTGCGCGGCAGCCCCGATCCGATCCGGTTTTTTGCGCGGTGGCCCGTTCCGTGGGCCGGATCCGCTCCGCTTTTTGCGCGGCGGCCCCGATCCGCTCCGGTTTTTGCGCGGCGGCTCCGATCCGGTCCGGTTTTTGCACGGCGGCCCGTTCCGCGGGCCGGATCCGGTCCGGTTTTTGCGCGGCGGCCCCGATCCGGTCCGGTTTTTGCACGGCGGCCCGTTCCGCGGGCCGGATCCGCTCCGGTTTTTGCGCGGCGGCCCCGATCCACTCCGGTTTTTGCGCGGCGGCCCGTTCCGCGGGCCGGATCCGCTCCGGTTTTTGCGCGGCGGCCCCGATCCTGTCCGGTTTTTGCGCGGCGGCCCGTTCCGCGGGCCGGATCCGCTCCGGTTTTTGCGCGGCGGCCCCGATCCGCTCCGGTTTTTGCGCGGCGGCCCGTTCCGCGGGCCGGATCCGATCCGGTTTTTGCGCGGTGGCTCCGATCCGGTCCGATATTTGCGCGGCGGCCCGTTCCGCGGGCCGCATCCGCTCCGGTTTTTGCGCGGCGGCCCCGATCCGCTCCGATTTTTGCGCGGTGGCCCGTTCCGCGGGCCGGAGCCGGTCCGGTTTTTGCACGGCGGCCCCGATCCGCTCCGGTTTTTGCGCGGCGGCCCGTTCCGCGGGCCGGATCCGCTCCGGTTTTTGTGCGGCGGCCCCGATCCTGTCCGGTTTTTGCGCGGCGGCCCGTTCCGCGGGCCGGATCCGCTCCGCTTTTTGCGCGGCGGCCCCGAGCCTGTCCGGTTTTTGCGCGGCGGCCCGTTCCGCGGGCTGGATCCGCTCCGGTTTTTGCGCGGCGGCCCCGATCCGCTCCGGTTTTTGCGCGGCGGCCCGTTCTGCGGGCCGGATCCGGTCCGGTTTTTGCGCGGCGGCCCCGATCCGCTCCGGTTTTTGCGCGGCGGCCCCTTCCGCGGGCCGGATCCGCTCCGGTTTTTGCGCGGCGGCCCCGATCCACTCCGGTTTTTGCGCGGCGGCCCGTTCCGCGGGCCGGATCCGCTCCGGTTTTTGCGCGGCGGCCCCGATGCACTCCGGTTTTTGCGCGGCGGCCCCTTCCGCTGGCCGGATCCGCTCCGGTTTTTGCGCGGTGGCTCCGATCCACTCCGGTTTTTGCGCGGCGGCCCCTTCCGCGGGCCGGATCCGCTCCGGTTTTTGCGCGGTGGCTCCGATCCGCTCCGGTTTTTGCGCGGCGGCCCGTTCCGCGGGCCGGATCCGCTCCGGTTTTTGCGCGGCGGCCCCGATCCACTCTGGTTTTTGCGTGGCGGCCCGTTCCGCGGGCCGGATCCGCTCCGGTTTTTGCGCGGCGGCCCCGAGCCGGTCCGGTTTTTGTGCCGCGGCCCGTTCCGCGGGCCGGATCCGGTCCGGTTTTTGCGCGGTGGCCCCGATCCGGTCCGGTTTTTGCCCGGCGGCCCGTTCCGCGGGCCGGATCCGCTCCGGTTTTTGCGCGGCGGCCCCGATCCGCTCCGGTTTTTGTGCGGCAGCTCGTTCCGCGGGCCGGAGCCGGTCCGGTTTTTGCGCGGCGGCCCCGATCCGCTCCGGTTTTTGCGCGGCGGCCCGTCCCGCGGGCCGGATCCGCTCCGGTTTTTGCGCGGCGGCCCCGATCCGCTCCGGTTTTTGCGCGGCGGCCCGTTCCGCGGGCCGCATCCAGTCCGGTTTTTGCGCGGCGGCCCCGATACGGTTCGGTTTTTGCGCGGCGGCCCGTTCTGCGGGCCGGATCCGGTCCGGTTTTTGCGCGGCGGACACGATCCGCTCCGGTTTTTGCGCGGCGGCCCGTTCCGCGGGCCGGATCCTATCCGGTTTTTGCGCGGCGGGCCCGATCCGCTCCGGTTTTTGCGCGGCGGCCCGTTCCGCGGGCCGGATCCGCTCCGGTTTTTGCGCGGCGGCCCCGATCCGCTCCGGTTTTTGCGCGGCGGCCCGTTCCGCGGGCCGGATCCGCTCCGGTTTTTGCGCGGCGGCCCCGATCCGCTCCGGTTTTTGCGCGGCGGCCCGTTCCGCGGGCTGGATCCGCTCCGGTTTTTGCGCGGCGGCCCCGATCCTGTCCGGTTTTTGCGCGGCGGCCCGTTTCGCGGGCCGGATCCGCTCCGGTTTTTGCGCGGCGGCCCCGATCCTGTCCGGTTTTTGCGCGGCGGCCCGTTCCGCGGGCCGGATCCGCTCCGGTTTTTGCGCGGCGGCACCGAGCCTGTCCGGTTTTTGCGCGGCGGCCCGTTCCGCGGGCCGCATCCGCTCCGGTTTTTGCGCGGTGGCTCCGATCCGGTCCGGTTTTTGCGCGGCGGCCCGTTCCGCGGGCCGGATCCGCTCCGGTTTTTGCGCGGCGGCCCCGATCCGCTCCGGTTTTTGCGCGGCGGCCCGTTCCGCGGGCCGGATCCTCTCCGGTTTTTGCGCGGCGGCCCCGAGCCGGTCCGGTTTTTGTGCCGCGGCCCTTTCCGCGGCCCGGATCAGCTCCGGTTTTTGCACGGCGGCCCGTTCCGCGGGTCGGATCCACTCCGCTTTTTGCGCGGCGGCCCCGATCCGCTCCGGTTTTTGCGCGGCGGCCCGTTCCGCGGGCCGGATCCGCTCCGGTTTTTGCGCGGCGGCCCCGATCCGCTCCGGTTTTTGCGCGGCGGCCCGTTCCGCGGGCCGCATCCGCTCCGGTTTTTGCGCGGTGGCTCCGATCCGGTCCGGTTTTTGCGCGGCGGCACGTTCCGCGGGCCGGATCCGGTCCGGTTTTTGCGCGGCGGCCCCGATCCACTCCGGTTTTTGCGCGGCGGCCCGTTCCGCGGGCCGGATCTGCTCCGGTTTTTGCGCGGCGGCCCCGAGCCGGTCCGGTTTTTGTGCCGCGGCCCTTTCCGCGGCCCGGATCCGGTCCGGTTTTTGCGCGGCGGCCCGTTCCGCGGGCCGGATCCCGTCCGGTTTTTGCGCGGCGGCCCCGATCCGCTCCGGTTTTTGCGCGGCGGCCCGTTCCGCGGGCCGCATCCGCTCCGGTTTTTGCGCGGCGGCCCCGATCCGCTCCGGTTTTTGCGCGGCGGCCCGTTCCGCGGGCCGGATCCGCTCCGGTTTTTGCGCGGCGGCCCCGAGCCTGTCCGGTTTTTGCGCGGCGGCCTGTTCCGCGGGCCGGATCCGGTCCGGTTTTTGCGCGGCGGCCCCGAGCCTGTCCGGTTTTTGCGCGGCGGCCCGTTCCGCGGGCCGGATCCGCTCCGGCTTTTGCGCGGCGGCCCCGAGCCGGTCCGGTTTTTGTGCCGCGGCCCTTTCCGCGGGCCGGATCCGGTCCGGTTTTTGCGCGGCGGCCCGTTCCGCGGGCCGGAGCCGCTCCGGTTTTTGCGCGGCGGCTCCGATCCGGTCCGGTTTTTGCGCGGCGGCCCGTTCCGCGGGCCGGAGCCGGTCCGGTTTTTGCGCGGCGGCCCCGATCCGGTCCGGTTTTTGCGCGGCGGCCCGTTCCGCGGGCCGGATCCGATCCGGTTTTTGCGCGGCGGCCCCGATCCGGTCCGATTTTTGCGCGGCGGCCCGTTCCGCGGGCCGGATCCGGTCCGGTTTTTGCGCGGCAGCCCCGATCCGATCCGGTTTTTGCGCGGTGGCCCGTTCCGTGGGCCGGATCCGCTCCGCTTTTTGCGCGGCGGCCCCGATCCGCTCCGGTTTTTGCGCGGCGGCTCCGATCCGGTCCGGTTTTTGCACGGCGGCCCGTTCCGCGGGCCGGATCCGGTCCGGTTTTTGCGCGGCGGCCCCGATCCGGTCCGGTTTTTGCACGGCGGCCCGTTCCGCGGGCCGGATCCGCTCCGCTTTTTGCGCGGCGGCCCCGATCCGCTCCGGTTTTTGCGCGGCGGCCCGTTCCGCGGGCCGGATCCGCTCCGGTTTTTGCGCGGCGGCCCCGAGCCGCTCCGGTTTTTGCGCGGCGGCCCGTTCCGCGGGCCGGATCCGGTCCGGTTTTTGCGCGGCGGCCCCGAGCCGGTCCGGTTTTTGCGCGGCGGCCCGTTCCGCGGGCCGGATCCGCTCCGCTTTTTGCGCGGCGGCCCCGATCCGCTCCGGTTTTTTCCGCGGCGGCCCGTTCCGCGGGCTGGATCCGCTCCGGTTTTTGCGCGGCGGCCACGATCCGCTCCGGTTTTTGCGCGGCGGCCCGTTCTGCGGGCCGGATCCGGTCCGGTTTTTGCGCGGCGGCCCCGATCCGCTCCGGTTTTTGCGCGGCGGCCCGTTCCGCGGGCCGGATCCGGTCCGGTTTTTGCGCGGCGGCCCCGATCCACTCTGGTTTTTGCGCGGCGGCCCGTTCCACGGGCCGGATCCGCTCCGGTTTTTGCGCGGCGGCCCCGATCCGCTCCTGTTTTTGTGCCGCGGCCCGTTCCGCGGGCCGGATCCGCTCCGGTTTTTGCGCGGTGGCTCCGATCCGGTCCGGTTTTTGCGCGGTGGCCCGTTCCGCGGGCCGCATCCAGTCCGGTTTTTGCGCGGCGGCCCCGATACTGTCCGGTTTTTGCGCCGCGGCCCGTTCCGCGGGCCGGATCCGCTCCGGTTTTTGCGCGGCGGCCCCGATCCGGTCCGGTTTTTGCGCGGCGGCCCGTTCCGCGGGCCGCATCCAGTCCGGTTTTTGCGCGGCGGCCCCGATACGGTCCGGTTTTTGCGCGGCGGCCCGTTCCGCGGGCCGGATCCGCTCCGGTTTTTGCGCGGCGGCCCCGATCCTGTCCGGTTTTTGCGCGGCGGCCCGTTCCGCGGGCCGGATCCGCTCCGGTTTTTGCGCGGCGGGCCCGATCCGGTCCGGTTTTTGCGCGGCGGCCCGTTCCGCGGGCCGGATCCGGTCCGGTTTTTGCGCGGCGGCCCCGAGCCGGTCCGGTTTTTGCGCGGCGGCCCGTTCCGCGGGCCGGATCCGCTCCGGTTTTTGCGCGGCGGCCCCGATCCGCTCCGGTTTTTGCGCGGCGGCCCGTTCCGCGGGCCGGATCCGGTCCGGTTTTTGCGCGGCGGCCCCGATCCGCTCCGGTTTTTGCGCGGCGGCCCGTTCCGCGGGCCGGATCCGGTCCGGTTTTTGCGCGGCGGCCACGATCCTGTCCGGTTTTTGCGCGGCGGCCCGTTCCGCGGGCCGGATCCGCTCCGGTTTTTGCGCGGCGGCCCCGAGCCTGTCCGGTTTTTGCGCGGCGGCCCGTTCCGCGGGCCGCATCCAGTCCGGTTTTTGCGCGGTGGCTCCGATCCGGTCCGGTTTTTGCGCGGCGGCCCGTTCCGCGGGCCGGATCCGCTCCGGTTTTTGCGCGGCGGGCCAGAGCCGGTCCGGTTTTTGCGCGGCGGCCCGTTCCGCGGGCCGGATCCGCTCCGGTTTTTGCGCGGCGGCCCCGAGCCGGTCCGGTTTTTGTGCCGCGGCCCTTTCCGCGGGCCGGATCCGGTCCGGGTTTTTGCGCGGCGGCCCGTTCCGCGGGCCGGATCCGCTCCGGTTTTTGCGCGGCGGCCCCGATCCGCTCCGGTTTTTGCGCGGCGGCCCGTTCCGCGGGTCGGATCCGATCCGGTTTTTGCGCGGCGGGCCCGATCCGCTCCGGTTTTTGCGCGGCGGCCCGTTCCGCGGGCCGGAGCCGGTCCGGTTTTTGCGCGGCGGCCCCGATCCGGTCCGGTTTTTGCGCGGCGGCCCGTTCCGCGGGCCGGATCCGCTCCGGTTTTTGCGCGGCGGCCCCGATCCGCTCCGGTTTTTGCGCGGCGGCCCGTTCCGCGGGCCGGATCCGCTCCGGTTTTTGCGCGGCGGCCCCGATCCGCTCCGGTTTTTGCGCGGCGGCCCGTTTCGCGGGCCGGAGCCGGTCCGGTTTTTGCGCGGCGGCCCCGATCCGCTCCGGTTTTTGCGCGGCGGCCCGTTCTGCGGGCCGGATCCGCTCCGGTTTTTGCGCGGCGGCACCGAGCCTGTCCGGTTTTTGCGCGGCGGCCCGTTCCGCGGGCCGCATCCGCTCCGGTTTTTGCGCGGTGGCTCCGATCCGGTCCGGTTTTTGCGCGGCGGCCCGTTCCGCGGGCCGGATCCGCTCCGGTTTTTGCGCGGCGGCCCCGATCCGGTCCGGTTTTTGCGCGGCGGCCCGTTCCGCGGGCCGGATCCGCTCCGGTTTTTGCGCGGCGGCCCCGAGCCGGTCCGGTTTTTGTGCCGCGGCCCTTTCCGCGGCCCGGATCCGGTCCGGTTTTTGCGCGGCGGCCCGTTCCGCGGGCCGGATCCGCTCCGCTTTTTGCGCGGCGGCCCCGATCCGCTCCGGTTTTTGCGCGGCGGCCCGTTCCGCGGGCCGGATCCACTCCGGTTTTTGCGCGGCGGCCCCGATCCGCTCCGGTTTTTGCGCGGCGGCCCCTTCCGCGGGCCGGATCCGCTCCGGTTTTTGCGCGGCGGCCCCGATCCGCTCCGGTTTTTGCGCGGCGGCCCGTTCCGCGGGCCGCATCCGCTCCGGTTTTTGCGCGGTGGCTCCGATCCGGTCCGGTTTTTGCGCAGCGGCCCGTTCCGCGGGCCGGATCCGGTCCGGTTTTTGCGCGGCGGCCCCGAGCCTGTCCGGTTTTTGCGCGGCGGCCCGTTCCGCGGGCCGGATCCGCTCCGGTTTTTGCACGGCGGCCCCGAGCCGGTCCGGTTTTTGTGCCGCGGCCCGTTCCGCGGGCCGGATCCAGTCCGGTTTTTGCGCGGCGGCCCGTTCCGCGGGCCGGATCCGCTCCGCTTTTTGCGCGGCGGCCCCGATCCGCTCCGGTTTTTGCGCGGCGGCCCGTTCCGCGGGCCGGATCCGCTCCGGTTTTTGCGCGGCGGCCCCGATCCTGTCCGGTTTTTGCGCGGCGGCCCGTTCCGCGGGCCGGATCCGCTCCGGTTTTTGCGCGGCGGCCCCGATCCTGTCCGGTTTTTGCGCGGCGGCCCGTTCCGCGGGCCGGATCCGCTCCGGTTTTTGCGCGGCGGCCCCGAGCCTGTCCGGTTTTTGCGCGGCGGCCTGTTCCGCGGGCCGGATCCGGTCCGGTTTTTGCGCGGCGGCCCCGAGCCTGTCCGGTTTTTGCGCGGCGGCCCGTTCCGCGGGCCGGATCCGCTCCGGCTTTTGCGCGGCGGCCCCGAGCCGGTCCGGTTTTTGTGCCGCGGCCCTTTTCTCGGGCCGGATCCGGTCCGGTTTTTGCGCGGCGGCCCGTTCCGCGGGCCGGATCCGCTCCGGTTTTTGCGCGGCGGCTCCGATCCGGTCCGGTTTTTGCGCGGCGGCCCGTTCCGCGGGCCGGATCCGGTCCGGTTTTTGCGCGGCGGCCCCGATCCGCTCCGGTTTTTGCGCGGCGGCCCGTTCCGCGGGCCGGATCCGATCCGGTTTTTGCGCGGCGGCCCCGATCCGGTCCGATTTTTGCGCGGCGGCCCGTTCCGCGGGCCGGATCCGGTCCGGTTTTTGCGCGGCAGCCCCGATCCGATCCGGTTTTTGCGCGGTGGCCCGTTCCGTGGGCCGGATCCGCTCCGCTTTTTGCGCGGCGGCCCCGATCCGCTCCGGTTTTTGCGCGGCGGCCCCGATCCGGTCCGGTTTTTGCGCGGCGGCCCGTTCCGCGGGCCGGATCCGCTCCGGTTTTTGCGCGGCGGCCCCGATCCGCTCCGGTTTTTGCGCGGCGGCCCGTTCCGCGGGCTGGATCCGCTCCGGTTTTTGCGCGGCGGCCACGATCCGCTCCGGTTTTTCCGCGGCGGCCCGTTCTGCGGGCCGGATCCGGTCCGGTTTTTGCGCGGCGGCCCCGATCCGCTCCGGTTTTTTGCGCGGCGGCCTGTTCCGCGGGCCGGATCCGGTCCGGTTTTTGCGCGGCGGCCCCGATCCACTCCGGTTTTTGCGCGGCGGCCCGTTCCGCGGGCCGCATCCGCTCCGGTTTTTGCGCGGTGGCTCCGATCCGGTCCGGTTTTTTGCGCGGCGGCCCGTTCCGCGGGCCGGATCCGGTCCGGTTTTTGCGCGGCGGCCCCGAGCCTGTCCGGTTTTTGCGCGGCGGCCCGTTCCGCGGGCCGGATCCGCTCCGGTTTTTGCGCGGCGGCCCCGAGCCGGTCCGGTTTTTGTGCCGCGGCCCTTTCCGCGGGCCGGATCTGGTCCGGTTTTTGCGCGGCGGCCCGTTCCGCGGGCCGGATCCGCTCCGGTTTTTGCGCGGCGGCCCCGATCCGCTCCGGTTTTTGCGCGGCGGCCCGTTCCGCGGGCCGGAGCCGATCCGGTTTTTGCGCGGCGGCCCCAATCCGGTCCGGTTTTTGCGCGGCGGCCCGTTCCGCGGGCCGGAGCCGATCCGGTTTTTGTGCGGCGGCCCCGATCCGGTCCGATTTTTGCGCGGCGGCCCGTTCCGCGGGCCGGATCCGGTCCGGTTTTTGCGCGGCAGCCCCGATCCGATCCGGTTTTTGCGCGGTGGCCCGTTCCGTGGGCCGGATCCGCTCCGCTTTTTGCGCGGCGGCCCCGATCCGCTCCGGTTTTTGCGCAGCGGCCCGTTCCGCGGGCCGCATCCGCTCCGGTTTTTGCGCGGCGGCCACGAGCCGGTCCGGTCTTTGCGCGGCGGCCCGTTCCGCGGGCCGGATCCGATCCGGTTTTTGCGCGGTGGCTCCGCTCCGGTCCGATATTTGCTCGGCGGAAGTTCCGCGGGCCGGATCCGGTCCGGTTTTTGCGCGGCGGCCCCGATCCGGTCCGATTTTTGCGCGGTGGCCCGTTCCGCGGGCCGGATCCGCTCCGGTTTTGCGCGGCGGCCCCGATCCCGTACGGTTTTTGTGCGGCAGCCCGTTCCGCGGGCCGGAGCCGGTCCGGTTTTTGCACGGCGGCCCCGATCCGCTCCGGTTTTTGCGCGGCGGCCCGTTCCGCGGGCCGGATCCGCTCCGGTTTTTGCGCAGTTGCCCCGAGCCGGTCCGGTTTTTGCGCGGCGGCCCGTTCTGCGGGCCGGATCCGCTCCGGTTTTTGCGCGGCGGCCCCGATCCGCTTGGTTTTTGCGCGGCGGCCCGTTCCGCGGGCCGGATCCGCTCCGGTTTTTGCGCGGCGGCCCCGATCCGCTCCGGTTTTTGCGCGGCGGCCCGTTCTGCGGGCCGGATCCGCTCCGGTTTTTGCGCGGCGGCCCCGATCCGCTCCGGTTTTTGCGCGGCGGCCCGTTCCGCGGGCCGGATCCGCTCCGGTTTTTGCGCGGCGGCCCCGATCCACTCCGGTTTTTGCGTGGCGGCCCCTTCCGCGGGCCGGATCCGCTCCGGTTTTTGCGCGGTGGCTCCGAGCCGGTCCGGTTTTTGCCCGGCGGCCCGTTCCGTGGGCCGCATCCAGTCCGGTTTTTGCGCGGCGGCCCGTTCCGCGGGCCGGATCCGCTCCGGTTTTTGCGCGGCGGCCCCGATCCGCTCCGGTTTTTGCGCGGCGGCCCGTTCTGCGGGCCGGATCCGCTCCGGTTTTTGCGCGGTGGCCCCGATCCGGTCCGGTTTTTGCGCGGCGGCCCGTTCCGCGGGCCGGATCCGCTCCGCTTTTTGCGCGGCGGCCCCGATCCGCTCCGGTTTTTGTGCGGCAGCCCGTTCCGCGGGCCGGAGCCGGTCCGGTTTTTGCACGGCGGCCCCGATCCGCTCCGGTTTTTGCGCGGCGGCCCGTTCCGCGGGCCGGATCCGGTCCGGTTTTTGCGCGGCGGCCCCGATCCGGTCCGGTTTTTGCGCGGCGGCCCGTTCCGCGGGCCGGATCCGGTCCGGTTTTTGCGCGGCGGCACCGAGCCGGTCCGGTTTTTGCGCGGCGGCCCGTTCTGCGGGCCGGATCCTCTCGGTTTTTGCGCGGCGGCCCCGAGCCGCTCCAGTTTTTGCGCGGCGGCCCGTTCCGCGGGCCGGATCCGCTCCGGTTTTTGCGCGGCGGCCCCGATCCTGTCCGGTTTTTGCGCGGCGGCCCGTTCCGCGGGCCGGATCCGCTCCGCTTTTTGCGCGGCGGCCCCGATCCGCTCCGGTTTTTCCGCGGCGGCCCGTTCCGCGGGCTGGATCCGGTCCGGTTTTTGCGCGGCGGCCACGATCCGCTCCGGTTTTTGCGCGGCGGCCCCGTTCTGCGGGCCGGATCCGGTCCGGTTTTTGCGCGGCGGCCTGTTCCGCGGGCCGGATCCGGTCCGGTTTTTGCGCGGCGGCCCCGATCCCGTACGGTTTTTGCGCGGCGGCCCGTTCCGCGGGCCGGATCCGCTCCGGTTTTTGCGCAGTTGCCCCGAGCCGGTCCGGTTTTTGCGCGGCGGCCCGTTCTGCGGGCCGGATCCGCTCCGCTTTTTGCGCGGCGGCCCCGATCCGCTCCGGTTTTTGCGCGGCGGCCCGTTCCGCGGGCTGGATCCGCTCCGGTTTTTGCGCGGCGGCCCCGATCCGCTCCGGTTTTTGCGCGGCGGCCCGTTCTGCGGGCCGGATCCGCTCCGGTTTTTGCGCGGCGGCCCCGATCCGCTCCGGTTTTTGCGCGGCGGCCCGTTCCGCGGGCCGCATCCGCTCCGGTTTTTGCGCGGCGGCCCCGATCCACTCCGGTTTTTGCGCGGCGGCCCCTTCCGCGGGCCGGATCCGCTCCGGTTTTTGCGCGGTGGCTCCGAGCCGGTCCGGTTTTTGCCCGGCGGCCCGTTCCGTGGGCCGCATCCAGTCCGGTTTTTGCGCAGCGGCCCGTTCCGCGGGCCGGATCCGCTCCGGTTTTTGCGCGGCGGCCCCGATCCGCTCCGGTTTTTGCGCGGCGGCCTGTTCTGCGGGCCGGATCCGGTCCGGTTTTTGCGCGGTGGCCCCGATCCGGTCCGGTTTTTGCGCGGCGGCCCGTTCCGCGGGCCGGATCCGCTCCGCTTTTTGCGCGGCGGCCCCGATCAGCTCCGGTTTTTGTGCGGCAGCCCGTTCCGCGGGCCGGAGCCGGTCCGGTTTTTGCGCGGCGGCCCCGATCCGGTCCGGTTTTTGCGCGGCGGCCCGTTCCGCGGGCCGGATCCGGTCCGGTTTTTGCGCGGCGGCACCGAGCCGGTCCGGTTTTTGCGCGGCGGCCCGTTCTGCGGGCCGGATCCGGTCCGGTTTTTGCGCGGCGGCCCCGAGCCGCTCCGGTTTTTGCGCGGCGGCCCGTTCCGCGGGCCGGATCCGCTCCGGTTTTTGCGCGGCGGCCCCGATCCACTCCGGTTTTTGCGCGGCGGCCCGTTCCGCGGGCCGGATCCGCTCCGCTTTTTGCGCGGCGGCTCCGAGCCGGTCCGGTTTTTGCGCGGCGGCCCGTTCCGCGGGCCGGATCCGCTCCGGTTTTTGCGCGGCGGCCCCGAGCCTGTCCGGTTTTTGCGCGGCGGCCTGTTCCGCGGGCCGGATCCGGTCCGGTTTTTGCGCGGCGGCCCCGAGCCTGTCCGGTTTTTCCGCGGCGGCCCGTTCCGCGGGCCGGATCCGCTCCGGCTTTTGCGCGGCGGCCCCGAGCCGGTCCGGTTTTTGTGCCGCGGCCCTTTTCTCGGGCCGGATCCGGTCCGGTTTTTGCGCGGCGGCCCGTTCCGCGGGCCGGATCCGCTCCGGTTTTTGCGCGGCGGCTCCGATCCGGTCCGGTTTTTGCGCGGCGGCCCGTTCCGCGGGCCGGAGCCGGTCCGGTTTTTGCGCGGCGGCCCCGATCCGCTCCGGTTTTTGCGCGGCGGCCCGTTCCGCGGGCCGGATCCGATCCGGTTTTTGCGCGGCGGCCCCGATCCGGTCCGATTTTTGCGCGGCGGCCCGTTCCGCGGGCCGGATCCGGTCCGGTTTTTGCGCGGCAGCCCCGATCCGATCCGGTTTTTGCGCGGTGGCCCGTTCCGTGGGCCGGATCCGCTCCGCTTTTTGCGCGGCGGCCCCGATCCGCTCCGGTTTTTGCGCGGCGGCCCCGATCCGGTCCGGTTTTTGCGCGGCGGCCCGTTCCGCGGGCCGGATCCGCTCCGGTTTTTGCGCGGCGGCCCCGATCCGCTCCGGTTTTTGCGCGGCGGCCCGTTCCGCGGGCTGGATCCGCTCCGGTTTTTGCACGGCGGCCCCGAGCCGGTCCGGTTTTTGCGCGGCGGCCCGTTCTGCGGGCCGGATCCGCTCCGCTTTTTGCGCGGCGGCTCCGATCCGGTCCGGTTTTTGCGCGGCGGCCCGTTCCGCGGGCCGCATCCAGTCCGGTTTTTGCGCGGCGGCCCCGATCCGCTCCGGTTTTTGCGCGGCGGCCCGTTCTGCGGGCCGGATCCGGTCCGGTTTTTGCGCGGCGGCCCCGATCCGCTCCGGTTTTTGCGCGGCGGCCCGTTCCGCGGGCCGGATCCGCTCCGGTTTTTGCGCGGTGGCCCCGATCCACTCCGGTTTTTGCGCGGCGGCCCCTTCCGCGGGCCGGATCCGGTCCGGTTTTTGCGCGGTGGCTCCGATCCGGTCCGGTTTTTGCGCGGCGGCCCGTTCCGTGGGCCGCATCCAGTCCGGTTTTTGCGCGGCGGCCCGTTCCGCGGGCCGGATCCGCTCCGGTTTTTGCGCGGCGGCCCCGATCCTGTCCGGTTTTTGCGCGGCGGCCCGTTCTGCGGGCCGGATCCGCTCCGGTTTTTGCGCGGTGGCCCCGATCCGGTCCGGTTTTTGCGCAGCGGCCCGTTCCGCGGGCCGGATCCGCTCCGGTTTTTGCGCGGCGGCCCCGATCCGCTCCGGTTTTTGTGCGGCAGCCCGTTCCGCGGGCCGGATCCGCTCCGGTTTTTGCGCGGCGGCCCCGATCCGGTCCGATTTTTGCGCGGCGGCCCGTTCCGCGCGCCGGATCCGGTCCGGTTTTTGCGCGGTGGCCCCGATCCGCTCCGGTTTTTGCGCGGCGGCCCGTTCCGCGGGCCGGATCCGCTCCGGTTTTTGCGCGGCGGCCCCGATCCGCTCCGGTTTTTGCGCGGCGGCCCGTTCCGCGGGCCGGATCCGGTCTGGTTTTTGCGCGGCGGCCCCGATCCGGTCCGGTTTTTGCGCGGCGGCCCGTTCCGCGGGCCGCATCCAGTCCGGTTTTTGCGCGGCGGCCCCGATACGGTCCGGTTTTTGCGCCGCGGCCCGTTCCGCGGGCCGGATCCGCTCCGGTATCTGCGCGGCGGCCCCGATCCGCTCCGGTTTTTGCGCGGCGGCCCGTTCCGCGGGCCGGATCCGCTCCGGTTTTTGCACGGCGGCCCCGATCCGCTCCGGTTTTTGCGCGGCGGCCCGTTCCGCGGGCCGCATCCGCTCCGGTTTTTGCGCGGCGGCCCCGATCCGCTCAGGTTTTTGCGCGGCGGCCCGTTCCGCGGGCCGGATCCGCTCCGGTTTTTGCGCTGCGGCCCCGATCCGCTCCGGTTTTTGCGCGGCGGCCCGTTCCGCGGGCCGGATCCGCTCCGGTTTTTGCGCGGCGGCCCCGATCCTGTCCGGTTTTTGCGCGGCGGCCCGTTCCGCGGGCCGGATCCGCTCCGGTTTTTGCGCGGCGGCCCCGATCCTGTCCGGTTTTTGCGCGGCGGCCCGTTCCGCGGGCCGGATCCGCTCCGGTTTTTGCGCGGTGGCTCCGATCCGGTCCGGTTTTTGCGCGGCGGCCCGTTCCGCGGGCCGCATCCGCTCCGGTTTTTGCGCTGTGGCTCCGATCCGGTCCGGTTTTTGCGCGGCGGCCCGTTCCGCGGGCCGGATCCGCTCCGGTTTTTGCGCGGCGGCCCCGAGCCTGTCCGGTTTTTGCGCGGCGGCCCGTTCCGCGGGCCGGATCCGCTCCGGTTTTTGCGCGGCGGCCCCGAGCCGGTCCGGTTTTTGTGCCGCGGCCCTTTCCGCGGGCCGGATCCGGTCCGGTTTTTGCGCGGCGGCCCGTTCCGCGGGTCGGATCCGCTCCGGTTTTTGCGCGGCGGCCCCGATCCGCTCTGGTTTTTGCGCGGCGGCCCGTTCCGCGGGCCGGATCCGCTCCGGTTTTTGCGCGGCGGCCCCGATCCGGTCCGGTTTTTGCGCGGCGGCCCGTTCCGCGGGCCGGAGCCGATCCGGTTTTTGCGCGGCGGCCCCGATCCGGTCCGATTTTTGCGCGGCGGCCCGTTCCGCGGGCCGGATCCGGTCCGGTTTTTGCGCGGCAGCCCCGATCCGATCCGGTTTTTGCGCGGTGGCCCGTTCCGTGGGCCGGATCCGCTCCGCTTTTTGCGCGGCGGCCCCGATCCGCTCCGGTTTTTGCGCGGCGGCCCGTTCCGTGGGCCGCATCCGCTCCGGTTTTTGCGCGGCGGCCCCGATCCTGTCCGGTCTTTGCGCGGCGGCCCGTTCCGCGGGCCGGATCCGATCCGGTTTTTGCGCGGTGGCTCCGATCCGGTCCGATATTTGCGCGGCGGCCCGTTCCGCGGGCCGCATCCGCTCCGCTTTTTGCGCGGCGGCCCCGATCCGGTCCGATTTTTGCGCGGTGGCCCGTTCCGCGGGCTGGATCCGGTCCGGTTTTTGCGCGGCGGCCCCGATCCCGTACGGTTTTTGTGCGGCAGCCCGTTCCGCGGGCCGGAGCCGGTCCGGTTTTTGCGCAGTTGCCCCGAGCCGGTCCGGTTTTTGCGCGGCGGCCCGTTCTGCGGGCCGGATCCGCTCCGCTTTTTGCGCGGCGGCCCCGATCCGCTCCGGTTTTTGCGCGGCGGCCCGTTCCGCGGGCTGGATCCGCTCCGGTTTTTGCGCGGCGGCCCCGATCCGCTCCGGTTTTTGCGCGGCGGCCCGTTCTGCGGGCCGGATCCGGTCCGGTTTTTGCGCGGCGGCCCCGATCCGCTCCGGTTTTTGCGCGGCGGCCCGTTCCGCGGGCCGGATCCGCTCCGGTTTTTGCGCGGCGGCCCCGATCCACTCCGGTTTTTGCGCGGCGGCCCCTTCCGCGGGCCGGATCCGCTCCGGTTTTTGCGCGGTGGCTCCGAGCCGGTCCGGTTTTTGCCCGGCGGCCCGTTCCTTGGGCCGCATCCGCTCCGGTTTTTGCGCCGCGGCCCGTTCCGCGGGCCGGATCCGCTCCGGTTTTTGCGCGGCGGCCCCGATCCGCTCCGGTTTTTGCGCGGCGGCCCGTTCTGCGGGCCGGATCCGCTCCGGTTTTTGCGCGGTGGCCCCGATCCGGTCCGGTTTTTGCGCGGCGGCCCGTTCTGCGGGCCGGATCCGCTCCGCTTTTTGCGCGGCGGCCCCGATCCGCTCCGGTTTTTGTGCGGCAGCCCGTTCCGCGGGCCGGAGCCGGTCCGGTTTTTGCACGGCGGCCCCGATCCGCTCCGGTTTTTGCGCGGCGGCCCGTTCCGCGGGCCGCATCCGCTCCGGTTTTTGCGCGGCGGCCCCGATCCGGTCCGGTTTTTGCGCGGCGGCCCGTTCCACGGGCCGGATCCGGTCCGGTTTTTGCGCGGCGGCACCGAGCCGGTCCGGTTTTTGCGCGGCGGCCCATTCTGCGGGCCGGATCCGCTCCGGTTTTTGCGCGGCGGCCCCGATCCGCTCCGGTTTTTGCGCGGCGGCCCGTTCCGCGGGCCGGATCCGCTCCGCTTTTTGCGCGGCGGCCCCGATCCGCTCCGGTTTTTCCGCGGCGGCCCGTTCCGCGGGCTGGAGCCGGTCCGGTTTTTGCGCGGCGGCCACGATCCGCTCCGGTTTTTGCGCGGCGGCCCCGTTATGCGGGCCGGATCCGGTCCGGTTTTTGCGCGGCGGCCTGTTCCGCGGGCCGGATCCGGTCCGGTTTTTGCGCGGCGGCCCCGATCCCGTACGGTTTTTGTGCGGCAGCCCGTTCCGCGGGCCGGAGCCGGTCCGGTTTTTGCACGGCGGCCCCGATCCGCTCTGGTTTTTGCGCGGCGGCCCGTTCCGCGGGCCGGATCCGGTCCGGTTTTTGCGCAGTTGCCCCGAGCCGGTCCGGTTTTTGCGCGGCGGCCCGTTCTGCGGGCCGGATCCGCTCCGCTTTTTGCGCGGCGGCCCCGATCCGATCCGGTTTTTGCGCGGCGGCCCGTTCCGCGGGCTGGATCCGCTCCGGTTTTTGCGCGGCGGCCCCGATCCGCTCCAGTTTTTGCGCGGCGGCCCGTTCTGCGGGCTGGATCCGCTCCGGTTTTTGCGCGGTGGCCCCGATCCGGTCCGGTTTTTGCGCAGCGGCCCGTTCCGCGGGCCGGATCCGCTCCGGTTTTTGCGCGGCGGCCCCGATCCGCTCCGGTTTTTGTGCGGCGGCCCGTTCCGCGGGCCGGATCCGCTCCGGTTTTTGCGCGGCGGCCCCGATCCGCTCCGGTTTTTGCGCGGCGGCCCGTTCCGCGGGCCGGATCCGGTCCGGTTTTTGCGCGGTGGCCCCGATCCGCTCCGGTTTTTGCGCGGTGGCCCCGATCCGCTCCGGTTTTTGCGCGGCGGCCCGTTCCGCGGGCCGGATCCGCTCCGCTTTTTGCGCGGCGGCTCCGAGCCGGTCCGGTTTTTGCCCGGCGGCCCGTTCCGCGGGCTGGATCCGGTCCGGTTTTTGCGCGGCGGCTACGATCCGCTCCGGTTTTTGCGCGGCGGCCCCGTTCTGCGGGCCGGATCCGGTCCGGTTTTTGCGCGGCGGCCTGTTCCGCGGGCCGGATCCGGTCCGGTTTTTTCGCAGCGGCCCCGATCCCGTACGGTTTTTGTGCGGCAGCCCGTTCCGCGGGCCGGAGCCGGTCCGGTTTTTGCACGGCGGCCCCGATCCGCTCCGGTTTTTGCGCGGCGGCCCGTTCCGCGGGCCGGATCTGCTCCGGTTTTTGCGCGGCGGCCCCGATCCGCTCCGGTTTTTGCGCGGCGGCCCGTTCTGCGGGCCGGATCCGCTCCGCTTTTTGCGCGGCGGCTCCGATCCGGTCCGGTTTTTGCGCGGCGGCCCGTTCCGCGGGCCGCATCCAGTCCGGTTTTTGCGCGGCGGCCCCAATCCGCTCCGGTTTTTGCGCGGCGGCCCGTTCTGCGGGCCGGATCCGGTCCGGTTTTTGCGCGGCGGCCCCGATCCGCTCCGGTTTTTGCGCGGCGGCCCGTTCCGCGGGCCGGATCCGCTCCGGTCTTTGCGCGGTGGCCCCGATCCACTCCGGTTTTTGCGCGGCGGCCCCTTCCGCGGGCCGGATCCGGTCCGGTTTTTGCGCGGTGGCACCGATCCGGTCCGGTTTTTGCGCGGCGGCCCGTTCCGTGGGCCGCATCCAGTCCGGTTTTTGCGCGGCGGCCCGTTCCGCGGGCCGGATCCGCTCCGGTTTTTGCGCGGCGGCCCCGATCCTGTCCGGTTTTTGCGCGGCGGCCCGTTCTGCGGGCCGGATCCGCTCCGGTTTTTGCGCGGTGGCCCCGATCCGGTCCGGTTTTTGCGCAGCGGCCCGTTCCGCGGGCCGGATCCGCTCCGGTTTTTGCGCGGCGGCCCCGATCCGCTCCGGTTTTTGTGCGGCAGCCCGTTCCGCGGGCCGGATCCGCTCCGGTTTTTGCGCGGCGGCCCCGATCCGGTCCGATTTTTGCGCGGCGGCCCGTTCCGCGCGCCGGATCCGGTCCGGTTTTTGCGCGGTGGCCCCGATCCGCTCCGGTTTTTGCGCGGCGGCCCGTTCCGCGGGCCGGATCCGCTCCGGTTTTTGCGCGGCGGCCCCGATCCGCTCCGGTTTTTGCGCGGCGGCCCGTTCCGCGGGCCGGATCCGGTCTGGTTTTTGCGCGGCGGCCCCGATCCGGTCCGGTTTTTGCGCGGCGGCCCGTTCCGCGGGCCGCATCCAGTCCGGTTTTTGCGCGGCGGCCCCGATACGGTCCGGTTTTTGCGCCGCGGCCCGTTCCGCGGGCCGGATCCGCTCCGGTATTTGCGCGGCGGCCCCGATCCGCTCCGGTTTTTGCGCGGCGGCCCGTTCCGCGGGCCGGATCCGCTCCGGTTTTTGCGCGGCGGCCCCGATCCGCTCCGGTTTTTGCGCGGCGGCCCGTTCCGCGGGCCGGATCCGCTCCGGTTTTTGCGCGGCGGCCCCGATCCGCTCCGGTTTTTGCGCGGCGGCCCGTTCCGCGGGCCGGATCCGCTCCGGTTTTTGCGCTGCGGCCCCGATCCGCTCCGGTTTTTGCGCGGCGGCCCGTTCCGCGGGCCGGATCCGCTCCGGTTTTTGCGCGGCGGCCCCGATCCTGTCCGGTTTTTGCGCGGCGGCCCGTTCCGCGGGCCGGATCCGCTCCGGTTTTTGCGCGGCGGCCCCGATCCTGTCCGGTTTTTGCGCGGCGGCCCGTTCCGCGGGCCGGATCCGCTCCGGTTTTTGCGCGGTGGCTCCGATCCGGTCCGGTTTTTGCGCGGCGGACCGTTCCGCGGGCCGCATCCGCTCCGGTTTTTGCGCGGTGGCTCCGATCCGGTCCGGTTTTTGCGCGGCGGCCCGTTCCGCGGGCCGGATCCGGTCCGGTTTTTGCGCGGCGGCCCCGAGCCTGTCCGGTTTTTGCGCGGCGGCCCGTTCCGCGGGCCGGATCCGCTCCGGTTTTTGCGCGGCGGCCCCGAGCCGGTCCGGTTTTTGTGCCGCGGCCCTTTCCGCGGGCCGGATCCGGTCCGGTTTTTGCGCGGCGGCCCGTTCCGCGGGTCGGATCCGGTCCGGTTTTTGCGCGGCGGCCCCGATCCGCTCCGGTTTTTGCGCGGCGGCCCGTTCCGCGGGCCGGATCCGCTCCGGTTTTTGCGCGGCGGCCCCGATCCGGTCCGGTTTTTGCGCGGCGGCCCGTTCCGCGGGCCGGAGCCGATCCGGTTTTTGCGCGGCGGCCCCGATCCGGTCCGATTTTTGCGCGGCGGCCCGTTCCGCGGGCCGGATCCGGTCCGGTTTTTGCGCGGCAGCCCCGATCCGATCCGGTTTTTGCGCGGTGGCCCGTTCCGTGGGCCGGATCCGCTCCGCTTTTTGCGCGGCGGCCCCGATCCGCTCCGGTTTTTGCGCGGCGGCCCGTTCCGTGGGCCGCATCCGCTCCGGTTTTTGCGCGGCGGCCCCGATCCTGTCCGGTCTTTGCGCGGCGGCCCGTTCCGCGGGCCGGATCCGATCCGGTTTTTGCGCGGTGGCTCCGATCCGGTCCGATATTTGCGCGGCGGCCCGTTCCGCGGGCCGCATCCGCTCCGCTTTTTGCGCGGCGGCCCCGATCCGGTCCGATTTTTGCGCGGTGGCCCGTTCCGCGGGCCGGATCCGGTCCGGTTTTTGCGCGGCGGCCCCGATCCCGTACGGTTTTTGTGCGGCAGCCCGTTCCGCGGGCCGGAGCCGGTCCGGTTTTTGCGCAGTTGCCCCGAGCCGGTCCGGTTTTTGCCCGGCGGCCCGTTCCTTGGGCCGCATCCGCTCCGGTTTTTGCGCCGCGGCCCGTTCCGCGGGCCGGATCCGCTCCGGTTTTTGCGCGGCGGCCCCGATCCGCTCCGGTTTTTGCGCGGCGGCCCGTTCTGCGGGCCGGATCCGCTCCGGTTTTTGCGCGGTGGCCCCGATCCGGTCCGGTTTTTGCGCGGCGGCCCGTTCCGCGGGCCGGATCCGCTCCGCTTTTTGCGCGGCGGCCCCGATCCGCTCCGGTTTTTGTGCGGCAGCCCGTTCCGCGGGCCGGAGCCGGTCCGGTTTTTGCACGGCGGCCCCGATCCGCTCCGGTTTTTGCGCGGCGGCCCGTTCCGCGGGCCGCATCCGCTCCGGTTTTTGCGCGGCGGCCCCGATCCGGTCCGGTTTTTGCGCGGCGGCCCGTTCCACGGGCCGGATCCGGTCCGGTTTTTGCGCGGCGGCACCGAGCCGGTCCGGTTTTTGCGCGGCGGCCCGTTCCGCGGGCCGGATCCGCTCCGGTTTTTGCGCGGCGGCCCCGATCCGCTCCGGTTTTTGCGCGGCGGCCCGTTCCGCGGGCCGGATCCGCTCCGCTTTTTGCGCGGCGGCCCCGATCCGCTCCGGTTTTTCCGCGGCGGCCCGTTCCGCGGGCTGGATCCGGTCCGGTTTTTGCGCGGCGGCCACGATCCGCTCCGGTTTTTGCGCGGCGGCCCCGTTATGCGGGCCGGATCCGGTCCGGTTTTTGCGCGGCGGCCTGTTCCGCGGGCCGGATCCGGTCCGGTTTTTGCGCGGCGGCCCCGATCCCGTACGGTTTTTGTGCGGCAGCCCGTTCCGCGGGCCGGAGCCGGTCCGGTTTTTGCACGGCGGCCCCGATCCGCTCTGGTTTTTGCGCGGCGGCCCGTTCCGCGGGCCGGATCCGGTCCGGTTTTTGCGCAGTTGCCCCGAGCCGGTCCGGTTTTTGCGCGGCGGCCCGTTCTGCGGGCCGGATCCGCTCCGCTTTTTGCGCGGCGGCCCCGATCCGATCCGGTTTTTGCGCGGCGGCCCGTTCCGCGGGCTGGATCCGCTCCGGTTTTTGCGCGGCGGCCCCGATCCGCTCCGGTTTTTGCGCGGCGGCCCGTTCTGCGGGCTGGATCCGCTCCGGTTTTTGCGCGGCGGCCCCGAGCCGCTCCGGTTTTTGCGCGGCGGCCCGTTCCGCGGGCCGGATCCGCTCCGGTTTTTGCGCGGCGGCCCCGATCCACTCCGGTTTTTGCGCGGCGGCCCGTTCCGCGGGCCGGATCCGCTCCGGTTTTTGCGCGGTGGCTCCGATCCGGTCCGGTTTTTGCCCGGCGGCCCGTTCCGTGGGCCGCATCCAGTCCGGTTTTTGCGCGGCGGCCCGTTCCGCGGGCCGGATCCGGTCCGGTTTTTGCGCGGCGGCCCCGATCCTGTCCGGTTTTTGCGCGGCGGCCCGTTCTGCGGGCCGGATCCGCTCCGGTTTTTGCGCGGTGGCCCCGATCCGGTCCGGTTTTTGCGCAGCGGCCCGTTCCGCGGGCCGGATCCGCTCCGGTTTTTGCGCGGCGGCCCCGATCCGCTCCGGTTTTTGTGCGGCGGCCCGTTCCGCGGGCCGGATCCGCTCCGGTTTTTGCGCGGCGGCCCCGATCCGGTCCGATTTTTGCGCGGCGGCCCGTTCCGCGGGCCGGATCCGGTCCGGTTTTTGCGCGGTGGCCCCGATCCGCTCCGGTTTTTGCGCGGTGGCCCCGATCCGCTCCGGTTTTTGCGCGGCGGCCCGTTCCGCGGGCCGGATCCGCTCCGGTTTTTGCGCGGCGGCCCCGAGCCGCTCCGGTTTTTGCGCCGCGGCCCGTTCCGCGGGCCGGATCCGCTCCGGTTTTTGCGCGGCGGCCCCGAGCCGGTCCGGTTTTTGCGCGGCGGCCCGTTCCGCGGGCCGGATCCGCTCCGGTTTTTGCGCGGCGGCCCCGATCCGCTCCGGTTTTTGCGCGGCGGCCCGTTCCGCGGGCCGGATCCGCTCCGGTTTTTGCGCGGCGGCCCCGATCCTGTCCGCTTTTTGCGCGGCGGCCCGTTCCGCGGGCCGGATCCGCTCCGGTTTTTGCGCGGCGGCCCCGATCCTGTCCGGTTTTTGCGCGGCGGCCCGTTCCGCGGGCCGGATCCGCTCCGGTTTTTGCGCGGCGGCCCCGAGCCTGTCCGGTTTTTGCGCGGCGGCCCGTTCCGCGGGCCGCATCCGCTCCGGTTTTTGCGCGGTGGCTCCGATCCGGTCCGGTTTTTGCGCGGCGGCCCGTTCCGCGGGCCGGATCCGGTCCGGTTTTTGCGCGGCGGCCCCGATCCGCTCCGGTTTTTGCGCGGCGGCTCGTTCCGCGGGCCGGATCCGCTCCGGTTTTTGCGCGGCGGCCCCGAGCCGGTCCGGTTTTTGCGCGGCGGCCCGTTCCGCGGGCCGGAGCCGATCCGGTTTTTGCGCGGCGGCCCCGATCCGGTCCGATTTTTGCGCGGCGGCCCGTTCCGCGGGCCGGATCCGGTCCGGTTTTTGCGCGGCAGCCCCGATCCGATCCGGTTTTTGCGCGGTGGCCCGTTCCGTGGGCCGGATCCGCTCCCCTTTTTGCGCGGCGGCCCCGATCCGCTCCGGTTTTTGCGCCGCGGCCCGTTCCGTGGGCCGCATCCGGTCCGGTTTTTGCGCGGCGGCCACGAGCCGGTCCGGTCTTTGCGCGGCGGCCCGTTCCGCGGGCCGGATCCGATCCGGTTTTTGCGCAGTGGCTCCGATCCGGTCCGATATTTGCGCGGCGGCCCGTTCCGCGGGCCGCATCCGCTCCGCTTTTTGCGCGGCGGCCCCGATCCGGTCCGATTTTTGCGCGGTGGCCCGTTCCGCGGGCCGGATCCGGTCCGGTTTTTGCGCGGCGGCCCCGATCCCGTACGGTTTTTGTGCGGCAGCCCGTTCCGCGGGCCGGAGCCGGTCCGGTTTTTGCACGGCGGCCCCGATCCGCTCCGGTTTTTGCGCGGCGGCCCGTTCCGCGGGCCGGATCCGGTCCGGTTTTTGCGCAGTTGCCCCGAGCCGGTCCGGTTTTTGCGCGGCGGCCCGTTCTGCGGGCCGGATCCGCTCCGCTTTTTGCGCGGCGGCCCCGATCCTGTCCGGTTTTTGCGCGGCGGCCCGTTCCGCGGGCTGGATCCGCTCCGGTTTTTGCGCGGCGGCCCCGATCCGCTCCGGTTTTTGCGCGGCGGCCCGTTCTGCGGGCCGGATCCGGTCCGGTTTTTGCGCGGCGGCCCCGATCCGCTCCGGTTTTTGCGCGGCGGCCCGTTCCGCGGGCCGGATCCGCTCCGGTTTTTGCGCGGCGGCCCCGATCCACTCCGGTTTTTGCGCGGCGGCCCCTTCCGCGGGCCGGATCCGCTCCGGTTTTTGCGCGGTGGCTCCGAGCCGGTCCGGTTTTTGCCCGGCGGCCCGTTCCGTGGGCCGCATCCAGTCCGGTTTTTGCGCCGCGGCCCGTTCCGCGGGCCGGATCCGCTCCGGTTTTTGCGCGGCGGCCCCGATCCGCTCCGGTTTTTGCGTGGCGGCCCGTTCTGCGGGCCGGATCCGCTCCGGTTTTTGCGCGGTGGCCCCGATCCGGTCTGGTTTTTGCGCGGCGGCCCGTTCCGCGGGCCGGATCCGCTCCGCTTTTTGCGCGGCGGCCCCGATCCGCTCCGGTTTTTGTGCGGCAGCCCGTTCCGCGGGCCGGAGCCGGTCCGGTTTTTGCACGGCGGCCCCGATCCGCTCCGGTTTTTGCGCGGCGGCCCCGATCCGGTCCAGTTTTTGCGCGGCGGCCCGTTCCGCGGGCCGGATCCGCTCCGGTTTTTGCGCGGCGGCACCGAGCCGCTCCGGTTTTTGCGCGGCGGCCCGTTCTGCGGGCCGGATCCGCTCCGGTTTTTGGGCGGCGGCCCCGAGCCGCTCCAGTTTTTGCGCGGCGGCCCGTTCCGCGGGCCGGATCCGCTCCGGTTTTTGCGCGGCGGCCCCGAGCCGGTCCGGTTTTTGCGCGGCGGCCCGTTCCGCGGGCCGGATCCGCTCCGCTTTTTGCGCGGCGGCCCCGATCCGCTCCGGTTTTTGCGCGGCGGCCCGTTCTGCGGGCCGGATCCGGTCCGGTTTTTGCGCGGCGGCCTGTTCCGCGGGCCGGATCCGGTCCGGTTTTTGCGCGGCGGCCCCGATCCCGTACGGTTTTTGCGCGGCGGCCCGTTCCGCGGGCCGGATCCGGTCCGGTTTTTGCGCAGTTGCCCCGAGCCGGTCCGGTTTTTGCGCGGCGGCCCGTTCTGCGGGCCGGATCCGCTCCGCTTTTTGCGCGGCGGCCCCGATCCGATCCGGTTTTTGCGCGGCGGCCCGTTCCGCGGGCCGGATCCGCTCCGGTTTTTGCGCGGCGGCCCCGATCCGGTCCGATTTTTGCGCGGCGGCCCGTTCCGCGCGCCGGATCCGGTCCGGTTTTTGCGCGGTGGCCCCGATCCGCTCCGGTTTTTGCGCGGCGGCCCGTTCCGCGGGCCGGATCCGCTCCGGTTTTTGCGCGGCGGCCCCGAGCCGCTCCGGTTTTTGCGCCGCGGCCCGTTCCGCGGGCCGGATCCGGTCTGGTTTTTGCGCGGCGGCCCCGATCCGGTCCGGTTTTTGCGCGGCGGCCCGTTCCGCGGGCCGCATCCAGTCCGGTTTTTGCGCGGCGGCCCCGATACGGTCCGGTTTTTGCGCCGCGGCCCGTTCCGCGGGCCGGATCCGCTCCGGTTTTTGCGCGGCGGCCCCGATCCGCTCCGGTTTTTGCGCGGCGGCCCGTTCCGCGGGCCGGATCCGCTCCGGTTTTTGCGCGGCGGCCCCGATCCGCTCCGGTTTTTGCGCGGCGGCCCGTTCCGCGGGCCGGATCCGCTCCGGTTTTTGCGCGGCGGCCCCGATCCGCTCCGGTTTTTGCGCGGCGGCCCGTTCCGCGGGCCGGATCCGCTCCGGTTTTTGCGCGGCGGCCCCGATCCGCTCCGGTTTTTGCGCGGCGGCCCGTTCCGCGGGCCGGATCCGCTCCGGTTTTTGCGCGGCGGCCCCGATCCTGTCCGGTTTTTGCGCGGCGGCCCGTTCCGCGGGCCGGATCCGCTCCGGTTTTTGCGCGGCGGCCCCGATCCTGTCCGGTTTTTGCGCGGCGGCCCGTTCCGCGGGCCGGATCCGCTCCGGTTTTTGCGCGGTGGCTCCGATCCGGTCCGGTTTTTGCGCGGCGGCCCGTTCCGCGGGCCGCATCCGCTCCGGTTTTTGCGCGGTGGCTCCGATCCGGTCCGGTTTTTGCGCGGCGGCCCGTTCCGCGGGCCGGATCCGGTCCAGTTTTTGCGCGGCGGCCCCGAGCCTGTCCGGTTTTTGCGCGGCGGCCCGTTCCGCGGGCCGGATCCGCTCCGGTTTTTGCGCGGCGGCCCCGAGCCGGTCCGGTTTTTGTGCCGCGGCCCTTTCCGCGGGCCGGATCCGCTCCGGTTTTTGCGCGGCGGCCCGTTCCGCGGGCCGGATCCGCTCCGGTTTTTGCGCGGCGGCCCCGATCCGCTCCGGTTTTTGCGCGGCGGCCTCTTCCGCGGGCCGGATCCGCTCCGGTTTTTGCGCGGCGGCCCCGATCCGGTCCGGTTTTTGCGCGGCGGCCCGTTCCGCGGGCCGGAACCGATCCGGTTTTTGCGCGGCGGCCCCGATCCGGTCCGATTTTTGCGCGGCGGCCCGTTCCGCGGGCCGGATCCGGTCCGGTTTTTGCGCGGCAGCCCCGATCCGATCCGGTTTTTGCGCGGTGGCCCGTTCCGTGGGCCGGATCCGCTCCGCTTTTTGCGCGGCGGCCCCGATCCGCTCCGGTTTTTGCGCGGCGGCGTGTTCTGCGGGCCACATCCGGTCCGGTTTTTGCGCGGCGGCCCGTTCCGCGGGCCGGATCCGCTCTGCTTTTTGCGCAGCGGCCCCGATGCGGTCCGGTTTTTGCGCGGCGGCCCGTTCCGCGGGCCGGATCCGATCCGGTTTTTGCGCGGTGGCTCCGATCCGGTCCGATATTTGCGCGGCGGCCCGTTCCGCGGGCCGCATCCGCTCCGCTTTTTGCGCGGCGGCCCCGATCCGGTCCGATTTTTGCGCGGTGGCCCGTTCTGCGGGCCGGATCCGGTCCGGTTTTTGCGCGGCGGCCCCGATCCCGTACGGTTTTTGTGCGGCAGCCCGTTCCGCGGGCCGGAGCCGGTCCGGTTTTTGCGCAGTTGCCCCGAGCCGGTCCGGTTTTTGCGCGGCGGCCCGTTCTGCGGGCCGGATCCGCTCCGCTTTTTGCGCGGCGGCCCCGATCCGCTCCGGTTTTTGCGCGGCGGCCCGTTCCGCGGGCTGGATCCGCTCCGGTTTTTGCGCGGCGGCCCCGATCCTGTCCGGTTTTTGCGCGGCGGCCCGTTCTGCGGGCCGGATCCGCTCCGGTTTTTGCGCGGCGGCCCCGATCCGCTCCGGTTTTTGCGCGGCGGCCCCGATCCACTCCGGTTTTTGCGCGGCGGCCCCTTCCGCGGGCCGGATCCGCTCCGGTTTTTGCGCGGTGGCTCCGAGCCGGTCCGGTTTTTGCCCGGCGGCCTGTTCCGTGGGCCGCATCCATTCCGGTTTTTGCGCGGCGGCCCGTTCCGCGGGCCGGATCCGCTCCGGTTTTTGCGCGGCGGCCCCGATCCTGTCCGGTTTTTGCGCGGCGGCCCGTTCCGCGGGCCGGATCCGCTCCGGTTTTTGCGCGGTGGCCCCGATCCGGTCCGGTTTTTGCGCGGCGGCCCGTTCCGCGGGCCGGATCCGCTCCGCTTTTTGCGCGGCGGCCCCGATCCGCTCCGGTTTTTGTGCGGCAGCCCGTTCCGCGGGCCGGAGCCGGTCCGGTTTTTGCACGGCGGCCCCGATCCGCTCCGGTTTTTGCGCGGCGGCCCGTTCCGCGGGCCGCATCCGCTCCGGTTTTTGCGCGGCGGCCCCGATCCGGTCCGGTTTTTGCGCGGCGGCCCGTTCCGCGGGCCGGATCCGCTCCGGTTTTTGCGCGGCGGCACCGAGCCGGTCCGGTTTTTGCGCGGCGGCCCGTTCCGCGGGCCGGATCCGCTCCGGTTTTTGCGCGGCGGCCCCGATCCGCTCCGGTTTTTGCGCGGCGGCCCGTTCCGCGGGGCGGATCCGCTCCGCTTTTTGCGCGGCGGCCCCGATCCGCTCCGGTTTTTCCGCGGCGGCCCGTTCCGCGGGCTGGATCCGGTCCGGTTTTTGCGCGGCGGCCACGATCCGCTCCGGTTTTTGTGCGGCGGCCCCGTTATGCGGGCCGGATCCGGTCCGGTTTTTGCGCGGCGGCCTGTTCCGCGGGCCGGATCCGGTCCGGTTTTTGCGCGGCGGCCCCGATCCCGTACGGTTTTTGTGCGGCAGCCCGTTCCGCGGGCCGGAGCCGGTCCGGTTTTTGCACGGCGGCCCCGATCCGCTCTGGTTTTTGCGCGGCGGCCCGTTCCGCGGGCCGGATCCGGTCCGGTTTTTGCGCAGTTGCCCCGAGCCGGTCCGGTTTTTGCACGGCGGCCCGTTCTGCGGGCCGGATCCGCTCCGCTTTTTGCGCGGCGGCCCCGATCCGCTCCGGTTTTTGCGCGGCGGCCCGTTCCGCGGGCTGGATCCGCTCCGGTTTTTGCGCGGCGGCCCCGATCCGCTCCGATTTTTGCGCGGCGGCCCGTTCTGCGGGCCGGATCCGGTCCGGTTTTTGCGCGGCGGCCCCGATCCGCTCCGGTTTTTGCGCGGCGGCCCGTTCCGCGGGCCGGATCCGCTCCGGTTTTTGCGCGGCGGCACCGATCCACTCCGGTTTTTGCGCGGCGGCCCGTTCCGCGGGCCGGATCCGCTCCGGTTTTTGCGCGGTGGCTCCGAGCCGGTCCGGTTTTTGCCCGGCGGCCCGTTCCGTGGGCCGCATCCAGTCCGGTTTTTGCGCCGCGGCCCGTTCCGCGGGCCGGATCCGCTCCGCTTTTTGCGCGGCGGCCCCGAGCCGCTCCGGTTTTTGCGCGGCGGCCCGTTCTGCGGGCCGGATCCGCTCCGCTTTTTGCGCGGTGGCCCCGATCCGGTCCGGTTTTTGCGCGGCGGCCCGTTCCGCGGGCCGGATCCGCTCCGCTTTTTGCGCGGCGGCCCCGATCCGCTCCGGTTTTTGTGCGGCAGCCCGTTCCGCGGGCCGGAGCCGGTCCGGTTTTTGCACGGCGGCCCCGATCCGCTCCGGTTTTTGCGCGGCGGCCCGTTCCGCGGGCCGCATCCGCTCCGGTTTTTGCGCGGCGGCCCCGATCCGGTCCGGTTTTTGCGCGGCGGCCCGTTCCGCGGGCCGGATCCGGTCCGGTTTTTGCGCGGCGGCACCGAGCCGGTCCGGTTTTTGCGCGGCGGCCCGTTCTGCGGGCCGGATCCGCTCCGGTTTTTGCGCGGCGGCCCCGATCCGCTCCGGTTTTTGCGCGGCGGCCCGTTCCGCGGGCCGGATCCGCTCCGCTTTTTGCGCGGCGGCCCCGATCCGCTCCGGTTTTTCCGCGGCGGCCCGTTCCGCGGGCTGGATCCAGTCCGGTTTTTGCGCGGCGGCCACGATCCGCTCCGGTTTTTGCGCGGCGGCCCCGTTATGCGGGCCGGATCCGGTCCGGTTTTTGCGCGGCGGCCAGTTCCGCGGGCCGGATCCGCTCCGGTTTTTGCGCGGCGGCCCCGATCCGGTCTGGTTTTTCCGCGGCGGCCCGTTCCGCGGGCCGGATCCGGTCCGGTTTTTGCGCAGTTGCCCCGAGCCGGTCCGGTTTTTGCACGGCGGCCCGTTCTGCGGGCCGGATCTGCTCCGCTTTTTGCGCGGCGGCCCCGATCCGATCCGGTTTTTGCGCGGCGGCCCGTTCCGCGGGCTGGATCCGCTCCGGTTTTTGCGCGGCGGCCCCGATCCGCTCCGGTTTTTGCGCGGCGGCCCGTTCCGCGGGCCGGATCCGCTCCGGTTTTTGCGCGGCGGCCCCGATCCACTCCGGTTTTTGCGCGGCGGCCCGTTCCGCGGGCCGGATCCGCTCCGGTTTTTGCGCGGTGGCTCCGATCCGGTCCGGTTTTTGCCCGGCGGCCCGTTCCGTGGGCCGCATCCAGTCCGGTTTTTGCGCGGCGGCCCGTTCCGCGGGCCGGATCCGCTCCGGTTTTTGCGCGGCGGCCCCGATCCTGTCCGGTTTTTGCGCGGCTGCCCGTTCTGCGGGCCGGATCCGCTCCGGTTTTTGCGCGGTGGCCCCGATCCGGTCCGGTTTTTGCGCAGCGGCCCGTTCCGCGGGCCGGATCCGCTCCGCTTTTTGCGCGGCGGCCCCGATCCGCTCCGGTTTTTGTGCGGCAGCCCGTTCCGCGTGCCGGATCCGCTCCGGTTTTTGCGCGGCGGCCCCGATCCGGTCCGATTTTTGCGCGGCGGCCCGTTCCGCGGGCCGGATCCGGTCCAGTTTTTGCGCGGTGGCCCCGATCCGCTCCGGTTTTTGCGCGGTGGCCCCGATCCGCTCCGGTTTTTGCGCGGCGGCCCGTTCCGCGGGCCGGATCCGCTCCGGTTTTTGCGCGGCGGCCCCGATCCGCTCCGGTTTTTGCGCCGCGGCCCGTTCCGCGGGCCGGATCCGCTCCGGTTTTTGCGCGGCGGCCCCGAGCCGGTCCGGTTTTTGCGCGGCGGCCCGTTCCGCGGGCCGGATCCGCTCCGGTTTTTGCGCGGCGGCCCCGATCCGCTCCGGTTTTTGCGCGGCGGCCCGTTCCGCGGGCCGGATCCGCTCCGGTTTTTGCGCGGCGGCCCCGATCCTGTCCGGTTTTTGCGCGGCGGCCCGTTCCGCGGGCCGGATCCGCTCCGGTTTTTGCGCGGCGGCCCCGATCCTGTCCGGTTTTTGCGCGGCGGCCCGTTCCGCGGGCCGGATCCGCTCCGGTTTTTGCGCGGCGGCCCCGAGCCTGTCCGGTTTTTGCGCGGCGGCCCGTTCCGCGGGCCGCATCCGCTCCGGTTTTTGCGCGGTGGCTCCGATCCGGTCCGGTTTTTGCGCGGCGGCCCGTTCCGCGGGCCGGATCCGGTCCGCTTTTTGCGCGGCGGCCCCGATCCGCTCCGGTTTTTGCGCGGCGGCCCGTTCTGCGGGCTGGATCCGCTCCGGTTTTTGCGCGGCGGCCCCGATCCGCTCCGATTTTTGCGCGGCGGCCCGTTCTGCGGGCCGGATCCGGTCCGGTTTTTGCGCGGCGGCCCCGATCCGCTCCGGTTTTTGCGCGGCGGCCCGTTCCGCGGGCCGGATCCGCTCCGGTTTTTGCGCGGCGGCCCCGATCCACTCCGGTTTTTGCGCGGCGGCCCGTTCCGCGGGCCGGATCCGCTCCGGTTTTTGCGCGGTGGCTCCGATCCGGTCCGGTTTTTGCCCGGCGGCCCGTTCCGTGGGCCGCATCCAGTCCGGTTTTTGCGCGGCGGCCCGTTCCGCGGGCCGGATCCGCTCCGGTTTTTGCGCGGCGGCCCCGATCCTGTCCGGTTTTTGCGCGGCTGCCCGTTCTGCGGGCCGGATCCGCTCCGGTTTTTGCGCGGTGGCCCCGATCCGGTCCGGTTTTTGCGCAGCGGCCCGTTCCGCGGGCCGGATCCGCTCCGGTTTTTGCGCGGCGGCCCCGATCCGCTCCGGTTTTTGTGCGGCAGCCCGTTCCGCGTGCCGGATCCGCTCCGGTTTTTGCGCGGCGGCCCCGATCCGGTCCGATTTTTGCGCGGCGGCCCGTTCCGCGGGCCGGATCCGGTCCAGTTTTTGCGCGGTGGCCCCGATCCGCTCCGGTTTTTGCGCGGTGGCCCCGATCCGCTCCGGTTTTTGCGCGGCGGCCCGTTCCGCGGGCCGGATCCGCTCCGGTTTTTGCGCGGCGGCCCCGATCCGCTCCGGTTTTTGCGCCGCGGCCCGTTCCGCGGGCCGGATCCGCTCCGGTTTTTGCGCGGCGGCCCCGATCCTGTCCGGTTTTTGCGCGGCGGCCCGTTCCGCGGGCCGGATCCGCTCCGGTTTTTGCGCGGCGGCCCCGATCCGCTCCGGTTTTTGCGCGGCGGCCCGTTCCGCGGGCCGGATCCGCTCCGGTTTTTGCGCGGCGGCCCCGATCCTGTCCGGTTTTTGCGCGGCGGCCCGTTCCGCGGGCCGGATCCGCTCCGGTTTTTGCGCGGCGGCCCCGAGCCGGTCCGGTTTTTGCGCGGCGGCCCGTTCCGCGGGCCGGATCCGCTCCGGTTTTTGCGCGGCGGCCCCGAGCCTGTCCGGTTTTTGCGCGGCGGCCCGTTCCGCGGGCCGCATCCGCTCCGGTTTTTGCGCGGTGGCTCCGATCCGGTCCGGTTTTTGCGCGGCGGCCCGTTCCGCGGGCCGGATCCGGTCCGGTTTTTGCGCGGCGGCCCCGATCCTGTCCGGTTTTTGCGCGGCGGCCCGTTCCGCGGGCCGGATCCGCTCCGGTTTTTGCGCGGCGGCCCCGAGCCGGTCCGGTTTTTGCGCAGCGGCCCGTTCCGCGGGCCGGAGCCGATCCGGTTTTTGCGCGGCGGCCCCGATCCGGTCCGATTTTTGCGCGGCGGCCCGTTCCGCGGGCCGTATCCGGTCCGGTTTTTGCGCGGCAGCCCCGATCCGATCCGGTTTTTGCGCGGTGGCCCGTTCCGTGGGCCGGATCCGCTCCGGTTTTTGCGCGGCGGCCCCGATCCGCTCCGGTTTTTGCGCCGCGGCCCGTTCCGTGGGCCGCATCCGGTCCGGTTTTTGCGCGGCGGCCACGAGCCGGTCCGGTCTTTGCGCGGCGGCCCGTTCCGCGGGCCGGAGCCGATCCGGTTTTTGCGCAGTGGCTCCGATCCGGTCCGATATTTGCGCGGCGGCCCGTTCCGCGGGCCGCATCCGCTCCGCTTTTTGCGCGGCGGCCCCGATCCGGTCCGATTTTTGCGCGGTGGCCCGTTCCGCGGGCCGGATCCGGTCCGGTTTTTGCGCGGCGGCCCCGATCCCGTACGGTTTTTGTGCGGCAGCCCGTTCCGCGGGCCGGAGCCGGTCCGGTTTTTGCACGGCGGCCCCGATCCGCTCCGGTTTTTGCGCGGCGGCCCGTTCCGCGGGCCGGATCCGGTCCGGTTTTTGCGCAGTTGCCCCGAGCCTGTCCGGTTTTTGCGCAGCGGCCCGTTCTGCGGGCCGGATCCGCTCCGCTTTTTGCGCGGCGGCCCCGATCCGCTCCGGTTTTTGCGCGGCGGCCCATTCCGCGGGCTGGATCCGCTCCGGTTTTTGCGCGGCGGCCCCGATCCGCTCCGGTTTTTGCGCGGCGGCCCGTTCCGCGGGCCGGATCCGCTCCGGTTTTTGCGCGGCGGCCCCGATCCGCTCCGGTTTTTGCGCGGCGGCCCGTTCCGCGGGCCGGATCCGCTCCGGTTTTTGCGCGGCGGCCCCGATCCACTCCGGTTTTTGCGCGGCGGCCCCTTCCGCGGGCCGGATCCGCTCCGGTTTTTGCGCGGTGGCTCCGAGCCGGTCCGGTTTTTGCCCGGCGGCCTGTTCCGTGGGCCGCATCCAGTCCGGTTTTTGCGCGGCGGCCCGTTCCGCGGGCCGGATCCGCTCCGGTTTTTGCGCGGCGGCCCCGATCCGCTCCGGTTTTTGCGCGGCGGCCCGTTCTGCGGGCCGGATCCGCTCCGGTTTTTGCGCGGTGGCCCCGATCCGGTCCGGTTTTTGCGCGGCGGCCCGTTCCGCGGGCCGGATCCGCTCCGGTTTTTGCGCGGCGGCCCCGATCCGCTCCGGTTTTTGTGCGGCAGCCCGTTCCGCGGGCCGGATCCGCTCCGGTTTTTGCGCGGCGGCCCCGAGCCGGTCCGGTTTTTGCGCGGCGGCCCGTTCCGCGGGCCGGATCCGCTCCGCTTTTTGCGCGGTGGCCCCGATCCGCTCCGGTTTTTCCGCGGCGGCCCGTTATGCGGGCCGGATCCGGTCCGGTTTTTGCGCGGCGGCACCGAGCCTGTCCGGTTTTTGCGCGGCGGCCCCGTTCTGCGGGCCGGATCCGGTCCGGTTTTTGCGCGGCGGCCTGTTCCGCGGGCCGGATCCGGTCCGGTTTTTGCGCGGCGGCCCCGATCCCGTACGGTTTTTGCGCGGCGGCCCGTTCCGCGGGCCGGATCCGGTCCGGTTTTTGCGCAGTTGCCCCGAGCCGGTCCGGTTTTTGCGCGGCGGCCCGTTCTGCGGGCCGGATCCGCTCCGCTTTTTGCGCGGCGGCCCCGATCCGATCCGGTTTTTGCGCGGCGGCCCGTTCCGCGGGCTGGATCCGCTCCGGTTTTTGCGCGGCGGCCCCGATCCGCTCCGGTTTTTGCGCGGCGGCCCGTTCTGCGGGCCGGATCCGGTCCGGTTTTTGCGCGGCGGCCCCGATCCGCTCCGGTTTTTGCGCGGCGGCCCGTTCCGCGGGCCGGATCCGCTCCGGTTTTTGCGCGGCGGCCCCGATCCACTCCGGTTTTTGCGCGGCGGCCCCTTCCGCGGGGCGGATCCGCTCCGGTTTTTGCGCGGTGGCTCCGAGCCGGTCCGGTTTTTGCCCGGCGGCCCGTTCTGCGGGCCGGATCCGCTCCGGTTTTTGCGCGGTGGCCCCGATCCGGTCCGGTTTTTGCGCGGCGGCCCCTTCCGCGGGCCGGATCCGCTCCGGTTTTTGCGCGGTGGCTCCGAGCCGGTCCGGTTTTTCCGCGGAGGCCCGTTATGCGGGCCGGAGCCGGTCCGGTTTTTGCACGGCGGCCCCGATCCGCTCCGGTTTTTGCGCGGCGGCCCGTTCCGCGGGCCGGATCCGCTCCGGTTTTTGCGCGGCGGCCCCGATCCGGTCCGGTTTTTGCGCGGCGGCCCGTTCCGCGGGCCGGATCCGCTCCGGTTTTTGCGCGGCGGCACCGAGCCGGTCCGGTTTTTGCGCGGCGGCCCGTTCTGCGGGCCGGATCCGCTCCGGTTTTTGGGCGGCGGCCCCGAGCCGCTCCAGTTTTTGCGCGGCGGGCCGTTCCGCGGGCCGGATCCGCTCCTGTTTTTGCGCGGCGGCCCCGAGCCGGTCCGGTTTTTGCGCGGCGGCCCGTTCCGCGGGCCGGATCCGCTCCGCTTTTTGCGCGGCGGCCCCGATCCGGTCCGGTTTTTGCGCGGCGGCCCGTTCCGCGGGCTGGATCCGGTCCGGTTTTTGCGCGGCGGCCACGATCCGCTCCGGTTTTTGCGCGGCGGCCCCGTTCTGCGGGCCGGATCCGGTCCGGTTTTTGCGCGGCGGCCTGTTCCACGGGCCGGATCCGGTCCGGTTTTTGCGCGGCGGCCCCGATCCGCTCCGGTTTTTGCGCGGCGGCCCGTTCCGCGGGCCGGATCCGCTCCGGTTTTTGCGCGGCGGCCCCGAGCCGCTCCGGTTTTTGCGCGGCGGCCCGTTCTGCGGGACGGATCCGCTCCGGTTTTTGCGCGGCGGCCCCGATCCGCTCCGGTTTTTGCGCGGCGGCCCGTTCCGCGGTCCGCGTCCGCTCCGGTTTTTGCGCGGCGGCCCCGATCCTGTCCGATTTTTGCGCGGCGGCCCGTTCCGCGGGCCGGATCCGCTCCGGTTTTTGCGCGGCGGCCCCGAGCCTGTCCGGTTTTTGCGCGGCGGCCCCTTCCGCGGGCCGGATCCGCTCCGGTTTTTGCGCGGTGGCTCCGAGCCGGTCCGGTTTTTGCCCGGCGGCCCGTTCCGTGGGCCGCATCCAGTCCGGTTTTTGCGCCGCGGCCCGTTCCGCGGGCCGGATCCGCTCCGGTTTTTGCGCGGCGGCCCCGATCCGCTCCGGTTTTTGCGCGGCGGCCCGTTCCGCGGGCCGGATCCGCTCCGGTTTTTGCGCGGTGGCTCCGATCCGGTCCGGTTTTTGCCCGGCGGCCCGTTCCGTGGGCCGCATCCAGTCCGGTTTTTGCGCGGCGGCCCGTTCCGCGGGCCGGATCCGCTCCGGTTTTTGCGCGGCGGCCCCGATCCTGTCCGGTTTTTGCGCGGCTGCCCGTTCTGCGGGCCGGATCCGCTCCGGTTTTTGCGCGGTGGCCCCGATCCGGTCCGGTTTTTGCGCAGCGGCCCGTTCCGCGGGCCGGATCCGCTCCGGTTTTTGCGCGGCGGCCCCGATCCGCTCCGGTTTTTGTGCGGCAGCCCGTTCCGCGTGCCGGATCCGCTCCGGTTTTTGCGCGGCGGCCCCGATCCGGTCCGATTTTTGCGCGGCGGCCCGTTCCGCGGGCCGGATCCGGTCCAGTTTTTGCGCGGCGGCCCCGATCCGCTCCGGTTTTTGCGCGGTGGCCCCGATCCGCTCCGGTTTTTGCGCGGCGGCCCGTTCCGCGGGCCGGATCCGCTCCGGTTTTTGCGCGGCGGCCCCGAGCCGCTCCGGTTTTTGCGCCGCGGCCCGTTCCGCGGGCCGGATCCGCTCCGGTTTTTGCGCGGCGGCCCCGAGCCGGTCCGGTTTTTGCGCGGCGGCCCGTTCTGCGGGCTGGATCCGCTCCGGTTTTTGCGCGGCGGCCCCGAGCCTGTCCGGTTTTTGCGCGGCGGCCCCTTCCGCGGGCCGGATCCGCTCCGGTTTTTTGCGCGGTGGCTCCGAGCCGGTCCGGTTTTTGCCCGGCGGCCCGTTCCGTGGGCCGCATCCAGTCCGGTTTTTGCGCCGCGGCCCGTTCCGCGGGCCGGATCCGCTCCGGTTTTTGCGCGGCGGCCCCGATCCGCTCCGGTTTTTGCGCGGCGGCCCGTTCCGCGGGCCGGATCCGCTCCGGTTTTTGCGCGGTGGCTCCGATCCGGTCCGGTTTTTGCCCGGCGGCCCGTTCCGTGGGCCGCATCCAGTCCGGTTTTTGCGCGGCGGCCCGTTCCGCGGGCCGGATCCGCTCCGGTTTTTGCGCGGCGGCCCCGATCCTGTCCGGTTTTTGCGCGGCTGCCCGTTCTGCGGGCCGGATCCGCTCCGGTTTTTGCGCGGTGGCCCCGATCCGGTCCGGTTTTTGCGCAGCGGCCCGTTCCGTGGGCCGGATCCGCTCCGGTTTTTGCGCGGCGGCCCCGATCCGCTCCGGTTTTTGTGCGGCAGCCCGTTCCGCGTGCCGGATCCGCTCCGGTTTTTGCGCGGCGGCCCCGATCCGGTCCGATTTTTGCGCGGCGGCCCGTTCCGCGGGCCGGATCCGGTCCAGTTTTTGCGCGGTGGCCCCGATCCGCTCCGGTTTTTGCGCGGTGGCCCCGATCCGCTCCGGTTTTTGCGCGGCGGCCCGTTCCGCGGGCCGGATCCGCTCCGGTTTTTGCGCGGCGGCCCCGAGCCGCTCCGGTTTTTTGCGCCGCGGCCCGTTCCGCGGGCCGGATCCGCTCCGGTTTTTGCGCGGCGGCCCCGAGCCGGTCCGGTTTTTGCGCGGCGGCCCGTTCCGCGGGCCGGATCCGCTCCGGTTTTTGCGCGGCGGCCCCGATCCGCTCCGGTTTTTGCGCGGCGGCCCGTTCCGCGGGCCGGATCCGCTCCGGTTTTTGCGCGGCGGCCCCGATCCTGTCCGGTTTTTGCGCGGCGGCCCGTTCCGCGGGCCGGATCCGGTCCGGTTTTTGCGCGGCGGCCCCAATCCTGTCCGGTTTTTGCGCGGCGGCCCGTTCCGCGGGCCGGATCCGCTCCGGTTTTTGCGCGGCGGCCCCGAGCCTGTCCGGTTTTTGCGCGGCGGCCCGTTCCGCGGGCCGCATCCGCTCCGGTTTTTGCGCGGTGGCTCCGATCCGGTCCGGTTTTTGCGCGGCGGCCCGTTCCGCGGGCCGGATCCGGTCCGGTTTTTGCGCGGCGGCCCCGATCCGCTCCGGTTTTTGCGCGGCGGCCCGTTCCGCGGGCCGCATCCGCTCCGGTTTTTGCGCGGCGGCCCCGAGCCGGTCCGGTTTTTGCGCAGCGGCCCGTTCCGCGGGCCGGAGCCGATCCGGTTTTTGCGCGGCGGCCCCGATCCGGTCCGATTTTTGCGCGGCGGCCCGTTCCGCGGGCCGTATCCGGTCCGGTTTTTGCGCGGCAGCCCCGATCCGATCCGGTTTTTGCGCGGTGGCCCGTTCCGTGGGCCGGATCCGCTCCCCTTTTTGCGCGGCGGCCCCGATCCGCTCCGGTTTTTGCGCCGCGGCCCGTTCCGTGGGCCGCATCCGGTCCGGTTTTTGCGCGGCGGCCACGAGCCGGTCCGGTCTTTGCGCGGCGGCCCGTTCCGCGGGCCGGAGCCGATCCGGTTTTTGCGCAGTGGCTCCGATCCGGTCAGATATTTGCGCGGCGGCCCGTTCCGCGGGCCGCATCCGCTCCGGTTTTTGCGCGGCGGCCCCGATCCGGTCCGATTTTTGCGCGGTGGCCCGTTCCGCGGGCCGGATCCGGTCCGGTTTTTGCGCGGCGGCCCCGATCCCGTACGGTTTTTGTGCGGCAGCCCGTTCCGCGGGCCGGAGCCGGTCCGGTTTTTGCACGGCGGCCCCGATCCGCTCCGGTTTTTGCGCGGCGGCCCGTTCCGCGGGCCGGATCCGGTCCGGTTTTTGCGCAGTTGCCCCGAGCCTGTCCGGTTTTTGCGCGGCGGCCCGTTCTGCGGGCCGGATCCGCTCCGCTTTTTGCGCGGCGGCCCCGATCCGCTCCGGTTTTTGCGCGGCGGCCCATTCCGCGGGCCGGATCCGCTCCGGTTTTTGCGCGGCGGCCCCGATCCGCTCCGGTTTTTGCGCGGCGGCCCGTTCCGCGGGCCGGATCCGCTCCGGTTTTTGCGCGGCGGCCCCGATCCGCTCCGGTTTTTGCGCGGCGGCCCGTTCCGCGGGCCGGATCCGCTCCGGTTTTTGCGCGGCGGCCCCGATCCACTCCGGTTTTTGCGCGGCGGCCCCTTCCGCGGGCCGGATCCGCTCCGGTTTTTGCGCGGTGGCTCCGAGCCGGTCCGGTTTTTGCCCGGCGGCCCGTTCCGTGGGCCGCATCCAGTCCGGTTTTTGCGCCGCGGCCCGTTCTGCGGGCCGGATCCGCTCCGGTTTTTGCGCGGCGGCCCCGATCCGCTCCGGTTTTTGCGCGGCGGCCCGTTCTGCGGGCCGGATCCGCTCCGGTTTTTGCGCGGTGGCCCCGATCCGGTCCGGTTTTTGCCCGGCGGCCCGTTCCGCGGGCCGGATCCGCTCCGGTTTTTGCGCGGCGGCCCCGATCCTGTCCGGTTTTTGTGCGGCAGCCCGTTCCGCGGGCCGGAGCCGGTCCGGTTTTTGCACGGCGGCCCCGATCCGCTCCGGTTTTTGCGCGGCGGCCCGTTCCGCGGGCCGGATCCGCTCCGGTTTTTGCGCGGCGGCCCCGATCCGGTCCGGTTTTTGCGCGGCGGCCGGTTCCGCGGGCCGGATCCGCTCCGGTTTTTGCGCGGCGGCACCGAGCCGCTCCGGTTTTTGCGCGGCGGCTCGTTCTGCGGGCCGGATCCGCTCCGGTTTTTGGGCGGCGGCCCCGAGCCGCTCCAGTTTTTGCGCGGCGGCCCGTTCCGCGGGCCGGATCCGCTCCGGTTTTTGCGCGGCGGCCCACAACCGGTCCGGTTATTGCGCGGCGGCCCGTTCCGCGGGCCGGATCCGCTCCGCTTTTTGCGCGGTGGCCCCGATCCGCTCCGGTTTTTCCGCGGAGGCCCGTTATGCGGGCCGGATCCGGTCCGGTTTTTGCGCGGCGGCACCGAGCCTGTCCGGTTTTTGCGCGGCGGCCCCGTTCTGCGGGCCGGATCTGGTCCGGTTTTTGCGCGGCGGCCTGTTCCGCGGGCCGGATCCGGTCCGGTTTTTGCGCGGCGGCCCCGATCCCGTACGGTTTTTGCGCGGCGGCCCGTTCCGCGGGCCGGATCCGGTCCGGTTTTTGCGCAGTTGCCCCGAGCCGGTCCGGTTTTTGCGCGGCGGCCCGTTCTGCGGGCCGGATCCGCTCCGCTTTTTGCGCGGCGGCCCCGATCCGATCCGGTTTTTGCGCGGCGGCCCGTTCCGCGGGCTGGATCCGCTCCGGTTTTTGCGCGGCGGCCCCGATCCGCTCCGGTTTTTGCGCGGCGGCCCGTTCTGCGGGCCGGATCCGCTCCGGTTTTTGCGCGGCGGCCCCGATCCGCTCCGGTTTTTGCGCGGCGGCCCGTTCCGCGGGCCGGATCCGCTCCGGTTTTTGCGCGGCGGCCCCGATCCACTCCGGTTTTTGCGCGGCGGCCCCTTCCGCGGGCCGGATCCGCTCCGGTTTTTGCGCGGTGGCTCCGAGCCGGTCCGGTTTTTGCCCGGCGGCCCGTTCTGCGGGCCGGATCCGCTCCGGTTTTTGCGCGGTGGCCCCGATCCGGTCCGGTTTTTGCGCGGCGGCCCCTTCCGCGGGCCGGATCCGCTCCGGTTTTTGCGCGGTGGCTCCGAGCCGGTCCGGTTTTTGCCCGGCGGACCGTTCCGCGGGCCGGAGCCGGTCCGGTTTTTGCACGGCGGCCCCGATCCGCTCCGGTTTTTGCGCGGCGGCCCGTTCCGCGGGCCGGATCCGCTCCGGTTTTTGCGCGGCGGCCCCGAGCCGCTCCGGTTTTTGCGCGGCGGCCCGTTCCGCGGGCCGGATCCGCTCCGGTTTTTGCGCGGCGGCACCGAGCCGGTCCGGTTTTTGCGCGGCGGCCCGTTCTGCGGGCCGGATCCGCTCCGGTTTTTGGGCGGCGGCCCCGAGCCGCTCCAGTTTTTGCGCGGCGGGCCGTTCCGCGGGCCGGATCCGCTCCTGTTTTTGCGCGGCGGCCCCGAGCCGGTCCGGTTTTTGCGCGGCGGCCCGTTCCGCGGGCCGGATCCGCTCCGCTTTTTGCGCGGCGGCCCCGATCCGCTCCGGTTTTTCCGCGGCGGCCCGTTCCGCGGGCTGGATCCGGTCCGGTTTTTGCGCGGCGGCCACGATCCGCTCCGGTTTTTGCGCGGCGGCCCCGTTCTGCGGGCCGGATCCGGTCCGGTTTTTGCGCGGCGGCCTGTTCCACGGGCCGGATCCGGTCCGGTTTTTGCGCGGCGGCCCCGATCCGCTCCGGTTTTTGCGTGGCGGCCCGTTCCGCGGGCCGGATCCGCTCCGGTTTTTGCGCGGCGGCCCCGAGCCGCTCCGGTTTTTGCGCGGCGGCCCGTTCCGCGGGACGGATCCGCTCCGGTTTTTGCGCGGCGGCCCCGATCCACTCCGGTTTTTGCGCGGCGGCCCCTTCCGCGGGCCGGATCCGCTCCGGTTTTTGCGCGGCGGCCCCGATCCTGTCCGGTTTTTGCGCGGCGGCCCGTTCCGCGGGCCGGATCCGCTCCGGTTTTTGCGCGGCGGCCCCGAGCCTGTCCGGTTTTTGCGCGGCGGCCCCTTCCGCGGGCCGGATCCGCTCCGGTTTTTGCGCGGTGGCTCCGAGCCGGTCCGGTTTTTGCCCGGCGGCCCGTTCCGTGGGCCGCATCCAGTCCGGTTTTTGCGCCGCGGCCCGTTCCGCGGGCCGGATCCGCTCCGGTTTTTGCGCGGTGGCCCCGATCCGCTCCGGTTTTTGCGCGGCGGCCCGTTCCGCGGGCCGGATCCGCTCCGCTTTTTGCGCGGCGGCCCCGATCCGCTCCGGTTTTTGTGCGGCAGCCCGTTCCGCGGGCCGGAGCCGGTCCGGTTTTTGCACGGCGGCCCCGATCCGCTCCGGTTTTTGCGCGGCGGCCCGTTCCGCGGGCCGGATCCCCTCCGGTTTTTGCGCGGCGGCCCCGATCCGGTCCGATTTTTGCGCGGCGGCCCGTTCCGCGGGCCGCATCCGCTCCGGTTTTTGCGCGGCGGCACCGAGCCGGTCCGGTTTTTGCGCGGCGGCCCGTTCTGCGGGCCGGATCCGCTCCGGTTTTTGCGCGGCGGCCCCTAGCCGCTCCGGTTTTTGCGCGGCGGCCAGTTCCGCGGGCTGGATCCGCTCCGGTTTTTGCGCGGCGGCCCCGATCCGCTCCGGTTTTTGCGCGGCGGCCCGTTCCGCGGGCCGCATCCGCTCCGCTTTTTGCGCGGCGGCCCCGATCCGCTCCGGTTTTTCCGCGGCGGCCCGTTCCGCGGGCTGGATCCGCTCCGGTTTTTGCGCGGCGGCCACGATCCGCTCCGGTTTTTGCGCGGCGGCCCCGTTCTGCGGGCCGGATCCGGTCCGGTTTTTGCGCGGCGGCCTGTTCCGCGGGCCGGATCCGGTCCGGTTTTTGCGCGGCGGCCCCGATCCCGTACGGTTTTTGTGCGGCAGCCCGTTCCGCGGGCCGGAGCCGGTCCGGTTTTTGCACGGCGGCCCCGATCCGCTCCAGTTTTTGCGCGGCGGCCCGTTCCGCGGGCCGGATCCGGTCCGGTTTTTGCGCAGTTGCCCCGAGCCGGTCCGGTTTTTGCGCGGCGGCCCGTTCTGCGGGCCGGATCCGCTCCGCTTTTTGCGCGGCGGCCCCGATCCGCTCCGGTTTTTGCGCGGCGGCCCGTTCCGCGGGCTGGATCCGCTCCGGTTTTTGCGCGGCGGCCCCGATCCGGTCCGGTTTTTGCGCGGCGGCCCGTTCCGCGGGCCGGATCCGCTCCGGTTTTTGCGCGGCGGCCCCGATCCGCTCCGGTTTTTGCGCGGCGGCCCGTTCCGCGGGCCGGATCCGCTCCGGTTTTTGCGCGGTGGCCCCGATCCTGTCCGGTTTTTGCGCGGCGGCCCCTTCCGCGGGCCGGATCCGCTCCGGTTTTTGCGCGGTGGCTCCGATCCGGTCCGGTTTTTGCGCGGCGGCCCGTTCTGCGGGCCGGATCCGCTCCGGTTTTTGTGCGGCGGCCCCGATCCTGTCCGGTTTTTGCGCGGCGGCCCGTTCTGCGGGCCGGATCCGCTCCGGTTTTTGCGCGGTGGCCCCGATCCGGTCCGGTTTTTGCGCAGCGGCCCGTTCCGTGGGCCGGATCCGCTCCGGTTTTTGCGCGGCGGCCCCGATCCTGTCCGGTTTTTGCGCGGCGGCCCGTTCCGTGGGCCGGATCCGCTCCGGTTTTTGCGCGGCGGCCCCGATCCGGTCCGATTTTTGCGCGGCGGCCCGTTCCGCGGGCCGGATCCGGTCCGGTTTTTGCGCGGTGGCCCCGATCCGCTCCGGTTTTTGCGCGGTGGCCCCGATCCGCTCCGGTTTTTGCGCGGCGGCCCGTTCCGCGGGCCGGATCCGCTCCGGTTTTTGCGCGGCGGCCACCATCCGCTCCGGTTTTTGCGCCGCGGCCCGTTCCGCGGGCCGGATCCGCTCCGCTTTTGCGCGGCGGCCCCCATCCGCTCCGGTTTTTGCGCGGCGGCCCGTTCCGCGGGCCGCATCCAGTCCGGTTTTTGCGCGGCGGCCCCGATCCGGTCCGGTTTTTGCGCGGCGGCCCGTTCCGCGGGCCGGATCCGCTCCGGTTTTTGCGCGGCGGCCCCGATCCGCTCCGGTTTTTGTGCCGCGGCCCGTTCCGCGGGCCGGATCCGCTCCGCTTTTTGCGCGGCGGGCCCGATCCGCTCCGGTTTTTGCGCGGCGGCCCGTTCCGCGGGCCGGATCCGCTCCGGTTTTTGCGCGGCGGCCCCGATCCGCTCCGGTTTTTGCGCGGCGGCCCGTTCCGCGGGCCGCATCCGCTCCGGTTTTTGCGCGGCGGCACCGAGCCGGTCCGGTTTTTGCGCGGCGGCCCGTTCCGCGGGCCGCATCCGCTCCGCTTTTTGCGCGGCGGCCTGTTCCGCGGGCCGGATCCGGTCCGGTTTTTGCGCGGCGGCCCCGATCCCGTACGGTTTTTGCGCGGCGGCCCGTTCCGCGGGCCGGATCCGGTCCGGTTTTTGCGCAGTTGCCCCGAGCCGGTCCGGTTTTTGCGCGGCGGCCCGTTCTGCGGGCCGGATCCGCTCCGCTTTTTGCGCGGCGGCCCCGATCCGATCCGGTTTTTGCGCGGCGGCCCGTTCCGCGGGCTGGATCCGCTCCGGTTTTTGCGCGGCGGCCCCGATCCGCTCCGGTTTTTGCGCGGCGGCCCGTTCTGCGGGCCGGATCCGGTCCGGTTTTTGCGCGGCGGCCCCGATCCGCTCCGGTTTTTGCGCGGCGGCCCGTTCCGCGGGCCGGATCCGGTCCGGTTTTTGCGCGGCGGCCCCGATCCACTCCGGTTTTTGCGCGGCGGCCCCGATCCGGTCCGGTTTTTGCGCAGCGGCCCGTTCCGTGGGCCGGATCCGCTCCGGTTTTTGCGCGGCGGCCCCGATCCGCTCCGGTTTTTGTGCGGCAGCCCGTTCCGCGGGCCGGATCCGCTCCGGTTTTTGCGCGGCGGCCCCGATCCGGTCCGATTTTTGCGCGGCGGCCCGTTCCGCGGGCCGGATCCGGTCCGGTTTTTGCGCGGTGGCGCCGATCCGCTCCGGTTTTTGCGCGGTGGCCCCGATCCGCTCCGGTTTTTGCGCGGCGGCCCGTTCCGCGGGCCGGATCCGCTCCGGTTTTTGCGCGGCGGCCCCGAGCCGCTCCGGTTTTTGCGCCGCGGCCCGTTCCGCGGGCCGGATCCGCTCCGGTTTTTGCGCGGCGGCCCCGATCCTGTCCGGTTTTTGCGCGGCGGCCCGTTCCGCGGGCCGCATCCAGTCCGGTTTTTGCGCGGCGGCCCCGATCCGCTCCGGTTTTTGCGCGGCGGCCCGTTCCGCGGGCCGGATCCGCTCCGGTTTTTGCGCGGCGGCTCCGATCCGCTCCGGTTTTTGTGCCGCGGCCCGTTCCGCGGGCCGGATCCGCTCCGGTTTTTGCGCGGCGGCCCCGATCCGCTCCGGTTTTTGCGCGGCGGCCCGTTCTGCGGGCCGGATCCGCTCCGGTTTTTGCGCGGCGGCCCCGATCCGCTCCGGTTTTTGCGCGGCGGCCCGTTCCGCGGGCCGGATCCGCTCCGGTTTTTGCGCGGCGGCCCCGAGCCGGTCCGGTTTTTGCGCGGCGGCCCGTTCCGCGGGCCGGATCCGCTCCGGTTTTTGCGCGGCGGCCCCGATCCTGTCCGGTTTTTGCGCGGCGGCCCGTTCCGCGGGCCGGATCCGCTCCGGTTTTTGCGCGGCGGCCCCGATCCTGTCCGGTTTTTGCGCGGCGGCCCGTTCCGCGGGCCGGATCCGCTCCGCTTTTTGCGCGGCGGCCCCGAGCCTGTCCGGTTTTTGCGCGGCGGCCCGTTCCGCGGGCCGCATCCGCTCCGGTTTTTGCGCGGTGGCTCCGATCCGGTCCGGTTTTTGCGCGGCGGCCCTTTCCGCGGGCCGGATCCGGTCCGGTTTTTGCGCGGCGGCCCCGAGCCTGTCCGGTTTTTGCGCGGCGGCCCGTTCCGCGGGCCGGATCCGCTCCGGTTTTTGCGCGGCGGCCCCGAGCCGGTCCGGTTTTTGTGCCGCGGCCCTTTCCGCGGGCCGGATCCGGTCCGGTTTTTGCGCGGCGGCCCGTTCCGCGGGCCGGATCCGCTCCGGTTTTTGCGCGGCGGCCCCGATCCGCTCCGGTTTTTGCGCGGCGGCCCGTTCCGCGGGCCGCATCCGCTCCGCTTTTTGCGCGGCGGCCCCGATCCGGTCCGATTTTTGCGCGGTGGCCCGTTCCGCAGGCCGGATCCGGTCCGGTTTTTGCGCGGCGGCCCCGATCCCGTACGGTTTTTGTGCGGCAGCCCGTTCCGCGGGCCGGAGCCGGTCCGGTTTTTGCACGGCGGCCCCGATCCGCTCCGGTTTTTGCGCGGCGGCCCGTTCCGCGGGCCGGATCCGCTCCGGTTTTTGCGCAGCGGCCCCGATCCGCTCCGGTTTTTGCGCGGCGCCCCATTCCGCGGGCCGGATCCGCTCCGGTTTTTGCGCGGCGGCCCCGATCCTGTCCGGTTTTTGCGCGGCGGCCCGTTCCGCGGGCCGGATCCGCTCCGGTTTTTGCGCGGCGGCCCCGATCCGCTCCGGTTTTTGCGCGGCGGCCCGTTCCGCGGGCCGGATCCGCTCCGGTTTTTGCGCGGTGGCTCCGATCCGGTCCGGTTTTTGCGCGGCGGCCCGTTCCGCGGGCCGCATCCGCTCCGCTTTTTGCGCGGTGGCTCCGATCCGGTCCGGTTTTTGCGCGGCGGCCCGTTCCGCGGGCCGGAGCCGCTCCGGTTTTTGCGCGGCGGCCCCGAGCCTGTCCGGTTTTTGCGCGGCGGCCCGTTCCGCGGGCCGGATCCGCTCCGGTTTTTGCGCGGCGGCCCCGAGCCGGTCCGGTTTTTGTGCCGCGGCCCTTTCCGCGGGCCGGATCCGGTCCGGTTTTTGCGCGGCGGCCCGTTCCGCGGGCCGGATCCGGTCCGGTTTTTGCGCGGCGGCCCCGATCCGCTCCGGTTTTTGCGCGGCGGCCCGTTCCGCGGGCCGGATCCGCTCCGGTTTTTGCGCGGCGGCCCCGATCCGGTCCGGTTTTTGCGCGGCGGCCCGTTCCGCGGGCCGGAGCCGATCCGGTTTTTGCGCGGCGGCCCCGATCCGGTCCGATTTTTGCCCGGCGGCCCGTTCCGCGGGCCGGATCCGGTCCGGTTTTTGCGCGGCAGCCCCGATCCGATCCGGTTTTTGCGCGGTGGCCCGTTCCGTGGGCCGGATCCGCTCCGCTTTTTGCGCGGCGGCCCCGATCCGCTCCGGTTTTTGCGCGGCGGCCCGTTCCGTGGGCCGCATCCGGTCCGGTTTTTGCGCGGCGGCCCCGATCCTGTCCGGTCTTTGCGCGGCGGCCCGTTCCGCGGGCCGGATCCGATCCGGTTTTTGCGCGGTGGCTCCGATCCGGTCCGATATTTGCGCGGCGGCCCGTTCCGCGGGCCGCATCCGCTCCGCTTTTTGCGCGGCGGCCCCGATCCGCTCCGGTTTTTGCGCGGTGGCCCGTTCCGCGGGCCGGATCCGGTCCGGTTTTTGCGCGGCGGCCCCGATCCCGTACGGTTTTTGTGCGGCAGCCCGTTCCGCGGGCCGGATCCGCTCCGGTTTTTGCGCAGTTGCCCCGAGCCGGTCCGGTTTTTGCGCGGCGGCCCGTTCTGCGGGCCGGATCCGCTCCGCTTTTTGCGCGGCGGCCCCGATCCGATCCGGTTTTTGCGTGGCGGCCCGTTCCGCGGGCTGGATCCGCTCCGGTTTTTGCGCGGCGGCCCCGATCCGCTCCGGTTTTTGCGCGGCGGCCCGTTCTGCGGGCCGGATCCGGTCCGGTTTTTGCGCGGCGGCCCCGATCCGCTCCGGTTTTTGCGCGGCGGCCCCGATCCACTCCGGTTTTTGCGCGGCGGCCCCTTCCGCGGGCCGGATCCGCTCCGGTTTTTGCGCGGTGGCTCCGAGCCGGTCCGGTTTTTGCCCGGCGGCCCGTTCCGTGGGCCGCATCCAGTCCGGTTTTTGCGCCGCGGCCCGTTCCGCGGGCCGGATCCGCTCCGGTTTTTGCGCGGCGGCCCCGATCCGCTCCGGTTTTTGCGCGGCGGCCCGTTCTGCGGGCCGGATCCGCTCCGGTTTTTGCGCGGCGGCCCCGATCCGCTCCGGTTTTTGTGCGGCAGCCCGTTCCGCGGGCCGGAGCCGGTCCGGTTTTTGCACGGCGGCCCCGATCCGCTCCGGTTTTTGCGCGGCGGCCCGTTCCGCGGGCCGCATCCGCTCCGGTTTTTGCGCGGCGGCCCCGATCCGGTCCGGTTTTTGCGCGGCGGCCCGTTCCGCGGGCCGGATCCGGTCCGGTTTTTGCGCGGCGGCACCGAGCCGGTCCGGTTTTTGCGCGGCGGCCCGTTCTGCGGGCCGGATCCGCTCCGGTTTTTGCGCGGCGGCCCCGATCCGCTCCGGTTTTTGCGCGGCGGCCCGTTCCGCGGGCCGGATCCGCTCCGCTTTTTGCGCGGCGGCCCCGATCCGCTCCGGTTTTTCCGCGGCGGCCCGTTCCGCGGGCTGGATCCGGTCCGGTTTTTGCGCGGCGGCCACGATCCGCTCCGGTTTTTGTGCGGCGGCCCCGATCCCGTACGGTTTTTGTGCGGCAGCCCGTTCCGCGGGCCGGAGCCGGTCCGGTTTTTGCACGGCGGCCCCGATCCGCTCTGGTTTTTGCGCGGCGGCCCGTTCCGCGGGCCGGATCCGCTCCGGTTTTTGCGCAGTTGCCCCGAGCCGGTCCGGTTTTTGCACGGCGGCCCGTTCTGCGGGCCGGATCCGCTCCGCTTTTTGCGCGGCGGCCCCGATCCGCTCCGGTTTTTGCGCGGCGGCCCGTTCCGCGGGCTGGATCCGCTCCGGTTTTTGCGCGGCGGCCCCGATCCGCTCCGGTTTTTGCGCGGCGGCCCGTTCTGCGGGCCGGATCCGGTCCGGTTTTTGCGCGGCGGCCCCGATCCGCTCCGGTTTTTGCGCGGCGGCCCGTTCCGCGGGCCGGATCCGCTCCGGTTTTTGCGCGGCGGCCCCGATCCACTCCGGTTTTTGCGCGGCGGCCCCTTCCGCGGGCCGGATCCGCTCCGGTTTTTGCGCGGTGGCTCCGAGCCGGTCCGGTTTTTGCCCGGCGGCCCGTTCCGTGGGCCGCATCCAGTCCGGTTTTTGCGCCGCGGCCCGTTCCGCGGGCCGGATCCGCTCCGGTTTTTGCGCGGCGGCCCCGATCCGCTCCGGTTTTTGCGCGGCGGCCCGTTCTGCGGGCCGGATCCGCTCCGGTTTTTGCGCGGTGGCCCCGATCCGGTCCGGTTTTTGCGCGGCGGCCCGTTCCGCGGGCCGGATCCGCTCCGGTTTTTGCGCGGCGGCCCCGATCCGCTCCGGTTTTTGTGCGGCAGCCCGTTCCGCGGGCCGGAGCCGGTCCGGTTTTTGCACGGCGGCCCCGATCCGCTCCGGTTTTTGCGCGGCGGCCCGTTCCGCGGGCCGCATCCGCTCCGGTTTTTGCGCGGCGGCCCCGATCCGGTCCGGTTTTTGCGCGGCGGCCCATTCCGCGGGCCGGATCCGGTCCGGTTTTTGCGCGGCGGCACCGAGCCGGTCCGGTTTTTGCGCGGCGGCCCGTTCTGCGGGCCGGATCCGCTCCGGTTTTTGCGCGGCGGCCCCGATCCGCTCCGGTTTTTGCGCGGCGGCCCGTTCCGCGGGCCGGATCCGCTCCGCTTTTTGCGCGGCGGCCCCGATCCGCTCCGGTTTTTCCGCGGCGGCCCGTTCCGCGGGCTGGATCCGGTCCGGTTTTTGCGCGGCGGCCACGATCCGCTCCGGTTTTTGCGCGGCGGCCCCGTTATGCGGGCCGGATCCGGTCCGGTTTTTGCGCGGCGGCCAGTTCCGCGGGCCGGATCCGGTCCGGTTTTTGCGCGGCGGCCCCGATCCCGTACGGTTTTTGTGCGGCAGCCCGTTCCGCGGGCCGGAGCCGGTCCGGTTTTTGCACGGCGGCCCCGATCCGCTCTGGTTTTTGCGCGGCGGCCCGTTCCGCGGGCCGGATCCACTCCGGTTTTTGCGCAGTTGCCCCGAGCCGGTCCGGTTTTTGCACGGCGGCCCGTTCTGCGGGCCGGATCCGCTCCGCTTTTTGCGCGGCGGCCCCGATCCGCTCCGGTTTTTGCGCGGCGGCCCGTTCCGCGGGCTGGATCCGCTCCGGTTTTTGCGCGGCGGCCCCGATCCGCTCCGGTTTTTGCGCGGCGGCCCGTTCTGCGGGCCGGATCCGGTCCGGTTTTTGCGCGGCGGCCCCGATCCGCTCCGGTTTTTGCGCGGCGGCCCGTTCCGCGGGCCGGATCCGCTCCGGTTTTTGCGCGGTGGCTCCGATCCGGTCCGGTTTTTGCCCGGCGGCCCGTTCCGTGGGCCGCATCCAGTCCGGTTTTTGCGCGGCGGCCCGTTCCGCGGGCCGGATCCGCTCCGGTTTTTGCGCGGCGGCCCCGATCCTGTCCGGTTTTTGCGCGGCGGCCCGTTCTGCGGGCCGGATCCGCTCCGGTTTTTGCGCGGTGGCCCCGATCCGGTCCGGTTTTTGCGCAGCGGCCCGTTCCGCGGGCCGGATCCGCTCCGGTTTTTGCGCGGCGGCCCCGATCCGCTCCGGTTTTTGTGCGGCAGCCCGTTCCGCGGGCCGGATCCGCTCCGGTTTTTGCGCGGCGGCCCCGATCCGCTCCGGTTTTTGCGCGGCGGCCCGTTCCGCGGGCCGGATCCGGTCCGGTTTTTGCGCGGTGGCTCCGATCCGCTCCGGTTTTTGCGCGGTGGCCCCGATCCACTCCGGTTTTTGCGCGGCGGCCCGTTCCGCGGGCCGGATCCGCTCCGGTTTTTGCGCGGCGGCCCCGAGCCGCTCCGGTTTTTGCGCCGCGGCCCGTTCCGCGGGCCGGATCCGCTCCGGTTTTTGCGCGGCGGCCCCGAGCCGCTCCGGTTTTTGCGCCGCGGCCCGTTCCGCGGGCCGGATCCGGTCCGGTTTTTGCGCGGCGGCCCCGAGCCGGTCCGGTTTTCGCGCGGCGGCCCGTTCCGCGGGCCGGATCCGCTCCGGTTTTTGCGCGGCGGCCCCGATCCACTCTGGTTTTTGCGCGGCGGCCCGTTCCGCGGGCCGGATCCGCTCCGGTTTTTGCGCGGTGGCTCCGATCCGGTCCGGTTTTTGCGCGGCGGCCCGTTCCGCGGGCCGGATCCGGTCCGGTTTTTGCGCGGCGGCCCCGATCCGCTCCGGTTTTTGCGCGGCGGCCCGGTCCGCGGGCCGGATCCGCTCCGGTTTTTGCGCGGCGGCCCCGAGCCGGTCCGGTTTTTGCGCGGCGGCCCGTTCCGCGGGCCGGAGCCGATCCGGTTTTTGCGCGGCGGCCCCGATCCGGTCCGATTTTTGCGCGGCGGCCCGTTCCGCGGGCCGGATCCGATCCGGTTTTTGCGCAGTGGCTCCGATCCGGTCCGATATTTGCGCGGCGGCCCGTTCCGCGGGCCGGATCCGCTCCGGTTTTTGCGCGGCGGCCCCGATCCGGTCCGATTTTTGCGCGGTGGCCCGTTCCGCGGGCTGGATCCGGTCCGGTTTTTGCGCGGCGGCCCCGATCCCGTACGGTTTTTGTGCGGCAGCCCGTTCCGCGGGCCGGAGCCGGTCCGGTTTTTGCACGGCGGCCCCGATCCGCTCCGGTTTTTGCGCGGCGGCCCGTTCCGCGGGCCGGATCCGGTCCGGTTTTTGCGCAGTTGCCCCGAGCCGGTCCGGTTTTTGCGCGGCGGCCCGTTCTGCGGGCCGGATCCGCTCCGCTTTTTGCGCGGCGGCCCCGATCCGCTCTGGTTTTTGCGCGGCGGCCCGTTCCGCGGGCTGGATCCAGTCCGGTTTTTGCGCGGCGGCCCCGATCCGCTCCGGTTTTTGCGCGGCGGCCCGTTCTGCGGGCCGGATCCGCTCCGGTTTTTGCGCGGCGGCCCCGATCCGCTCCGGTTTTTGCGCGGCGGCCCGTTCCGCGGGCCGGATCCGCTCCGGTTTTTGCGCGGCGGCCCCGATCCACTCCGGTTTTTGCGCGGCGGCCCCTTCCGCGGGCCGGATCCGCTCCGGTTTTTGCGCGGTGGCTCCGAGCCGGTCCGGTTTTTGCCCGGCGGCCCGTTCCGTGGGCCGCATCCAGTCCGGTTTTTGCGCCGCGGCCCGTTCCGCGGGCCGGATCCGCTCCGGTTTTTGCGCGGCGGCCCCGAGCCGGTCCGGTTTTTGCGCGGCGGCCCGTTCTGCGGGCCGGATCCGCTCCGGTTTTTGCGCGGTGGCCCCGATCCGGTCCGGTTTTTGCGCGGCGGCCCGTTCCGCGGGCCGGATCCGCTCCGCTTTTTGCGCGGCGGCCCCGATCCGCTCCGGTTTTTGTGCGGCAGCCCGTTCCGCGGGCCGGAGCCGGTCCGGTTTTTGCACGGCGGCCCCGATCCGGTCCGGTTTTTGCGCGGCGGCCCGTTCCGCGGGCCGGATCCGCTCCGGTTTTTGCGCGGCGGCCCCGATCCGGTCGGTTTTTGCGCGGCGGCCCGTTCCGCGGGCCGGATCCGCTCCGGTTTTTGCGCGGCGGCACCGAGCCGCTCCGGTTTTTGCGCGGCGGCCCGTTCTGCGGGCCGGATCCGCTCCGGTTTTTGGGCGGCGGCCCCGAGCCGCTCCAGTTTTTGCGCGGCGGCCCGTTCCGCGGGCCGGATCCGCTCCGGTTTTTGCGCGGTGGCCCCGATCCGGTCCGGTTTTTGCGCGGCGGCCCGTTCCGCGGGCCGGATCCGCTCCGCTTTTTGCGCGGCGGCCCCGATCCGCTCCGGTTTTTCCGCGGCGGCCCGTTAAGCGGGCCGGATCCGGTCCGGTTTTTGCGCGGCGGCACCGAGCCTGTCCGGTTTTTGCGCGGCGGCCCCGTTCTGCGGGCCGGATCCGGTCCGGTTTTTGCGCGGCGGCCTGTTCCGCGGGCCGGATCCGGTCCGGTTTTTGCGCGGCGGCCCCGATCCCGTACGGTTTTTGCGCGGCGGCCCGTTCCGCGGGCCGGATCCGGTCCGGTTTTTGCGCAGTTGCCCCGAGCCGGTCCGGTTTTTGCGCGGCGGCCCGTTCTGCGGGCCGGATCCGCTCCGGTTTTTGCGCGGCGGCCCCAATCCGCTCCGGTTTTTGCGCGGCGGCCCGTTCCGCGGGCTGGATCCGCTCCGGTTTTTGCGCGGCGGCCCCGATCCGCTCCGGTTTTTGCGCGGCGGCCCGTTCTGCGGGCCGGATCCGGTCCGGTTTTTGCGCGGCGGCCCCGATCCGCTCCGGTTTTTGCGCGGCGGCCCGTTCCGCGGGCCGGATCCGCTCCGGTTTTTGCGCGGCGGCCCCGATCCACTCCGGTTTTTGCGCGGCGGCCCCTTCCGCGGGCCGGATCCGCTCCGGTTTTTGCGCGGTGGCTCCGAGCCGGTCCGGTTTTTGCCCGGCGGCCCGTTCTGCGGGCCGGATCCGCTCCGGTTTTTGCGCGGTGGCCCCGATCCGGTCCGGTTTTTGCGCGGCGGCCCCTTCCGCGGGCCGGATCCGCTCCGGTTTTTGCGCGGTGGCTCCGAGCCGGTCCGGTTTTTGCCCGGCGGCCCGTTCCGCGGGCCGGAGCCGGTCCGGTTTTTGCACGGCGGCCCCGATCCGCTCCGGTTTTTGCGCGGCGGCCCGTTCCGCGGGCCGGATCCGCTCCGGTTTTTGCGCGGCGGCCCCGATCCGCTCCGGTTTTTGCGCGGCGGCCCGTTCCGCGGGCCGGATCCGCTCCGGTTTTTGCGCGGCGGCACCGAGCCGGTCCGGTTTTTGCGCGGCGGCCCGTTCTGCGGGCCGGATCCGCTCCGGTTTTTGGGCGGCGACCCCGAGCCGCTCCAGTTTTTGCGCGGCGGGCCGTTCCGCGGGCCGGATCCGCTCCTGTTTTTGCCCGGCGGCCCCGAGCCGGTCCGGTTTTTGCGCGGCGGCCCGTTCCGCGGGCCGGATCCGCTCCGCTTTTTGCGCGGCGGCCCCAATCCGGTCCGGTTTTTGCGCGGCGGCCCGTTCCGCGGGCTGGATCCGTTCCGGTTTTTGCGCGGCGGCCACGATCCGCTCCGGTTTTTGCGCGGCGGCCCCGTTCTGCGGGCCGGATCCGGTCCGGTTTTTGCGCGGCGGCCTGTTCCGCGGGCCGGATCCGGTCCGGTTTTTGCGCGGCGGCCCCGATCCGCTCCGGTTTTTGCGCGGCGGCCCGTTCCGCGGGCCGGATCCGCTCCGGTTTTTGCGCGGCGGCCCCGAGCCGCTCCGGTTTTTGCGCGGCGGCCCGTTCCGCGGGACGGATCCGCTCCGGTTTTTGCGCGGCGGCCCCGATCCTGTCCGGTTTTTGCGCGGCGGCCCGTTCCGCGGGCCGGATCCGCTCCGGTTTTTGCGCGGCGGCCCCGATCCTGTCCGGTTTTTTGCGCGGCGGCCCGTTCCGCGGGCCGGATCCGCTCCGGTTTTTGCGCGGCGGCCCCGAGCCTGTCCGGTTTTTGCGCGGCGGCCCCTTCCGCGGGCCGGATCCGCTCCGGTTTTTGCGCGGTGGCTCCGAGCCGGTCCGGTTTTTGCCCGGCGGCCCGTTCCGTGGGCCGCATCCGCTCCGGTTTTTGCGCGGCGGCCCGTTCCGCGGGCCGGATCCGCTCCGGTTTTTGCGCGGCGGCCCCGATCCGGTCCGATTTTTGCGCGGCGGCCCGTTCCGCGGGCCGCATCCGCTCCGGTTTTTGCGCGGCGGCCCCGATACGGTCCGGTTTTTGCGCGGCGGCCCGTTCTGCGGGCCGGATCCGCTCCGGTTTTTGCGCGGCGGCCCCTAGCCGCTCCGGTTTTTGCGCGGCGGCCAGTTCCGCGGGCCGGATCCGCTCCGGTTTTTGCGCGGCGGCCCCGAGCCGCTCCGGTTTTTGCGCGGCGGCCCGTTCCGCGGGCCGGATCCGCTCCGCTTTTTGCGCGGCGGCCCCGATCCGCTCCGGTTTTTCCGCGGCGGCCCGTTCCGCGGGCTGGATCCGGTCCGGTTTTTGCGCGGCGGCCACGATCCGCTCCGGTTTTTGCGCGGCGGCCCCGTTCTGCGGGCCGGATCCGCTCCGGTTTTTGCGCCGCGGCCTGTTCCGCGGGCCGGATCCGCTCCGGTTTTTGCGCGGCAGCCCCGATCCCGTACGGTTTTTGTGCGGCAGCCCGTTCCGCGGGCCGGAGCCGGTCCGGTTTTTGCACGGCGGCCCCGATCCGCTCTGGTTTTTGCGCGGCGGCCCGTTCCGCGGGCCGGATCCGGTCCGGTTTTTGCGCAGTTGCCCCGAGCCGGTCCGGTTTTTGCGCGGCGGCCCGTTCTGCGGGCCGGATCCGCTCCGCTTTTTGCGCGGCGGCCCCGATCCGCTCCGGTTTTTTGCGCGGCGGCCCGTTCCGCGGGCTGGATCCGCTCCGGTTTTTGCGCGGCGGCCCCGATCCGGTCCGGTTTTTGCGCGGCGGCCCGTTCTGCGGGCCGGATCCGGTCCGGTTTTTGCGCGGCGGCCCCGATCCGCTCCGGTTTTTGCGCGGCGGCCCGTTCCGCGGGCCGGATCCGCTCCGGTTTTTGCGCGGTGGCCCCGATCCACTCCGGTTTTTGCGCGGCGGCCCCTTCCGCGGGCCGGATCCGCTCCGGTTTTTGCGCGGTGGCTCCGATCCGGTCCGGTTTTTGCCCGGCGGCCCGTTCCGTGGGCCGCATCCAGTCCGGTTTTTGCGCGGCGGCCCGTTCCGCGGGCCGGATCCGCTCCGGTTTTTGCGCGGCGGCCCCGATCCTCTCCGGTTTTTGCGCGGCGGCCCGTTCTGCGGGCCGGATCCGCTCCGGTTTTTGCGCGGTGGCTCCGAGCCGGTCCGGTTTTTGCGCAGCGGCCCGTTCCGTGGGCCGGATCCGCTCCGGTTTTTGCGCGGCGGCCCCGATCCGCTCCGGTTTTTGTGCGGCAGCCCGTTCCGCGGGCCGGATCCGCTCCGGTTTTTGCGCGGCGGCCCCGATCCGGTCCGATTTTTGCGCGGCGGCCCGTTCCGCGGGCCGGATCCGGTCCGGTTTTTGCGCGGTGGCCCCGATCCGCTCCGGTTTTTGCGCGGTGGCCCCGAGCCGGTCCGGTTTTTGCGCGGCGGCCCGTTCCGCGGGCCGGATCTGCTCCGGTTTTTGCGCGGCGGCGCCGAGCCGCTCCGGTTTTTGCGCCGCGGCCCGTTCCGCGGGCCGGATCCGCTCCGGTTTTTGCGCGGCGGCCCCGATCCTGTCCGGTTTTTGCGCGGCGGCCCGTTCCGCGGGCCGCATCCAGTCCGGTTTTTGCGCGGCGGCCCCGATCCTGTCCGGTTTTTGCGCCGCGGCCCGTTCCGCGGGCCGGATCCGCTCCGGTTTTTGCGCGGCGGCCCCGATCCGCTCCGGTTTTTGTGCCGCGGCCCGTTCCGCGGGCCGGATCCGCTCCGGTTTTTGCGCGGCGGGCCCGATCCGCTCCGGTTTTTGCGCGGCGGCCCGTTCTGCGGGCCGGATCCGCTCCGGTTTTTGCGCGGTGGCCCCGATCCGGTCCGGTTTTTGCGCGGCGGCCCGTTCCGCGTGCCGGATCCGCTCCGGTTTTTGCGCGGCGGCCCCGATCCGCTCCGGTTTTTGTGCGGCAGCCCGTTCCGCGGGCCGGATCCGCTCCGGTTTTTGCGCGGCGGCCCCGATCCGCTCCGGTTTTTGCGCGGCGGCCCGTTCCGCGGGCCGGATCCGGTCCGGTTTTTGCGCGGTGGCCCCGATCCGCTCCGGTTTTTGCGCGGTGGCCCCGATCCGCTCCGGTTTTTGCGCGGCGGCCCGTTCCGCGGGCCGGATCCGGTCCGGTTTTTGCGCCGCGGCCCCGAGCCGCTCCGGTTTTTGCGCCGCGGCCCGTTCCGCGGCCCGGATCCGGTCCGGTTTTTGCGCGGCGGCCCCGAGCCGGTCCGGTTTTTGCGCGGCGGCCCGTTCCGCGGGCCGGATCCGCTCCGGTTTTTGCGCGGCGGCCCCGATCCCGTCCGGCTTTTGCGCGGCGGCCCGTTCCGCGGGCCGGATCCGCTCCGGTTTTTGCGCGGCGGCCCCGATCCTGTCCGGTTTTTGCGCGGCGGCCCGTTCCGCGGGCCACATCCGCTCCGGTTTTTGCGCGGTGGCTCCGATCCGGTCCGGTTTTTGCGCGGCGGCCCGTTCCGCGGGCCGGATCCGGTCCGGTTTTTGCGCGGCGGCCCCGAGCCTGTCCGGTTTTTGCGCGGCGGCCCGTTCCGCGGGCCGGATCCGCTCCGGTTTTTGCGCGGCGGCCCCGAGCCGGTCCGGTTTTTGTGCCGCGGCCCTTTCCGCGGGCCGGATCCAGTCCGGTTTTTGCGCGGCGGCCCGTTCCGCGGGCCGGATCCGCTCCGGTTTTTGCGCGGCAGCCCCGATCCGATCCGGTTTTTGCGCGGTGGCCCGTTCCGTGGGCCGGATCCGCTCCGCTTTTTGCGCGGCGGCCCCGATCCGCTCCGGTTTTTGCGCGGCGGCCCGTTCCGTGGGCCGCATCCGCTCCGGTTTTTGCGCGGCGGCCACGAGCCGGTCCGGTCTTTGCGCGGCGGCCCGTTCCGCGGGCCGGATCCGATCCGGTTTTTGCGCGGTGGCTCCGATCCGGTCCGATATTTGCGCGGCGGCCCGTTCCGCGGGCCGCATCCGCTCCGCTTTTTGCGCGGCGGCCCCTATCCGGTCCGATTTTTGCGCGGTGGCCCGTTCCGCGGGCCGGATCCGGTCCGGTTTTTGCGCGGCGGCCCCGATCCCGTACGGTTTTTGTGCGGCAGCCCGTTCCGCGGGCCGGAGCCGGTCCGGTTTTTGCACGGCGGCCCCGATCCGCTCCGGTTTTTGCGCGGCGGCCCGTTCCGCGGGCCGGATCCGGTCCGGTTTTTGCGCAGTTGCCCCGAGCCGGTCCGGTTTTTGCGCGGCGGCCCGTTCCGCGGGCCGGATCCGCTCCGCTTTTTGCGCGGCGGCCCCGATCCGCTCCGGTTTTTGCGCGGCGGCCCGTTCCGCGGGCCGGATCCGGTCCGGTTTTTGCGCGGTGGCTCCGAGCCGGTCCGGTTTTTGCCCGGCGGCCCGTTCCGTGGGCCGCATCCAGTCCGGTTTTTGCGCCGCGGACCGTTCCGCGGGCCGGATCCGCTCCGGTTTTTGCGCGGCGGCCCCGATCCGCTCCGGTTTTTGCGCGGCGGCCCGTTCTGCGGGCAGATCCGCTCCGGTTTTTGCGCGGTGGCCCCGATCCGGTCCGGTTTTTGCGCGGCGGCCCGTTCCGCGGGCCGGATCCGCTCCGCTTTTTGCGCGGCGGCCCCGATCCGCTCCGGTTTTTGTGCGGCAGCCCGTTCCGCGGGCCGGAGCCGGTCCGGTTTTTGCACGGCGGCCCCGATCCGCTCCGGTTTTTGCGCGGCGGCCCGTTCCGCGGGCCGGATCCGGTCCGCTTTTTGCGCGGCGGCCCCGATCCGGTCCGGTTTTTGCGCGGCGGCCCGTTCCGCGGGCCGGATCCGCTCCGGTTTTTGCGCGGCGGCCCCGAGCCGGTCCGGTTTTTGCGCGGCGGCCCGTTCCGCGGGCTGGATCCGGTCCGGTTTTTGCGCGGTGGCCACGATCCGCTCCGGTTTTTGCGCGGCGGCCCCGTTCCGCGGGCCGGATCCAGTCCGGTTTTTGCGCAGTTGCCCCGAGCCGGTCCGGTTTTTGCGCGGCGGCCCGTTCTGCGGGCCGGATCCGCTCCGGTTTTTGCGCGGCGGCGCCGAGCCGCTCCGGTTTTTGCGCGGCGGCCCGTTCCGCGGGCTGGATCCGCTCCGGTTTTTGCGCGGCGGCCCCGATCCTGTCCGGTTTTTGCGCGGCGGCCCGTTCCGCGGGCCGCATCCAGTCCGGTTTTTGCGCGGCGGCCCCGATCCGGTCCGGTTTTTGCGCCGCGGCCCGTTCCGCGGGCCGGATCCGCTCCGGTTTTTGCGCGGCGGCCCCGATCCGCTCCGGTTTTTGTGCCGCGGCCCGTTCCGCGGGCCGGATCCGCTCCGGTTTTTGCGCGGCGGGCCCGATCCGCTCCGGTTTTTGCGCGGCGGCCCGTTCTGCGGGCCGGATCCGCTCCGGTTTTTGCGCGGTGGCCCCGATCCGGTCCGGTTTTTGCGCGGCGGCCCGTTCCGCGTGCCGGATCCGCTCCGGTTTTTGCGCGGCGGCCCCGATCCGCTCCGGTTTTTGTGCGGCAGCCCGTTCCGCGGGCCGGATCCGGTCCGGTTTTTGCGCGGCGGCCCCGATCCGGTCCGATTTTTGCGCGGCGGCCCGTTCCGCGGGCCGGATCCGGTCCGGTTTTTGCGCGGTGGCCCCGATCCGCTCCGGTTTTTGCGCGGTGGCCCCGATCCGCTCCGGTTTTTGCGCGGCGGCCCGTTCCGCGGGCCGGATCCGGTCCGGTTTTTGCGCCGCGGCCCCGAGCCGCTCCGGTTTTTGCGCCGCGGCCCGTTCCGCGGGCCGGATCCGGTCCGGTTTTTGCGCGGCGGCCCCGAGCCGGTCCGGTTTTTGCGCGGCGGCCCGTTCCGCGGGCCGGATCCGCTCCGGTTTTTGCGCGGCGGCCCCGATCCGCTCCGGTTTTTGCGCGGCGGCCCGTTCCGCGGGCCGGATCCGCTCCGGTTTTTGCGCGGCGGCCCCGATCCTGTCCGGTTTTTGCGCGGCGGCCCGTTCCGCGGGCCACATCCGCTCCGGTTTTTGCGCGGTGGCTCCGATCCGGTCCGGTTTTTGCGCGGCGGCCCGTTCCGCGGGCCGGATCCGGTCCGGTTTTTGCGCGGCGGCCCCGAGCCTGTCCGGTTTTTGCGCGGCGGCCCGTTCCGCGGGCCGCATCCGCTCCGGTTTTTGCGCGGCGGCCCCGAGCCGGTCCGGTTTTTGTGCCGCGGCCCTTTCCGCGGGCCGGATCCAGTCCGGTTTTTGCGCCGCGGCCCGTTCCGCGGGCCGGATCCGCTCCGGTTTTTGCGCGGCGGCCCCGATCCGCTCCGGTTTTTGCGCGGCGGCCCGTTCCGCGGGCCGGATCCGCTCCGGTTTTTGCGCGGCGGCCCCGATCCGCTCCGGTTTTTGCGCGGCGGCCCGTTCCGCGGGCCGGAGCCGATCCGGTTTTTGCGCGGCGGCCCCGATCCGGTCCGATTTTTGCGCGGCGGCCCGTTCCGCGGGCCGGATCCGCTCCGGTTTTTGCGCGGCAGCCCCGATCCGATCCGGTTTTTGCGCGGTGGCCCGTTCCGTGGGCCGGATCCGCTCCGCTTTTTGCGCGGCGGCCCCGATCCGCTCCGGTTTTTGCGCGGCGGCCCGTTCCGTGGGCCGCATCCGCTCCGGTTTTTGCGCGGCGGCCACGAGCCGGTCCGGTCTTTGCGCGGCGGCCCGTTCCGCGGGCCGGATCCGATCCGGTTTTTGCGCGGTGGCTCCGATCCGGTCCGATATTTGCGCGGCGGCCCGTTCCGCGGGCCGCATCCGCTCCGCTTTTTGCGCGGCGGCCCCTATCCGGTCCGATTTTTGCGCGGTGGCCCGTTCCGCGGGCCGGATCCGGTCCGGTTTTTGCGCGGCGGCCCCGATCCCGTACGGTTTTTGTGCGGCAGCCCGTTCCGCGGGCCGGAGCCGGTCCGGATTTTGCACGGCGGCCCCGATCCGCTCCGGTTTTTGCGCGGCGGCCCGTTCCGCGGGCCGGATCCGGTCCGGTTTTTGCGCAGTTGCCCCGAGCCGGTCCGGTTTTTGCGCGGCGGCCCGTTCCGCGGGCCGGATCCGCTCCGCTTTTTGCGCGGCGGCGCCGATCCGCGGGCCGGATCCGGTCCGGTTTTTGCGCGGTGGCTCCGAGCCGGTCCGGTTTTTGCCCGGCGGCCCGTTCCGTGGGCCGCATCCAGTCCGGTTTTTGCGCCGCGGCCCGTTCCGCGGGCCGGATCCGCTCCGGTTTTTGCGCGGCGGCCCCGATCCGCTCCGGTTTTTGCGCGGCGGCCCGTTCTGCGGGCAGATCCGCTCCGGTTTTTGCGCGGTGGCCCCGATCCGGTCCGGTTTTTGCGCGGCGGCCCGTTCCGCGGGCCGGATCCGCTCCGCTTTTTGCGCGGCGGCCCCGATCCGCTCCGGTTTTTGTGCGGCAGCCCGTTCCGCGGGCCGGAGCCGGTCCGGTTTTTGCACGGCGGCCCCGATCCGCTCCGGTTTTTGCGCGGCGGCCCGTTCCGCGGGCCGGATCCGGTCCGCTTTTTGCGCGGCGGCCCCGATCCGGTCCGGTTTTTGCGCGGCGGCCCGTTCCGCGGGCCGGATCCGCTCCGGTTTTTGCGCGGCGGCCCCGAGCCGGTCCGGTTTTTGCGCGGCGGCCCGTTCCGCGGGCCGGATCCGCTCCGCTTTTTGCGTGGCGGCCCCGATCCGCTCCGGTTTTTCCGCGGCGGCCCGTTCCGCGGGCTGGATCCGGTCCGGTTTTTGCGCGGCGGCCACGATCCGCTCCGGTTTTTGCGCGGCGGCCCCGTTCCGCGGGCCGGATCCGGTCCGGTTTTTGCGCAGTTGCCCCGAGCCGGTCCGGTTTTTGCGCGGCGGCCCGTTCTGCGGGCCGGATCCGCTCCGGTTTTTGCGCGGTGGCCCCGATCCGCTCCGGTTTTTGCACGGCGGCCCGTTCTGCGGGCCGGATCCGGTCCGGTTTTTGCGCGGCGGCCCCGATCCGCTCCGGTTTTTGCGCGGCGGCCCGTTCCGCGGGCCGGATCCGCTCCGGTTTTTGCGCGGCGGCCCCGATCCGGTCCGGTTTTTGCCCGGCGGCCCCTTCCGCGGGCCGTATCCGCTCCGGTTTTTGCGCGGTGGCTCCGATCCGGTCCGGTTTTTGCCCGGCGGCCCCTTACGTGGGCCGCATCCAGTCCGGTTTTTGCGCGGCGGCCCGTTCCGCGGGCCGGAGCCGGTCCGGTTTTTGCGCGGCGGCCCCGATCCTGTCCGGTTTTTGCGCGGCGGCCCGTTCTGCGGGCCGGATCCGCTCCGGTTTTTGCGCGGTGGCCCCGATCCGGTCCGGTTTTTGCGCGGCGGCCCGTTCCGCGTGCCGGATCCGCTCCGGTTTTTGCGCGGCGGCCCCGATCCGCTCCGGTTTTTGTGCGGCAGCCCGTTCCGCGGGCCGGATCCGCTCCGGTTTTTGCGCGGCGGTCCCGATCCGGTCCGATTTTTGCGCGGCGGCCCGTTCCGCGGGCCGGATCCGGTCCGGTTTTTGCGCGGTGGCCCCGATCCGCTCCGGTTTTTGCGCGGTGGCCCCGATCCGCTCCGGTTTTTGCGCTGCGGCCCGTTCCGCGGGCCGGATCCGCTCCGCTTTTTGCGCGGCGGCCCCGAGCCGCTCCGGTTTTTGCGCCGCGGCCCGTTCCGCGGGCCGGATCCGGTCCGGTTTTTGCGCGGCGGCCCCGAGCCGGTCCGGTTTTTGCGCGGCGGCCCGTTCCGCGGGCCGGATCCGCTCCGGTTTTTGCGCGGCGGCCCCGATCCGCTCCGGTTTTTGCGCGGCGGCCCGTTCCGCGGGCCGGATCCGCTCCGGTTTTTGCGCGGCGGCCCCGATCCTGTCCGGTTTTTGCGCGGCGGCCCGTTCCGCGGGCCACATCCGCTCCGGTTTTTGCGCGGTGGCTCCGATCCGGTCCGGTTTTTGCGCGGCGGCCCGTTCCGCGGGCCGGATCCGGTCCGGTTTTTGCTCGGCGGCCCCGAGCCTGTCCGGTTTTTGCGCGGCGGCCCGTTCCGCGGGCCGGATCCGCTCCGGTTTTTGCGCGGCGGCCCCGAGCCGGTCCGGTTTTTGTGCCGCGGCCCTTTCCGCGGGCCGGATCCGCTCCGGTTTTTGCGCCGCGGCCCGTTCCGCGGGCCGGATCCGCTCCGGTTTTTGCGCGGCGGCCCCGATCCGCTCCGGTTTTTGCGCGGCGGCCCGTTCCGCGGGCCGGATCCGCTCCGGTTTTTGCGCAGTTGCCCCGAGCCGGTCCGGTTTTTGCACGGCGGCCCGTTCTGCGGGCCGGATCCGCTCCGGTTTTTGCGCGGCGGCCCCGATCCGCTCCGGTTTTTGCGCGGCGGCCCGTTCCGCGGGCTGGATCCGCTCCGGTTTTTGCGCGGCGGCCCCGATCCGCTCCGGTTTTTGCGCGGCGGCCCGTTCTGCGGGCCGGATCCGGTCCGGTTTTTGCGCGGCGGCCCCGTTATGCGGGCCGGATCCGGTCCGGTTTTTGCGCGGCGGCCAGTTCCGCGGGCCGGATCCGGTCCGGTTTTTGCGCGGCGGCCCCGATCCCGTACGGTTTTTGTGCGGCAGCCCGTTCCGCGGGCCGGAGCCGGTCCGGTTTTTGCACGGCGGCCCCGATCCGCTCTGGTTTTTGCGCGGCGGCCCGTTCCGCGGGCCGGATCCGCTCCGGTTTTTGCGCAGTTGCCCCGAGCCGGTCCGGTTTTTGCACGGCGGCCCGTTCTGCGGGCCGGATCCGCTCCGCTTTTTGCGCGGCGGCCCCGATCCGCTCCGGTTTTTGCGCGGCGGCCCGTTCCGCGGGCTGGATCCGCTCCGGTTTTTGCGCGGCGGCCCCGATCCGCTCCGGTTTTTGCGCGGCGGCCCGTTCTGCGGGCCGGATCCGCTCCGCTTTTTGCGCGGCGGCCCCGATCCGCTCCGGTTTTTGCGCGGCGGCCCGTTCCGCGGGCCGGATCCGCTCCGGTTTTTGCGCGGCGGCCCCGATCCACTCCGGTTTTTGCGCGGCGGCCCGTTCCGCGGGCCGGATCCGCTCCGGTTTTTGCGCGGTGTCTCCGATCCGGTCCGGTTTTTGCCCGGCGGCCCGTTCCGTGGGCCGCATCCAGTCCGGTTTTTGCGCGGCGGCCCGTTCCGCGGGCCGGATCCGCTCCGGTTTTTGCGCGGCGGCCCCGATCCACTCCGGTTTTTGCGCGGCGGCCCGTTCTGCGGGCCGGATCCGCTCCGGTTTTTGCGCGGTGGCCCCGATCCGGTCCGGTTTTTGCGCAGCGGCCCGTTCCGCGGGCCGGATCCGCTCCGGTTTTTGCGCGGCGGCCCCGATCCGCTCCGGTTTTTGTGCGGCAGCCCGTTCCGCGGGCCGGATCCGCTCCGGTTTTTGCGCGGCGGCCCCGATCCGGTCCGATTTTTGCGCGGCGGCCCGTTCCGCGGGCCGGATCCGGTCCGGTTTTTGCGCGGTGGCCCCGATCCGCTCCGGTTTTTGCGCGGTGGCCCCGATCCGGTCCGGTTTTTGCGCGGCGGCCCGTTCCGCGGGCCGGATCCGCTCCGGTTTTTGCGCGGCGGCCCCGAGCCGCTCCGGTTTTTGCGCCGCGGCCCGTTCCGCGGGCCGCATCCGCTCCGGTTTTTGCGCGGCGGCCCCGAGCCGGTCCGGTTTTTGCGCGGCGGCCCGTTCCGCGGGCCGGATCCGCTCCGGTTTTTGCGCGGCGGCCCCGATCCTGTCCGGTTTTTGCGCGGCGGCCCGTTCCGCGGGCCGGATCCGCTCCGGTTTTTGCGCGGCGGCCCCGATCCACTCTGGTTTTTGCGCGGCGGCCCGTTCCGCGGGCCGGATCCGCTCCGGTTTTTGCGCGGTGGCTCCGATCCGGTCCGGTTTTTGCGCGGCGGCCCGTTCCGCGGGCCGGATCCGGTCCGGTTTTTGCGCGGCGGCCCCGATCCGCTCCGGTTTTTGCGCGGCGGCCCGTTCCGCGGGCCGGATCCGCTCCGGTTTTTGCGCGGCGGCCCCGAGCCGGTCCGGTTTTTGCGCGGCGGCCCGTTCCGCGGGCCGGAGCCGATCCGGTTTTTGCGCGGCGGCCCCGATCCGGTCCGATTTTTGCGCGGCGGCCCGTTCCGCGGGCCGGATCCGGTCCGGTTTTTGCGCGGCAGCCCCGATCCGATCCGGTTTTTGCGCGGTGGCCCGTTCCGTGGGCCGGATCCGCTCCCCTTTTTGCGCGGCGGCCCCGATCCGCTCCGGTTTTTGCGCCGCGGCCCGTTCCGTGGGCCGCATCCGGTCCGGTTTTTGCGCGGCGGCCACGAGCCGGTCCGGTCTTTGCGCGGCGGCCCGTTCCGCGGGCCGGATCCGATCCGGTTTTTGCGCAGTGGCTCCGATCCGGTCCGATATTTGCGCGGCGGCCCGTTCCGCGGGCCGGATCCGCTCCGCTTTTTGCGCGGCGGCCCCGATCCGGTCCGATTTTTGCGCGGTGGCCAGTTCCGCGGGCCGGATCCGGTCCGGTTTTTGCGCGGCGGCCCCGATCCCGTACGGTTTTTGTGCGGCAGCCCGTTCCGCGGGCCGGAGCCGGTCCGGTTTTTGCACGGCGGCCCCGATCCGCTCCGGTTTTTGCGCGGCGGCCCGTTCCGCGGGCCGGATCCGGTCCGGTTTTTGCACAGTTGCCCCGAGCCGGTCCGGTTTTTTGCGCGGCGGCCCGTTCTGCGGGCCGGATCCGCTCCGCTTTTTGCGCGGCGGCCCCGATCCGCTCCGGTTTTTGCGCGGCGGCCCGTTCCGCGGGCCGCATCCGCTCCGGTTTTTGCGCGGCGGCCCCTAGCCGCTCCGGTTTTTGCGCGGCGGCCCGTTCTGCGGGCCGGATCCGCTCCGGTTTTTGCGCGGCGGCCCCGATCCGCTCCGGTTTTTGCGCGGCGGCCCGTTCCGCGGGCCGGATCCGCTCCGGTTTTTGCGCGGCGGCCCCGATCCACTCCGGTTTTTGCGCGGCGGCCCCTTCCGCGGGCCGGATCCGCTCCGGTTTTTGCGCGGTGGCTCCGAGCCGGTCCGGTTTTTGCGCGGCGGCCCGTTCCGTGGGCCGCATCCAGTCCGGTTTTTGCGCCGCGGCCCGTTCCGCGGGCCGGATCCGCTCCGGTTTTTGCGCGGCGGCCCCGATCCGCTCCGGTTTTTGCGCGGCGGCCCGTTCTGCGGGCCGGATCCGCTCCGGTTTTTGCGCGGTGGCCCCGATCCGGTCCGGTTTTTGCGCGGCGGCCCGTTCCGCGGGCCGGATCCGCTCCGCTTTTTGCGCGGCGGCCCCGATCCGCTCCGGTTTTTGTGCGGCAGCCCGTTCCGCGGGCCGGAGCCGGTCCGGTTTTTGCGCGGCGGCCCCAATCCGCTCCGGTTTTTGCGCGGCGGCCCCTTCCGCGGGCCGCATCCGGTCCGGTTTTTGCGCGGCGGCCCCGATCCGGTCCGGTTTTTGCGCGGCGGCCCGTTCCGCGGGCCGGATCCGCTCCGGTTTTTGCGCGGCGGCACCGAGCCGCTCCGGTTTTTGCGCGGCGGCCCGTTCTGCGGGCCGGATCCGCTCCGGTTTTTGCGCGGCGGCCCCGAGCCGCTCCAGTTTTTGCGCGGCGGCCCGTTCCGCGGGCCGGATCCGCTCCGGTTTTTGCGCGGTGGCCCCGAGCCGCTCCGGTTTTTGCGCGGCGGCCCGTTCTGCGGGCCGGATCCGCTCCGCTTTTTGCGCGGCGGCCCCGATCCGCTCCGGTTTTTCCGCGGAGGCCCGTTATGTGGGCCGGAACCGGTCCGGTTTTTGCGCGGCGGCCTGTTCCGCGGGCCGGATCCGGTCCGGTTTTTGCGCGGCGGCCCCGATCCCGTACGGTTTTTGCGCGGCGGCCCGTTCCGCGGGCCGGATCCGCTCCGGTTTTTGCGCAGTTGCCCCGAGCCGGTCCGGTTTTTGCGCGGCGGCCCGTTCTGCGGGCCGGATCCGCTCCGGTTTTTGCGCGGCGGCCCCAATCCGCTCCGGTTTTTGCGCGGCGGCCCGTTCCGCGGGCTGGATCCGCTCCGGTTTTTGCGCGGCGGCCCCGATCCGCTCCGGTTTTTGCGCGGCGGCCCGTTCTGCGGGCCGGATCCGGTCCGGTTTTTGCGCGGCGGCCCCGATCCGCTCCGGTTTTTGCGCGGCGGCCCGTTCCGCGGGCCGGATCCGCTCCGGTTTTTGCGCGGCGGCCCCGATCCACTCCGGTTTTTGCGCGGCGGCCCATTCCGCGGGCCGGATCCGCTCCGGTTTTTGCGCGGTGGCTCCGAGCCGGTCCGGTTTTTGCCCGGCGGCCCGTTCTGCGGGCCGGATCCGCTCCGGTTTTTGCGCGGTGGCCCCGATCCGGTCCGGTTTTTGCGCGGCGGCCCCTTCCGCGGGCCGGATCCGCTCCGGTTTTTGCGCGGTGGCTCCGAGCCGGTCCGGTTTTTGCCCGGCGGACCGTTCCGCGGGCCGGAGCCGGTCCGGTTTTTGCACGGCGGCCCCGATCCGCTCCGGTTTTTGCGCGGCGGCCCGTTCCGCGGGCCGGATCCGCTCCGGTTTTTGCGCGGCGGCCCCGATCCGGTCCGGTTTTTGCGCGGCGGCCCGTTCCGCGGGCCGGATCCGCTCCGGTTTTTGCGCGGCGGCACCGAGCCGGTCCGGTTTTTGCGCGGCAGCCCGTTCTGCGGGCCGGATCCGCTCCGGTTTTTGGGCGGCGACCCCGAGCCGCTCCAGTTTTTGCGCGGCGGGCCGTTCCGCGGGCCGGATCCGCTCCTGTTTTTGCGCGGCGGCCCCGAGCCGGTCCGGTTTTTGCGCGGCGGCCCGTTCCGCGGGCCGGATCCGCTCCGCTTTTTGCGCGGCGGCCCCGATCCGCTCCGGTTTTTGCGCGGCGGCCCGTTCCGCGGGCTGGATCCGGTCCGGTTTTTGCGCGGCGGCCACGATCCGCTCCGGTTTTTGCGCGGCGGCCCCGTTCTGCGGGCCGGATCCGGTCCGGTTTTTGCGCGGCGGCCTGTTCCGCGGGCCGGATCCGGTCCGGTTTTTGCGCGGCGGCCCCGATCCTGTCCGGTTTTTGCGCGGCGGCCCGTTCCGCGGGCCGGATCCGCTCCGGTTTTTGCGCGGCGGCCCCGATCCACTCTGGTTTTTGCGCGGCGGCCCGTTCCGCGGGCCGGATCCGCTCCGGTTTTTGCGCGGTGGCTCCGATCCGGTCCGGTTTTTGCGCGGCGGCCCGTTCCGCGGGCCGGATCCGGTCCGGTTTTTGCGCGGCGGCCCCGATCCGCTCCGGTTTTTGCGCGGCGGCCCGTTCCGCGGGCCGGATCCGCTCCGGTTTTTGCGCGGCGGCCCCGAGCCGCTCCGGTTTTTGCGCGGCGGCCCGTTCCGCGGGCCGGAGCCGATCCGGTTTTTGCGCGGCGGCCCCGATCCGGTCCGATTTTTGCGCGGCGGCCCGTTCCGCGGGCCGGATCCGGTCCGGTTTTTGCGCGGCAGCCCCGATCCGATCCGGTTTTTGCGCGGTGGCCCGTTCCGTGGGCCGGATCCGCTCCCCTTTTTGCGCGGCGGCCCCGATCCGCTCCGGTTTTTGCGCCGCGGCCCGTTCCGTGGGCCGCATCCGGTCCGGTTTTTGCGCGGCGGCCACGAGCCGGTCCGGTCTTTGCGCGGCGGCCCGTTCCGCGGGCCGGATCCGATCCGGTTTTTGCGCAGTGGCTCCGATCCGGTCCGATATTTGCGCGGCGGCCCGTTCCGCGGGCCGGATCCGCTCCGCTTTTTGCGCGGCGGCCCCGATCCGGTCCGGTTTTTGCGCGGCGGCCCGTTCCGCGGGCCGGATCCGCTCCGGTTTTTGCGCGGCGGCCCCGATCCCGTACGGTTTTTGTGCGGCAGCCCGTTCCGCGGGCCGGAGCCGGTCCGGTTTTTGCACGGCGGCCCCGATCCGCTCCGGTTTTTGCGCGGCGGCCCGTTCCGCGGGCCGGATCCGGTCCGGTTTTTGCGCAGTTGCCCCGAGCCGGTCCGGTTTTTGCGCGGCGGCCCGTTCTGCGGGCCGGATCCGCTCCGCTTTTTGCGCGGCGGCCCCGATCCGCTCCGGTTTTTGCGCGGCGGCCCGTTCCGCGGGCTGGATCCGCTCCGGTTTTTGCGCGGCGGCCCCGATCCGCTCCGGTTTTTGCGCGGCGGCCCGTTCTGCGGGCCGGATCCGCTCCGGTTTTTGCGCGGTGGCTCCGAGCCGGTCCGGTTTTTGCCCGGCGGCCCGTTCCGTGGGCCGCATCCAGTCCGGTTTTTGCGCCGCGGCCCGTTCCGCGGGCCGGATCCGCTCCGGTTTTTGCGCGGCGGCCCCGATCCGCTCCGGTTTTTGCGCGGCGGCCCGTTCTGCGGGCCGGATCCGCTCCGGTTTTTGCGCGGTGGCCCCGATCCGGTCCGGTTTTTGCGCGGCGGCCCGTTCCGCGGGCCGGATCCGCTCCGCTTTTTGCGCGGCGGCCCCGATCCGCTCCGGTTTTTGTGCGGCAGCCCGTTCCGCGGGCCGGAGCCGGTCCGGTTTTTGCACGGCGGCCCCGATCCGCTCCGGTTTTTGCGCGGCGGCCCGTTCCGCGGGCCGGATCCGCTCCGGTTTTTGCGCGGCGGCCCCGATCCGGTCCGGTTTTTGCGCCGCGGCCCGTTCCGCGGGCCGGATCCGCTCCGGTTTTTGCGCGGCGGCACCGAGCCGCTCCGGTTTTTGCGCGGCGGCCCGTTCTGCGGGCCGGATCCGCTCCGGTTTTTGGGCGGCGGCCCCGAGCCGCTCCAGTTTTTGCGCGGCGGCCCGTTCCGCGGGCCGGATCCGCTCCGGTTTTTGCGCGGTGGCCCCGAGCCGCTCCGGTTTTTGCGCGGCGGCCCGTTCTGCGGGCCGGATCCGCTCCGGTTTTTGCGCGGCGGCCCCGATCCGCTCCGGTTTTTCCGCGGAGGCCCGTTATGCGGGCCGGATCCGGTCCGGTTTTTGCGCGGCGGCACCGAGCCTGTCCGGTTTTTGCGCGGCGGCCCCGTTCTGCGGGCCGGATCCGGTCCGGTTTTTGCGCGGCGGCCTGTTCCGCGGGCCGGATCCGGTCCGGTTTTTGCGCGGCGGCCCCGATCCCGTACGGTTTTTGCGCGGCGGCCCGTTCCGCGGGCCGGATCCGGTCCGGTTTTTGCGCAGTTGCCCCGAGCCGGTCCGGTTTTTGCGCGGCGGCCCGTTCTGCGGGCCGGATCCGCTCCGGTTTTTGCGCGGCGGCCCCAATCCGCTCCGGTTTTTGCGCGGCGGCCCGTTCCGCGGGCTGGATCCGCTCCGGTTTTTGCGCGGCGGCCCCGATCCGCTCCGGTTTTTGCGCGGCGGCCCGTTCTGCGGGCCGGATCCGGTCCGGTTTTTGCGCGGCGCCCCGATCCGCTCCGGTTTTTGCGCGGCGGCCCGTTCCGCGGGCCGGATCCGCTCCGGTTTTTGCGCGGCGGCCCCGATCCACTCCGGTTTTTGCGCGGCGGCCCATTCCGCGGGCCGGATCCGCTCCGGTTTTTGCACGGTGGCTCCGAGCCGGTCCGGTTTTTGCCCGGCGGCCCGTTCTGCGGGCCGGATCCGCTCCGGTTTTTGCGCGGTGGCCCCGATCCGGTCCGGTTTTTGCGCGGCGGCCCCTTCCGCGGGCCGGATCCGCTCCGGTTTTTGCGCGGTGGCTCCGAGCCGGTCCGGTTTTTGCCCGGCGGACCGTTCCGCGGGCCGGAGCCGGTCCGGTTTTTGCACGGCGGCCCCGATCCGCTCCGGTTTTTGCGCGGCGGCCCGTTCCGCGGGCCGGATCCGCTCCGGTTTTTGCGCGGCGGCCCCGATCCGGTCCGGTTTTTGCGCGGCGGCCCGTTCCGCGGGCCGGATCCGCTCCGCTTTTTGCGCGGCGGCCCCGAGCCGGTCCGGTTTTTGCGCGGCGGCCCGTTCCGCGGGCCGGATCCGCTCCGCTTTTTGCGCGGCGGCCCCGATCCGCTCCGGTTTTTCCGCGGCGGCCCGTTCCGCGGGCTGGATCCGGTCCGGTTTTTGCGCGGCGGCCACGATCCGCTCCGGTTTTTGCGCGGCGGCCCCGTTCTGCGGGCCGGATCCGGTCCGGTTTTTGCGCGGCGGCCTGTTCCGCGGGCCGGATCCGGTCCGGTTTTTGCGCGGCGGCCCCGATCCTGTCCGGTTTTTGCGCGGCGGCCCGTTCCGCGGGCCGGATCCGCTCCGGTTTTTGCGCGGCGGCCCCGATCCACTCTGGTTTTTGCGCGGCGGCCCGTTCCGCGGGCCGGATCCGCTCCGGTTTTTGCGCGGTGGCTCCGATCCGGTCCGGTTTTTGCGCGGCGGCCCGTTCCGCGGGCCGGATCCGGTCCGGTTTTTGCGCGGCGGCCCCGATCCCGTACGGTTTTTGTGCGGCAGCCCGTTCCGCGGGCCGGAGCCGGTCCGGTTTTTGCACGGCGGCCCCGATCCGCTCCGGTTTTTGCGCGGCGGCCCGTTCCGCGGGCCGGATCCGGTCCGGTTTTTGCGCAGTTGCCCCGAGCCGGTCCGGTTTTTGCGCGGCGGCCCGTTCTGCGGGCCGGATCCGCTCCGCTTTTTGCGCGGCGGCCCCGATCCGCTCCGGTTTTTGCGCGGCGGCCCGTTCCGCGGGCTGGATCCGCTCCGGTTTTTGCGCGGCGGCCCCGATCCGCTCCGGTTTTTGCGCGGCGGCCCGTTCTGCGGGCCGGATCCGCTCCGGTTTTTGCGCGGTGGCTCCGAGCCGGTCCGGTTTTTGCCCGGCGGCCCGTTCCGTGGGCCGCATCCAGTCCGGTTTTTGCGCCGCGGCCCGTTCCGCGGGCCGGATCCGCTCCGGTTTTTGCGCGGCGGCCCCGATCCGCTCCGGTTTTTGCGCGGCGGCCCGTTCTGCGGGCCGGATCCGCTCCGGTTTTTGCGCGGTGGCCCCGATCCGCTCCGGTTTTTGCGCGGCGGCCCGTTCCGCGGGCCGGATCCGCTCCGCTTTTTGCGCGGCGGCCCCGATCCGCTCCGGTTTTTGTGCGGCAGCCCGTTCCGCGGGCCGGAGCCGGTCCGGTTTTTGCACGGCGGCCCCGATCCGCTCCGGTTTTTGCGCGGCGGCCCGTTCCGCGGGCCGGATCCGCTCCGGTTTTTGCGCGGCGGCCCCGATCCGGTCCGGTTTTTGCGCGGCGGCCCGTTCCGCGGGCCGGATCCGCTCCGGTTTTTGCGCGGCGGCACCGAGCCGCTCCGGTTTTTGCGCGGCGGCCCGTTCTGCGGGCCGGATCCGCTCCGGTTTTTGGGCGGCGGCCCCGAGCCGCTCCAGTTTTTGCGCGGCGGCCCGTTCCGCGGGCCGGATCCGCTCCGGTTTTTGCGCGGTGGCCCCGAGCCGCTCCGGTTTTTGCGCGGCGGCCCGTTCTGCGGGCCGGATCCGCTCCGCTTTTTGCGCGGCGGCCCCGATCCGCTCCGGTTTTTCCGCGGAGGCCCGTTATGCGGGCCGGATCCGGTCCGGTTTTTGCGCGGCGGCACCGAGCCTGTCCGGTTTTTGCGCGGCGGCCCCGTTCTGCGGGCCGGATCCGGTCCGGTTTTTGCGCGGCGGCCTGTTCCGCGGGCCGGATCCGGTCCGGTTTTTGCGCGGCGGCCCCGATCCCGTACGGTTTTTGCGCGGCGGCCCGTTCCGCGGGCCGGATCCGGTCCGGTTTTTGCGCAGTTGCCCCGAGCCGGTCCGGTTTTTGCGCGGCGGCCCGTTCTGCGGGCCGGATCCGCTCCGGTTTTTGCGCGGCGGCCCCAATCCGCTCCGGTTTTTGCGCGGCGGCCCGTTCCGCGGGCTGGATCCGCTCCGGTTTTTGCGCGGCGGCCCCGATCCGCTCCGGTTTTTGCGCGGCGGCCCGTTCTGCGGGCCGGATCCGGTCCGGTTTTTGCGCGGCGCCCCGATCCGCTCCGGTTTTTGCGCGGCGGCCCGTTCCGCGGGCCGGATCCGCTCCGGTTTTTGCGCGGCGGCCCCGATCCACTCCGGTTTTTGCGCGGCGGCCCATTCCGCGGGCCGGATCCGCTCCGGTTTTTGCACGGTGGCTCCGAGCCGGTCCGGTTTTTGCCCGGCGGCCCGTTCTGCGGGCCGGATCCGCTCCGGTTTTTGCGCGGTGGCCCCGATCCGGTCCGGTTTTTGCGCGGCGGCCCCTTCCGCGGGCCGGATCCGCTCCGGTTTTTGCGCGGTGGCTCCGAGCCGGTCCGGTTTTTGCCCGGCGGACCGTTCCGCGGGCCGGAGCCGGTCCGGTTTTTGCACGGCGGCCCCGATCCGCTCCGGTTTTTGCGCGGCGGCCCGTTCCGCGGGCCGGATCCGCTCCGGTTTTTGCGCGGCGGCCCCGATCCGGTCCGGTTTTTGCGCGGCGGCCCGTTCCGCGGGCCGGATCCGCTCCGGTTTTTGCGCGGCGGCCCCGAGCCGGTCCGGTTTTTGCGCGGCGGCCCGTTCCGCGGGCCGGATCCGCTCCGCTTTTTGCGCGGCGGCCCCGATCCGCTCCGGTTTTTGCGCGGCGGCCCGTTCCGCGGGCTGGATCCGGTCCGGTTTTTGCGCGGCGGCCACGATCCGCTCCGGTTTTTGCGCGGCGGCCCCGTTCTGCGGGCCGGATCCGGTCCGGTTTTTGCGCGGCGGCCTGTTCCGCGGGCCGGATCCGGTCCGGTTTTTGCGCGGCGGCCCCGATCCTGTCCGGTTTTTGCGCGGCGGCCCGTTCCGCGGGCCGGATCCGCTCCGGTTTTTGCGCGGCGGCCCCGATCCACTCTGGTTTTTGCGCGGCGGCCCGTTCCGCGGGCCGGATCCGCTCCGGTTTTTGCGCGGTGGCTCCGATCCGGTCCGGTTTTTGCGCGGCGGCCCGTTCCGCGGGCCGGATCCGGTCCGGTTTTTGCGCGGCGGCCCCGATCCGCTCCGGTTTTTGCGCGGCGGCCCGTTCCGCGGGCCGGATCCGCTCCGGTTTTTGCGCGGCGGCCCCGAGCCGCTCCGGTTTTTGCGCGGCGGCCCGTTCCGCGGGCCGGAGCCGATCCGGTTTTTGCGCGGCGGCCCCGATCCGGTCCGATTTTTGCGCGGCGGCCCGTTCCGCGGGCCGGATCCGGTCCGGTTTTTGCGCGGCAGCCCCGATCCGATCCGGTTTTTGCGCGGTGGCCCGTTCCGTGGGCCGGATCCGCTCCCCTTTTTGCGCGGCGGCCCCGATCCGCTCCGGTTTTTGCGCCGCGGCCCGTTCCGTGGGCCGCATCCGGTCCGGTTTTTGCGCGGCGGCCACGAGCCGGTCCGGTCTTTGCGCGGCGGCCCGTTCCGCGGGCCGGATCCGATCCGGTTTTTGCGCAGTGGCTCCGATCCGGTCCGATATTTGCGCGGCGGCCCGTTCCGCGGGCCGGATCCGCTCCGCTTTTTGCGCGGCGGCCCCGATCCGGTCCGATTTTTGCGCGGTGGCCCGTTCCGCGGGCCGGATCCGGTCCGGTTTTTGCGCGGCGGCCCCGATCCCGTACGGTTTTTGTGCGGCAGCCCGTTCCGCGGGCCGGAGCCGGTCCGGTTTTTGCACGGCGGCCCCGATCCGCTCTGGTTTTTGCGCGGCGGCCCGTTCCGCGGGCCGGATCGGGTCCGGTTTTTGCGCAGTTGCCCCGAGCCGGTCCGGTTTTTGCGCGGCGGCCCGTTCTGCGGGCCGGATCCGCTCCGCTTTTTGCGCGGCGGCCCCGATCCGCTCCGGTTTTTGCGCGGCGGCCCGTTCCGCGGGCTGGATCCGCTCCGGTTTTTGCGCGGCGGCCCCGATCCGGTCCGGTTTTTGCGCGGCGGCCCGTTCTGCGGGCCGGATCCGGTCCGGTTTTTGCGCGGCGGCCCCGATCCGCTCCGGTTTTTGCGCGGCGGCCCGTTCCGCGGGCCGGATCCGCTCCGGTTTTTGCGCGGTGGCCCCGATCCACTCCGGTTTTTGCGCGGCGGCCCCTTCCGCGGGCCGGATCCGCTCCGGTTTTTGCGCGGTGGCTCCGATCCGGTCCGGTTTTTGCCCGGCGGCCCGTTCCGTGGGCCGCATCCAGTCCGGTTTTTGCGCGGCGGCCCGTTCCGCGGGCCGGATCCGCTCCGGTTTTTGCGCGGCGGCCCCGATCCTGTCCGGTTTTTGCGCGGCGGCCCGTTCTGCGGGCCGGATCCGCTCCGGTTTTTGCGCGGTGTCTCCGAGCCGGTCCGGTTTTTGCGCAGCGGCCCGTTCCGTGGGCCGGATCCGCTCCGGTTTTTGCGCGGCGGCCCCGATCCGCTCCGGTTTTTGTGCGGCAGCCCGTTCCGCGGGCCGGATCCGCTCCGGTTTTTGCGCGGCGGCCCCGATCCGGTCCGATTTTTGCGCGGCGGCCCGTTCCGCGGGCCGGATCCGCTCCGGTTTTTGCGCGGTGGCCCCGATCCGCTCCGGTTTTTGCGCGGTGGCCCCGATCCGCTCCGGTTTTTGCGCGGCGGCCCGTTCCGCGGGCCGGATCTGCTCCGGTTTTTGCGCGGCGGCGCCGAGCCACTCCGGTTTTTGCGCCGCGGCCCGTTCCGCGGGCCGGATCCGCTCCGGTTTTTGCGCGGCGGCCCCGATCCTGTCCGGTTTTTGCGCGGCGGCCCGTTCCGCGGGCCGCATCCAGTCCGGTTTTTGCGCGGCGGCCCCGATCCGCTCCGGTTTTTGCGCCGCGGCCCGTTCCGCGGGCCGGATCCGCTCCGGTTTTTGCGCGGCGGCCCCGATCCGCTCCGGTTTTTGTGCCGCGGCCCGTTCCGCGGGCCGGATCCGCTCCGGTTTTTGCGCGGCGGGCCCGATCCGCTCCGGTTTTTGCGCGGCGGCCCGTTCTGCGGGCCGGATCCGCTCCGGTTTTTGCGCGGTGGCCCCGATCCGGTCCGGTTTTTGCGCGGCGGCCCGTTCCGCGTGCCGGATCCGCTCCGGTTTTTGCGCGGCGGCCCCGATCCGCTCCGGTTTTTGCGCGGTGGCCCGTTCCGCGGGCCGGATCCGCTCCGGTTTTTGCGCGGCGGCCCCGATCCGGTCCGATTTTTGCGCGGCGGCCCGTTCCGCGGGCCGGATCCGGTCCGGTTTTTGCGCGGTGGCCCCGATCCGCTCCGGTTTTTGCGCGGTGGCCCCGATCCGCTCCGGTTTTTGCGCGGCGGCCCGTTCCGCGGGCCGGATCCGCTCCGGTTTTTGCGCGGCGGCCCCGAGCCGCTCCGGTTTTTGCGCCGCGGCCCGTTCCGCGGGCCGCATCCGCTCCGGTTTTTGCGCGGCGGCCCCGAGCCGGTCCGGTTTTTGCGCGGCGGCCCGTTCCGCGGGCCGGATCCGCTCCGGTTTTTGCGCGGCGGCCCCGATCCGCTCCGGTTTTTGCGCGGCGGCGCGTTCCGCGGGCCGGATCCGCTCCGGTTTTTGCGCGGCGGCCCCGATCCTGTCCGGTTTTTGCGCGGCGGCCCGTTCCGCGGGCCACATCCGCTCCGGTTTTTGCGCGGTGGCTCCGATCCGGTCCGGTTTTTGCGCGGCGGCCCGTTCCGCGGGCCGGATCCGGTCCGGTTTTTGCGCGGCGGCCCCGAGCCTGTCCGGTTTTTGCGCGGCGGCCCGTTCCGCGGGCCGCATCCGCTCCGGTTTTTGCGCGGCGGCCCCGAGCCGGTCCGGTTTTTGTGCCGCGGCCCTTTCCGCGGGCCGGATCCGCTCCGGTTTTTGCGCCGCGGCCCGTTCCGCGGGCCGGATCCGCTCCGGTTTTTGCGCGGCGGCCCCGATCCGCTCCGGTTTTTGCGCGGCGGCCCGTTCCGCGGGCCGGATCCGCTCCGGTTTTTGCGCGGCGGCCCCGATCCGGTCCGGTTTTTGCGCGGCGGCCCGTTCCGCGGGCCGGAGCCGATCCGGTTTTTGCGCGGCGGCCCCGATCCGGTCCGATTTTTGCGCGGCGGCCCGTTCCGCGGGCCGGATCCGCTCCGGTTTTTGCGCGGCAGCCCCGATCCGATCCGGTTTTTGCGCGGTGGCCCGTTCCGTGGGCCGGATCCGCTCCGCTTTTTGCGCGGCGGCCCCGATCCGCTCCGGTTTTTGCGCGGCGGCCCGTTCCGTGGGCCGCATCCGCTCCGGTTTTTGCGCGGCGGCCACGAGCCGGTCCGGTCTTTGCGCGGCGGCCCGTTCCGCGGGCCGGATCCGATCCGGTTTTTGCGCGGTGGCTCCGATCCGGTCCGATATTTGCGCGGCGGCCCGTTCCGCGGGCCGCATCCGCTCCGCTTTTTGCGCGGCGGCCCCGATCCGGTCCGATTTTTGTGCGGTGGCCCGTTCCGCGGGCCGGATCCGGTCCGGTTTTTGCGCGGCGGCCCCGATCCCGTACGGTTTTTGTGCGGCAGCCCGTTCCGCGGGCCGGAGCCGGTCCGGTTTTTGCACGGCGGCCCCGATCCGCTCCGGTTTTTGCGCGGCGGCCCGTTCCGCGGGCCGGATCCGGTCCGGTTTTTGCGCAGTTGCCCCGAGCCGGTCCGGTTTTTGCGCGGCGGCCCGTTCTGCGGGCCGGATCCGCTCCGCTTTTTGCGCGGCGGCCCCGATCCGCTCCGGTTTTTGCGCGGCGGCCCGTTCCGCGGGCCGGATCCGGTCCGGTTTTTGCGCGGTGGCTCCGAGCCGGTCCGGTTTTTGCCCGGCGGCCCCTTCCGTGGGCCGCATCCAGTCCGGTTTTTGCGCCGCGGCCCGTTCCGCGGGCCGGATCCGCTCCGGTTTTTGCGCGGCAGCCCGTTCTGCGGGCAGATCCGCTCCGGTTTTTGCGCGGTGGCCCCGATCCGGTCCGGTTTTTGCGCGGCGGCCCGTTCCGCGGGCCGGATCCGCTCCGGTTTTTGCGCGGCGGCCCCGATCCGCTCCGGTTTTTGTGCGGCAGCCCGTTCCGCGGGCCGGATCCGGTCCGGTTTTTGCGCGGCGGCTCCGATCCGCTCCGGTTTTTGCGCGGCGGCCCGTTCCGCGGGCCGGATCCAGTCCGGTTTTTGCGCGGCGGCCCCGATCCACTCCGGTTTTTGCGCGGCGGCCCCTTCCGCGGGCCGGATCCGGTCCGGTTTTTGCGCGGCGGCCCCGATCCGCTCCGGTTTTTGCGCGGCGGCCCGTTCCGCGGGCCGGATCCGCTCCGGTTTTTGCGCGGCGGCACCGAGCCGGTCCGGTTTTTGCGCGGCGGCCCGTTCTGCGGGCCGGATCCGCTCCGGTTTTTGCGCGGCGGCCCCGAGCCGCTCCGGTTTTTGCGCGGCGGCCCGTTCCGCGGGCCGGATCCGCTCCGGTTTTTGCGCAGTTGCCCCGAGCCGGTCCGGTTTTTGCGCGGCGGCCCGTTCCGCGGGCCGGATCCGCTCCGCTTTTTGCGCGGCGGCCCCGATCCGGTCCGGTTTTTCCGCGGCGGCCCGTTCCGCGGGCTGGATCCGGTCCGGTTTTTGCGCGGCGGCCACGATCCGCTCCGGTTTTTGCGCGGCGGCCCCGTTCTGCGGGCCGGATCCGGTCCGGTTTTTGCGCGGCGGCCCGTTCCGCGGGCCGGATCCGGTCCGGTTTTTGCGCGGCGGCCCCGATCCTGTCCGGTTTTTGTGCGGCAGCCCGTTCCGCGGGCCGGAGCCGGTCCGGTTTTTGCACGGCGGCCCCGATCCGCTCTGGTTTTTGCGCGGCGGCCCGTTCCGCGGGCCGGATCCGCTCCGGTTTTTGCGCAGTTGCCCCGAGCCGGTCCGGTTTTTGCGCGGCGGCCCGTTCTGCGGGCCGGATCCGCTCCGCTTTTTGCGCGGCGGCCCCGATCCGCTCCGGTTTTTGCGCGGCGGCCCGTTCCGCGGGCTGGATCCGCTCCGGTTTTTGCGCGGCGGCCCCGATCCGCTCCGGTTTTTGCGCGGCGGCCCGTTCTGCGGGCCGGATCCGCTCCGGTTTTTGCGCGGCGGCCCCGATCCGCTCCGGTTTTTGCGCGGCGGCCCGTTCCGCGGGCCGGATCCGCTCCGGTTTTTGCGCGGCGGCCCCGAGCCTGTCCGGTTTTTGCGCGGCGGCCCGTTCCGCGGGCCGGATCCGCTCCGCTTTTTGCGCGGGGGACCCGATCCGCTCCGGTTTTTGCGCGGTGGCCCCGATCCGCTCCGGTTTTTGCGTGGCGGCCCGTTCCGCGGGCCGGATCCGCTCCGGTTTTTGCGCGGCGGCCCCGAGCCGCTCCGGTTTTTGCGCGGCGGCCCGTTCCGCGGGCCGGATCCGGTCCGGTTTTTGCGCGGCGGCCCCGAGCCGGTCCGGTTTTTGCGCGGCGGCCCGTTCCGCGGGCCGGATCCGCTCCGGTTTTTGCGCGGCGGCCCCGATCCGCTCCGGTTTTTGCGCGGCGGCCCGTTCCGCGGGCCGGATCTGCTCCGGTTTTTGCGCGGCGGCCCCGATCCTGTCCGGTTTTTGCGCGGCGGCCCGTTCCGCGGGCCACATCCGCTCCGGTTTTTGCGCGGCGGCCCCGATCCGCTCCGGTTTTTGCGCGGCGGCCCGTTCCGCGGGCCGGATCCGCTCCGGTTTTTGCGCGGCGGCCCCGATCCGCTCCAGTTTTTGCGCGGCGGCCCGTTCCGCGGGCCACATCCGCTCCGGTTTTTGCGCGGTGGCTCCGATCCGGTCCGGTTTTTGCGCGGCGGCCCGTTCCGCGGGCCGGATCCGGTCCGGTTTTTGCGCGGCGGCCCCGAGCCTGTCCGGTTTTTGCGCGGCGGCCCGTTCCGCGGGCCGGATCCGCTCCGGTTTTTGCGCGGCGGCCCCGAGCCGGTCCGGTTTTTGTGCCGCGGCCCTTTCCGCGGGCCGGATCCGGTCCGGTTTTTGCGCCGCGGCCCTTTCCGCGGGCCGGATCCGCTCCGGTTTTTGCGCGGCGGCCCCGATCCGCTCCGGTTTTTGCGCGGCGGCCCGTTCCGCGGGCCGCATCCGCTCCGGTTTTTGCGCGGCGGCCACGATCCGCTCCGGTTTTTGCGCGGCGGCCCCGTTCTGCGGGCCGGATCCGGTCCGGTTTTTGCGCGGCGGCCCGTTCCGCGGGCCGGATCCGGTCCGGTTTTTGCGCGGCGGCCCCGATCCCGTACGGTTTTTGTGCGGCAGCCCGTTCCGCGGGCTGGATCCCGTCCGGTTTTTGCGCGGCGGCCACGATCCGCTCCGGTTTTTGCGCGGCGGCCCCGTTCCGCGGGCCGGATCCGGTCCGGTTTTTGCGCAGTTGCCCCGAGCCGGTCCGGTTTTTGCGCGGCGGCCCGTTCTGCGGGCCGGATCCGCTCCGCTTTTTGCGCGGCGGCCCCGATCCACTCCGGTTTTTGCGCGGCGGCCCGTTCCGCGGGCTGGATCCGCTCCGGTTTTTGCGCGGCGGCCCCGATCCGCTCCGGTTTTTGCGCGGCGGCCCGTTCCGCGGGCCGGATCCGCTCCGGTTTTTGCGCGGCGGCACCGAGCCAGTCCGGTTTTTGCGCGGCGGCCCGTTCTGCGGGCCGGATCCGGTCCGGTTTTTGCACGGCGGCCCCGAGCCGCTCCGGTTTTTGCGCGGCGGCCCCGAGCCGCTCCGGTTTTTGCGCGGCGGCCCCGAGCCGCTCCGGTTTTTGCGCGGCGGCCCGTTCCGCGGGCCGGATCCGCTCCGCTTTTTGCGCGGCGGCCCCGATCCGCTCCGGTTTTTCCGCGGCGGCCCGTTCCGCGGGCTGGATCCGGTCCGGTTTTTGCGCGGCGGCCACGATCCGCTCCGGTTTTTGCGCGGCGGCCCCGTTCTGCGGGCCGGATCCGGTCCGGTTTTTGCGCGGCGGCCCGTTCCGCGGGCCGGATCCGGTCCGGTTTTTGCGCGGCGGCCCCGATCCCGTACGGTTTTTGTGCGGCAGCCCGTTCCGCGGGCCGGAGCCGGTCCGGTTTTTGCACGGCGGCCCCGAACCGCTCTGGTTTTTGCGCGGCGGCCCGTTCCGCGGGCCGGATCCGCTCCGGTTTTTGCGCAGTTGCCCCGAGCCGGTCCGGTTTTTGCGCGGCGGCCCGTTCTGCGGGCCGGATCCGCTCCGGTTTTTGCGCGGCGGCCCCGATCCGCTCCGGTTTTTGCGCGGCGGCCCGTTCCGCGGGCTGGATCCGCTCCGGTTTTTGCGCGGCGGCCCCGATCCGCTCCGGTTTTTGCGCGGCGGCCCGTTCTGCGGGCCGGATCCGCTCCGGTTTTTGCGCGGCGGCCCCGATCCGCTCCGGTTTTTGCGCGGCGGCCCGTTCTGCGGGCCGGATCCGGTCCGGTTTTTGCGCGGCGGCCCCGATCCGCTCCGGTTTTTGCGCGGCGGCCCGTTCCGCGGGCCGGATCCGCTCCGGTTTTTGCGCGGCGGCCCCGATCCACTCCGGTTTTTGCGCGGCGGCCCCTTCCGCGGGCCGTATCCGCTCCGGTTTTTGCGCGGTGGCTCCGATCCGGTCCGGTTTTTGCCCGGCGGCCCCTTACGTGGGCCGCATCCAGTCCGGTTTTTGCGCGGCGGCCCGTTCCGCGGGCCGGAGCCGGTCCGGTTTTTGCGCGGCGGCCCCGATCCTGTCCGGTTTTTGCGCGGCGGCCCGTTCTGCGGGCCGGATCCGCTCCGGTTTTTGCGCGGTGGCCCCGATCCGGTCCGGTTTTTGCGCAGCGGCCCGTTCCGCGGGCCGGATCCGCTCCGGTTTTTGCGCGGCGGCCCCGATCCGCTCCGGTTTTTGTGCGGCAGCCCGTTCCGCGGGCCGCATCCGCTCCGGTTTTTGCGCGGCGGCCCCGATCCGGTCCGATTTTTGCGCGGCGGCCCGTTCCGCGGGCCGGATCCGGTCCGGTTTTTGCGCGGTGGCCCCGATCCGCTCCGGTTTTTGCGCGGTGGCCCCGATCCGCTCCGGTTTTTGCGCGGCGGCCCGTTCCGCGGGCCGGATCCGCTCCGGTTTTTGCGCGGCGGCCCCGATCCGCTCCGGTTTTTGCGCGGCGGCCCGTTCCGCGGGCCGGATCCGGTCCGGTTTTTGCGCGGCGGCCCCGAGCCGGTCCGGTTTTTGCGCGGCGGCCCCTTCCGCGGGCCGTATCCGCTCCGGTTTTTGCGCGGTGGCTCCGATCCGCTCCGGTTTTTGCGCGGCGGCCCCGAGCCGGTCCGGTTTTTGTGCCGCGGCCCTTTCCGCGGGCCGGATCCGGTCCGGTTTTTGCGCCGCGGCCCGTTCCGCGGGCCGGATCCGCTCCGGTTTTTGCGCGGCGGCCCCGATCCGCTCCGGTTTTTGCGCGGCGGCCCGTTCCGCGGGCCGCATCCGCTCCGGTTTTTGCGCGGCGGCCACGATCCGCTCCGGTTTTTGCGCGGCGGCCCCGTTCTGCGGGCCGGATCCGGTCCGGTTTTTGCGCGGCGGCCCGTTCCGCGGGCCGGATCCGGTCCGGTTTTTGCGCGGCGGCCCCGATCCCGTACGGTTTTTGTGCGGCAGCCCGTTCCGCGGGCTGGATCCCGTCCGGTTTTTGCGCAGCGGCCACGATCCGCTCCGGTTTTTGCGCGGCGGCCCCGTTCCGCGGGCCGGATCCGGTCCGGTTTTTGCGCAGTTGCCCCGAGCCGGTCCGGTTTTTGCGCGGCGGCCCGTTCTGCGGGCCGGATCCGCTCCGCTTTTTGCGCGGCGGCCCCGATCCGCTCCGGTTTTTGCGCGGCGGCCCGTTCCGCGGGCTGGATCCGCTCCGGTTTTTGCGCGGCGGCCCCGATCCGGTCCGGTTTTTGCGCGGCGGCCCGTTCTGCGGGCCGGATCCGGTCCGGTTTTTGCGCGGCGGCCCCGATCCGCTCCGGTTTTTGCGCGGCGGCCCGTTCCGCGGGCCGGATCCAGTCCGGTTTTTGCGCGGCGGCCCCGATCCACTCCGGTTTTTGCGCGGCGGCCCCTTCCGCGGGCCGGATCCGGTCCGGTTTTTGCGCGGCGGCCCCGATCCGCTCCGGTTTTTGCGCGGCGGCCCGTTCCGCGGGCCGGATCCGCTCCGGTTTTTGCGCGGCGGCACCGAGCCGGTCCGGTTTTTGCGCGGCGGCCCGTTCTGCGGGCCGGATCCGCTCCGGTTTTTGCGCGGCGGCCCCGAGCCGCTCCGGTTTTTGCGCGGCGGCCCGTTCCGCGGGCCGGATCCGCTCCGGTTTTTGCGCGGCGGCCCCGAGCCGGTCCGGTTTTTGCGCGGCGGCCCGTTCCGCGGGCCGGATCCGCTCCGCTTTTTGCGCGGCGGCCCCGATCCGCTCCGGTTTTCCCGCGGCGGCCCGTTCCGCGGGCTGGATCCGGTCCGGTTTTTGCGCGGCGGCCACGATCCGCTCCGGTTTTTGCGCGGCGGCCCCGTTCTGCGGGCCGGATCCGGTCCGGTTTTTGCGCGGCGGCCCGTTCCGCGGGCCGGATCCGGTCCGGTTTTTGCGCGGCGGCCCCGATCCCGTACGGTTTTTGTGCGGCAGCCCGTTCCGCGGGCCGGAGCCGGTCCGGTTTTTGCACGGCGGCCCCGAACCGCTCTGGTTTTTGCGCGGCGGCCCGTTCCGCGGGCCGGATCCGCTCCGGTTTTTGCGCAGTTGCCCCGAGCCGGTCCGGTTTTTGCGCGGCGGCCCGTTCTGCGGGCCGGATCCGCTCCGCTTTTTGCGCGGCGGCCCCGATCCGCTCCGGTTTTTGCGCGGCGGCCCGTTCCGCGGGCTGGATCCGCTCCGGTTTTTGCGCGGCGGCCCCGATCCGCTCCGGTTTTTGCGCGGCGGCCCGTTCTGCGGGCCGGATCCGCTCCGGTTTTTGCGCGGCGGCCCCGATCCGCTCCGGTTTTTGCGCGGCGGCCCGTTCTGCGGGCCGGATCCGGTCCGGTTTTTGCGCGGCGGCCCCGATCCGCTCCGGTTTTTGCGCGGCGGCCCGTTCCGCGGGCCGGATCCGCTCCGGTTTTTGCGCGGCGGCCCCGATCCGCTCCGGTTTTTGCGCGGCGGCCCCGTTCTGCGGGCCGGATCCGGTCCGGTTTTTGCGCGGCGGCCCGTTCCGCGGGCCGGATCCGGTCCGGTTTTTGCGCGGCGGCCCCGATCCCGTACGGTTTTTGTGCGGCAGCCCGTTCCGCGGGCTGGATCCCGTCCGGTTTTTGCGCGGCGGCCACGATCCGCTCCGGTTTTTGCGCGGCGGCCCCGTTCCGCGGGCCGGATCCGCTCCGGTTTTTGCGCAGTTGCCCCGAGCCGGTCCGGTTTTTGCGCGGCGGCCCGTTCTGCGGGCCGGATCCGCTCCGCTTTTTGCGCGGCGGCCCCGATCCACTCCGGTTTTTGCGCGGCGGCCCGTTCCGCGGGCTGGATCCGCTCCGGTTTTTGCGCGGCGGCCCCGATCCGCTCCGGTTTTTGCGCGGCGGCCCGTTCCGCGGGCCGGATCCGCTCCGGTTTTTGCGCGGCGGCACCGAGCCGGTCCGGTTTTTGCGCGGCGGCCCGTTCTGCGGGCCGGATCCGGTCCGGTTTTTGCACGGCGGCCCCGAGCCGCTCCGGTTTTTGCGCGGCGGCCCCGAGCCGCTCCGGTTTTTGCGCGGCGGCCCCGAGCCGCTCCGGTTTTTGCGCGGCGGCCCGTTCCGCGGGCCGGATCCGCTCCGCTTTTTGCGCGGCGGCCCCGATCCGCTCCGGTTTTTCCGCGGCGGCCCGTTCCGCGGGCTGGATCCGGTCCGGTTTTTGCGCGGCGGCCACGATCCGCTCCGGTTTTTGCGCGGCGGCCCGTTCCGCGGGCCGGATCCGGTCCGGTTTTTGCGCGGCGGCCCCGATCCCGTACGGTTTTTGTGCGGCAGCCCGTTCCGCGGGCCGGAGCCGGTCCGGTTTTTGCACGGCGGCCCCGAACCGCTCTGGTTTTTGCGCGGCGGCCCGTTCCGCGGGCCGGATCCGCTCCGGTTTTTGCGCAGTTGCCCCGAGCCGGTCCGGTTTTTGCGCGGCGGCCCGTTCTGCGGGCCGGATCCGCTCCGGTTTTTGCGCGGCGGCCCCGATCCGCTCCGGTTTTTGCGCGGCGGCCCGTTCCGCGGGCTGGATCCGCTCCGGTTTTTGCGCGGCGGCCCCGATCCGCTCCGGTTTTTGCGCGGCGGCCCGTTCTGCGGGCCGGATCCGCTCCGGTTTTTGCGCGGCGGCCCCGATCCGCTCCGGTTTTTGCGCGGCGGCCCGTTCTGCGGGCCGGATCCGGTCCGGTTTTTGCGCGGCGGCCCCGATCCGCTCCGGTTTTTGCGCGGCGGCCCGTTCCGCGGGCCGGATCCGCTCCGGTTTTTGCGCGGCGGCCCCGATCCACTCCGGTTTTTGCGCGGCGGCCCCTTCCGCGGGCCGTATCCGCTCCGGTTTTTGCGCGGTGGCTCCGATCCGGTCCGGTTTTTGCCCGGCGGCCCCTTACGTGGGCCGCATCCAGTCCGGTTTTTGCGCGGCGGCCCGTTCCGCGGGCCGGAGCCGGTCCGGTTTTTGCGCGGCGGCCCCGATCCTGTCCGGTTTTTGCGCGGCGGCCCGTTCTGCGGGCCGGATCCGCTCCGGTTTTTGCGCGGTGGCCCCGATCCGGTCCGGTTTTTGCGCAGCGGCCCGTTCCGCGGGCCGGATCCGCTCCGGTTTTTGCGCGGCGGCCCCGATCCGCTCCGGTTTTTGTGCGGCAGCCCGTTCCGCGGGCCGGATCCGCTCCGGTTTTTGCGCGGCGGCCCCGATCCGGTCCGATTTTTGCGCGGCGGCCCGTTCCGCGGGCCGGATCCGGTCCGGTTTTTGCGCGGTGGCCCCGATCCGCTCCGGTTTTTGCGCGGTGGCCCCGATCCGCTCCGGTTTTTGCGCGGCGGCCCCGAGCCGCTCCGGTTTTTGCGCCGCGGCCCGTTCCGCGGGCCGGATCCGGTCCGGTTTTTGCGCGGCGGCCCCGAGCCGGTCCGGTTTTTGCGCGGCGGCCCGTTCCGCGGGCCGGATCCGCTCCGGTTTTTGCGCGGCGGCCCCGATCCGCTCCGGTTTTTGCGCGGCGGCCCGTTCCGCGGGCCGGATCCGATCCGGTTTTTGCGCGGCGGCCCCGATCCTGTCCGGTTTTTGCGCGGCGGCCCCTTCCGCGGGCCGTATCCGCTCCGGTTTTTGCGCGGTGGCTCCGATCCGCTCCGGTTTTTGCGCGGCGGCCCCGAGCCGGTCCGGTTTTTGTGCCGCGGCCCTTTCCGCGGGCCGGATCCGGTCCGGTTTTTGCGCCGCGGCCCGTTCCGCGGGCCGGATCCGCTCCGGTTTTTGCGCGGCGGCCCCGATCCGCTCCGGTTTTTGCGCGGCGGCCCGTTCCGCGGGCCGCATCCGCTCCGGTTTTTGCGCGGCGGCCACGATCCGCTCCGGTTTTTGCGCGGCGGCCCCGTTCTGCGGGCCGGATCCGGTCCGGTTTTTGCGCGGCGGCCCGTTCCGCGGGCCGGATCCGGTCCGGTTTTTGCGCGGCGGCCCCGATCCCGTACGGTTTTTGTGCGGCAGCCCGTTCCGCGGGCTGGATCCCGTCCGGTTTTTGCGCGGCGGCCACGATCCGCTCCGGTTTTTGCGCGGCGGCCCCGTTCCGCGGGCCGGATCCCGTACGGTTTTTGCGCAGTTGCCCCGAGCCGGTCCGGTTTTTGCGCGGCGGCCCGTTCTGCGGGCCGGATCCGCTCCGGTTTTTGCGCGGCGGCCCCGATCCGCTCCGGTTTTTGCGCGGCGGCCCGTTCCGCGGGCTGGATCCGCTCCGGTTTTTGCGCGGCGGCCCCGATCCGGTCCGGTTTTTGCGCGGCGGCCCGTTCTGCGGGCCGGATCCGGTCCGGTTTTTGCGCGGCGGCCCCGATCCGCTCCGGTTTTTGCGCGGCGGCCCGTTCCGCGGGCCGGATCCAGTCCGGTTTTTGCGCGGCGGCCCCGATCCGGTCCGGTTTTTGCGCGGCGGCCCCTTCCGCGGGCCGGATCCGGTCCGGTTTTTGCGCGGCGGCCCCGATCCGCTCCGGTTTTTGCGCGGCGGCCCGTTCCGCGGGCCGGATCCGCTCCGGTTTTTGCGCGGCGGCACCGAGCCGGTCCGGTTTTTGCGCGGCGGCCCGTTCTGCGGGCCGGATCCGCTCCGGTTTTTGCGCGGCGGCCCCGAGCCGCTCCGGTTTTTGCGCGGCGGCCCGTTCCGCGGGCCGGATCCGCTCCGGTTTTTGCGCGGCGGCCCCGAGCCGGTCCGGTTTTTGCGCGGCGGCCCGTTCCGCGGGCCGGATCCGCTCCGCTTTTTGCGCGGCGGCCCCGATCCGCTCCGGTTTTCCCGCGGCGGCCCGTTCCGCGGGCTGGATCCGGTCCGGTTTTTGCGCGGCGGCCACGATCCGCTCCGGTTTTTGCGCGGCGGCCCCGTTCTGCGGGCCGGATCCGGTCCGGTTTTTGCGCGGCGGCCCGTTCCGCGGGCCGGATCCGGTCCGGTTTTTGCGCGGCGGCCCCGATCCCGTACGGTTTTTGTGCGGCAGCCCGTTCCGCGGGCCGGAGCCGGTCCGGTTTTTGCACGGCGGCCCCGAACCGCTCTGGTTTTTGCGCGGCGGCCCGTTCCGCGGGCCGGATCCGCTCCGGTTTTTGCGCAGTTGCCCCGAGCCGGTCCGGTTTTTGCGCGGCGGCCCGTTCTGCGGGCCGGATCCGCTCCGCTTTTTGCGCGGCGGCCCCGATCCGCTCCGGTTTTTGCGCGGCGGCCCGTTCCGCGGGCTGGATCCGCTCCGGTTTTTGCGCGGCGGCCCCGATCCGCTCCGGTTTTTGCGCGGCGGCCCGTTCTGCGGGCCGGATCCGCTCCGGTTTTTGCGCGGCGGCCCTGATCCGCTCCGGTTTTTGCGCGGCGGCCCGTTCTGCGGGCCGGATCCGGTCCGGTTTTTGCGCGGCGGCCCCGATCCGCTCCGGTTTTTGCGCGGCGGCCCGTTCCGCGGGCCGGATCCGCTCCGGTTTTTGCGCGGCGGCCCCGATCCACTCCGGTTTTTGCGCGGCGGCCCCTTCCGCGGGCCGTATCCGCTCCGGTTTTTGCGCGGTGGCTCCGATCCGGTCCGGTTTTTGCCCGGCGGCCCCTTACGTGGGCCGCATCCAGTCCGGTTTTTGCGCGGCGGCCCGTTCCGCGGGCCGGAGCCGGTCCGGTTTTTGCGCGGCGGCCCCGATCCTGTCCGGTTTTTGCGCGGCGGCCCGTTCTGCGGGCCGGATCCGCTCCGGTTTTTGCGCGGTGGCCCCGATCCGGTCCGGTTTTTGCGCAGCGGCCCGTTCCGCGGGCCGGATCCGCTCCGGTTTTTGCGCGGCGGCCCCGATCCGCTCCGGTTTTTGTGCGGCAGCCCGTTCCGCGGGCCGGATCCGCTCCGGTTTTTGCGCGGCGGCCCCGATCCGGTCCGATTTTTGCGCGGCGGCCCGTTCCGCGGGCCGGATCCGGTCCGGTTTTTGCGCGGTGGCCCTGATCCGCTCCGGTTTTTGCGCGGTGGCCCCGATCCGCTCCGGTTTTTGCGCGGCGGCCCGTTCCGCGGGCCGGATCCGCTCCGGTTTTTGCGCGGCGGCCCCGAGCCGCTCCGGTTTTTGCGCCGCGGCCCGTTCCGCGGGCCGGATCCGGTCCGGTTTTTGCGCGGCGGCCCCGAGCCGGTCCGGTTTTTGCGCGGCGGCCCGTTCCGCGGGACGGATCCGCTCCGGTTTTTGCGCGGCGGCCCCGATCCGCTCCGGTTTTTGCGCGGCGGCCCGTTCCGCGGGCCGGATCCGCTCCGGTTTTTGCGCGGCGGCCCCGATCCTGTCCGGTTTTTGCGCGGCGGCCCCTTCCGCGGGCCGTATCCGCTCCGGTTTTTGCGCGGTGGCTCCGATCCGGTCCGGTTTTTGCCCGGCGGCCCCTTACGTGGGCCGCATCCAGTCCGGTTTTTGCGCGGCGGCCACGAGCCGGTCCGGTTTTTGCGCGGCGGCCCGTTCCGCGGGCCGGATCCGCTCCGGTTTTTGCGCGGCGGCCCCGATCCGCTCCGGTTTTTGCGCGGCGGCCCGTTCCGCGGGCCGGATCCGCTCCGGTTTTTGCGCGGCGGCCCCGATCCTGTCCGGTTTTTGCGCGGCGGCCCGTTCCGCGGGCCACATCCGCTCCGGTTTTTGCGCGGCGGCCCCGATCCTGTCCGGTTTTTGCGCGGCGGCCCGTTCCGCGGGCCGGATCCGCTCCGGTTTTTGCGCGGCGGCCCCGAGCCTGTCCGGTTTTTGCGCGGCGGCCCGTTCCGCGGGCCGGATCCGCTCCGGTTTTTACGCGGTGGCTCCGATCCGGTCCGGTTTTTGCGCGGCGGCCCGTTCCGCGGGCCGGATCCGCTCCGGTTTTTGCGCGGCGGCCCCGAGCCTGTCCGGTTTTTGCGCGGCGGCCCGTTCCGCGGGCCGGATCCGCTCCGGTTTTTGCGCGGCGGCCCCGAGCCGGTCCGGTTTTTGTGCCGCGGCCCTTTCCGCGGGCCGGATCCGGTCCGGTTTTTGCGCCGCGGCCCGTTCCGCGGGCCGGATCCGCTCCGGTTTTTGCGCGGCGGCCCCGATCCGCTCCGGTTTTTGCGCGGCGGCCCGTTCCGCGGGCCGGATCCGCTCCGGTTTTTGCGCGGCGGCCACGATCCGCTCCGGTTTTTGCGCGGCGGCCCCGTTCTGCGGGCCGGATCCGGTCCGGTTTTTGCGCGGCGGCCCGTTCCGCGGGCCGGATCCGGTCCGGTTTTTGCGCGGCGGCCCCGATCCCGTACGGTTTTTGTGCGGCAGCCCGTTCCGCGGGCTGGATCCCGTCCGGTTTTTGCGCGGCGGCCACGATCCGCTCGGGTTTTTGCGCGGCGGCCCCGTTCCGCGGGCCGGATCCGGTCCGGTTTTTGCGCAGTTGCCCCGAGCCGGTCCGGTTTTTGCGCGGCGGCCCGTTCTGCGGGCCGGATCCGCTCCGCTTTTTGCGCGGCGGCCCCGATCCACTCCGGTTTTTGCGCGGCGGCCCGTTCCGCGGGCTGGATCCGCTCCGGTTTTTGCGCGGCGGCCCCGATCCGCTCCGGTTTTTGCGCGGCGGCCCGTTCTGCGGGCCGGATCCGGTCCGGTTTTTGCGCGGCGGCCCCGATCCGCTCCGGTTTTTGCGCGGCGGCCCGTTCCGCGGGCCGGATCCAGTCCGGTTTTTGCGCGGCGGCCCCGATCCACTCCGGTTTTTGCGCGGCGGCCCCTTCCGCGGGCCGGATCCGGTCCGGTTTTTGCGCGGCGGCCCCGATCCGCTCCGGTTTTTGCGCGGCGGCACGTTCTGCGGGCCGGATCCGGTCCGGTTTTTGTGCGGCGGCACCGAGCCGGTCCGGTTTTTGCGCGGCGGCCCGTTCTGCGGGCCGGATCCGCTCCGGTTTTTGCGCGGCGGCCCCGAGCCGCTCCGGTTTTTGCGCGGCGGCCCGTTCCGCGGGCCGGATCCGCTCCGGTTTTTGCGCGGCGGCCCCGAGCCGGTCCGGTTTTTGCGCGGCGGCCCGTTCCGCGGGCCGGATCCGCTCCGCTTTTTGCGCGGCGGCCCCGATCCGCTCCGGTTTTTCCGCGGCGGCCCGTTCCGCGGGCTGGATCCGGTCCGGTTTTTGCGCGGCGGCCACGATCCGCTCCGGTTTTTGCGCGGCGGCCCCGTTCTGCGGGCCGGATCCGGTCCGGTTTTTGCGCGGCGGCCCGTTCCGCGGGCCGGATCCGGTCCGGTTTTTGCGCGGCGGCCC